>NC_139351.1:110059436-110515883 GCF_055883805.1 Amblyomma maculatum | reverse complement strand
CTGAGAAAGGAGGAGATTAAGGCGAGAGCGCAGGAATGCACCCTACAGCAGGACAAGGATGATACGCGAAAGTGGAGGATGAAGCTGGGGGTAAGGAGACCAGCGGCTAATGATGTTGGGCAAGGCGACCTCGAGTATAACAACAAAGATTAGGGCAACGGCAGTAACAGCGTATGACCAAGACAACGGTCCTGTGATGTTAAGGTACTCGTCCTGTCTCTACCTCGACTTATTCGGACCTTGGCAAATTCTGACTCCCCCCTCCCCCCCCCCCCCCCCCCCACACCCCCTCTCCTCCCGCGACAAGCCAAGTAAAGCAGAGCTTGTTCTTTGAGATGGGACAAGCTCTGGAACAAACAAACATCCGAGTCATCGGATCCTGAGTACGACACGGCCATTCAGTGTTTGGTTGTCTGTGTATGGAGGTGTTCCACATAATATAGCACCTTACAAATGTACGCCAATTATCATGCGTGAGGTAATAGGGGTTCAGATTAAGGAATCATTGTTAGGCAGAGAGCAAACTACATGTCACCGAAGAGGAGACGCTAGAGGAGCCGCCAGCGTCTCCTCTTCGGTGACATACACTTAAAGGCAGAGCCTAATTGTGCGCCATTTTTTTTTCCTGCCACCATTCTTTTTTGACTGCAACTCCCAGCAGAAGTGTGAAGAAATGCACGCTTTCTTTCTTTCTTCTGTGAAAGCTCCCTTAAAGGCTCACTGTTCCCCTCCGGTCGAAAATATTTTCTTCCCCGGTGACTGTAAGGCTTCGCCACCAGAACGTAAGGCCGCGAACAATTTTTGAAGAGAGCAATTAATAAGCCAGCTACAGCCACCGCACTCGACCCATTTTGCGTAAGCCAAATTTTCCTTCCTCCTCCGCGCTTGTTGGGACGGCAGGTGCGGCGTCTTGTGTAGATGGGAAGGCTGCTGTGGCGAACAATTCCTTTATTGATAAAATAGTTCACTATGTTTTCGTTGATTGCGCTGATTGCGAAGAATAATTTCGCTGATCGTGAATTTCGCTGATTGCGAAGAGTAATGTTATCGGAGTAAGCATTATTTCCGCTGCGGTTTAATACATGCTTGCTATAATTATACTCATTTGTTTTGGCGCAATACGAGCGGTGTTTGTACCGTTACCGAAGCTGAGATAAAAACGCGTTCTAGCTACAAACTGCTGCTAGAGCACATGAGAAAGCACGCTTTTTTTGTGTGTTTTGTTTTTCATACAGACGCGGAGCACACGACTGCTGCCGCTGCAGGAAGGGAGTCGCCACCTCCGCTTTTTTTTCTTGCAGGAGGAAAGAAAAAGCGCTGACGTAGAGTCAAGTGGGAGTAGCGAGGCTCCGCCTGAACAGGTTTCACGGCGTCTGGCGCCCCTTTTGTTTTGAACATTGCGCCCCTCTATCCGTCGTGCGGTGTCCCCCGCCGCTGCCGCCGCGACGGAGAGCAGCACCGGCTGTGAGAATGAGGTGTACGCCTATCCTTCACCCGTCAGTCAGCAAGACTGACCGCGTAGAGAACGGGGAAGCTGGTTCCCGAAGGAGAGATTGAGAGCGCTTTGATTTATATTTTTGCTGTTTGGTGGCGCGCGTATCGCTGTAGCGTTTTACCCAGACTGTCTCCTGTACCTAATCGAAGCAAATGCCACCTCTGCGCTGTATATACCGGGTGTCACAGCTAACTTGAACCAAGGGATACAAAATAATACATTTGAGGTAGGTCCGTGAAACCAATTGGATTCAACTGCCAGCCTCCTTGCGCACTACAGGCAATATTTTGTTTTGCAATTACTTAATTAGCTAATTATGTTAATTTTTCTAATTTAATAAATATCGACTTTAGACCGAACATGTGAATTGGAAGCCTGTAGAGCACCTTCAGAAACCCCCATTCGATTAATGGCGATAAAGAAAGTCTCACGTGTATATTTTTTTCTGGGCTCAAAAGAAAGCCCGCGAAATACAAATAATACCATGTGACTAGCGCATTTGTGCGCTGCGAATGTGGTGCTCTCAGTCGTGGTTTGAGCGAACGAAATTAGCGGCGGCCGTGTCTCGGCCCCGTTAAAGCGGCAGGCCGATATGCCTGCAATGGCTTCTTAGCCCGCGTCAGACAGCCGGCCCACGTGATGGTGCAAGTAGCGGCGAGAACGGCGAGCCGACACCACGGAGATTCTAACAAGGCCTGCTTCTCTCCTAACAGCGAACGTCACGACAAACGGATGAGCGATACGGTATCAGCCACTGAATCTGCGCGTACAGGCTTGGATAAAGGAGCGAGATGACATCATGTGACTCGACTAAAATTCGCGCTGCATCTTCATTTGCCGGTTCTTTATCGTCATCCGCTTGTCGTGATGTAGGCTGCTGCGGTGCGTAGGCCTGGCCAAGATCGCGGCGGCGACGGGCGAGCTCGAGCTCCCTCCAACCATCGCCAACATTTCTGCCTGCCGCTGCAACGGGACAATCGGGTCACGGCCGCAGCTGATTTCGTTCGCTCAAACCACGACTGAGAGCACCACAATCGCGGCGCTCAAATGCGCTAGTCACGTGGTATTATTTGTATTTCGCGGGCTTTCTTTTGAGCCCGGAAAAAAAGATACACGTGAGACTTTCTTTATCGCAATTAATCGAATGGGGGTTTCTGAAGGTGCTCTACAAGTTTCCAATTCACATGTTTGGTCTAAAGTCGATATTTATTAAATTAGAAAAATTAACATAATTAGCCAATTAAGTAATTGCGAAACAAAAAATTGCCTGTAGTGCGCAAGCAGGCTGGTAGTTGTATGCAACTGATTTCACTGACCTACCTCAAATATATTATTTTGTAACCCTTGGTTCAAGTTAGCTGGGACACCCGGCATATATAAAGAAAGGAAAGGAAGATGAACAGAAGAATCCCGATTGAATCACATTATAACAGCGCGAACACAGCCGCAACTCTCACGCACATCAAGTAATTTAAAACTTCTCTACGGAGGATGCATATGTAGCACACCAAGTATTTTAAAACTCTTCTACTGTCATCGATTTCTTAGACAATAAAGCTCTGTTGGTTATACAGACGAAGGATGCAAATGTAATAAGCTTTTTCTCGTCGAATCTTAACGGACATAGTATAGAACGGCTCTGAATCATCGTGAAAAAAAGAAAGTAAAAAATAAAAGACGTGTCGCCTCCTTTCGTCTCTATGCTTAAGAACAGCCAATATTAAAAAACCCCTTTCAAACTCAGGTTCGCTTTCAAGCTATCTCGTCGCTTATTTCTCGGGCCAAACCGAGCCAACCGAGAGAAAAAAAGAAGAAAGAAAGAAGAAGAAGAAACTGAGTGCTATCGTTCTCACGCAATAAGAGCTTTCCCCTATGGTCGACTTCTCGAGCCACCCAATATGAGAGGTGGACTAAATATCCAGAAAATGCGGCGAGAAAACGCACAGTCTGGGGTCGCCGTTCCGTAAAGAGAGACGGACTTTAACGCTTCGTCGCTTTCTCCGATCCACCCACACGGTGTGAATGATTTCGACTCCAAGTACGATTTCAAAACCCGCAGGTTTAATGCAACCTCGGCCTCCCCCCTCCCCTTTTACGACAGCACAACCGTCTTGTACTGGCACGCGCTTCAAATTCAGTTCAGTTGCACTCGCGACTTGGCTGTGAAATATGGTTGCACACTTTCACGCGCTGACTGCACCGGAGCTTACTTTTTTTCTCACTCTGAACGGTGAAGACTGGAGCAGCCAGAAATACAACCAGCAGAAATATGTACCATAATCTCGGCCAGCGGCCCTGGGAGAAGATAAACAGTCAGCGGCAGTATTTCTGACCGAGGGATAATCCCTGGGAAAGGCTTAGGGTGTATGTAATTCCTGCGCCGCGCAATATTTGGCTGTTTCGACACCTTTTCTGACAGGGTGCACCAATGCGGCACAAGTGAGTTTACTTTTCTTTTTTTTTGTCGAGAAGAATTACTTGGAGTTCACATGGCGCAACAGTGGAAAGTGTGCGCTTGGTCCTCCTTTAGGTTCGTCACCTCTTTCAAAGAGGCTGCAGTTGACTGAAAGAAAACATGATGGGAATCACTACGCCTCTGCAAACAAAACTAGACGACTTACAGCAAGAAGGAATGCCGTCTACTGAAGATAAAACCCGTTTGTGTAGATATATGTTTATATTTCATATTCTCCTATCTATATGTTGAAAACACCCATCTTTATGTTTTATATTGTAGGTGATTTATTTCAGGATTTAATAAAGAAGTGTCATCGCGTGTTTCCCAGGTTCAAATCAATCCAATGCCCATTGCACTTCAGGTTACTGGGCACCCATACGTCTCCAACATTCTTATATCCCCAAATCATTGCAATGTGTCCGCAATCCTTCACCCTCGACGCAGGCAAGTCCAGGCTGCCCGACACACGCCGCCCCTACACAGTTACACTCTAGCGTACACTGACGCCTCCATACTCGGATCCCTGGGTGCTGCAGCCCTGATCATGCATTCCCCCTTTTCCCCTGACCCTCGCAATTCTACCAGTGGTCCATACCTAGACCCACCAGACAGTACTGCCTTGGAGATTTTCTCGATTGTGCATGCTGTCCAGGAATTCACTCATCTTCCCCCGGCCCAACAATACGTTGTGTGCACTGATTCCCAGGCCGTCCTCCGTGCCTTTCAAAAGAGAACCATACCCCCAAATATGCCCGCTGACCTAGATATGGCGCTTTTTGATCTGAAGCCTCGTACAATAACATTGAGATGGATACCTGGACATCCAGAGATTGCAGGAAAGGGAATCAGCTCGCCAGCTAATTAACCGTGCTCCAGCGATCCTCTGGTCCAGTCCATCGTTGTGCGACGATGGCCTTCTGATAGCCATATCGCAATCCTACCTAGAATTCAGGCAGGAGCTCGCCGTTATCTCTGCCTCGATCACACCTCCGTCTCTCTGTTTCCCAGGCTCATACCCTTCGCAAAATTCAAACAAACACAGTCATTACACCAACAAGACTGTAACTATATCGTTTCCGCTCTGATCTGTCGTGCCCCAACTGCCCTGAGATTTATGTGGATCTTGCACACTGCCTCTTCTACTGCCCTGTCACCATACAATCTCCATTATACCCGTCCTCCCTCATCCTCAGCCCTCTCCTGACATACCTGGCTGGCTTCTCGCGAAGAGGACCAGCTCGGCCTGGTGAGGCTTGCGAACTTCTTTTTGAGCAGTTTATTTCTGCTCAAAAGCACTTCTCAGCCACACATTGATTGTCGACGTTTCGGCAGTAGATCTGCCTTTGTCGACATCGTCCGCAATAAATGTGTGTCTAAGAAATGCCCACCCTCTCCAACTCTTTAATACTCTGGCCAACAAAAGCTATATCTACATATTATGTATGTATGTATGTATGTATGTATGTATGTATGTATGTATGTATGTATGTATGTATGTATGTATGTATGTATGTATGTATGTATGTATGTATGTATGTATGTATGTATGTATGTATGTATGTATGTATGTATGTATGTATGTATGTATGTATGTATGTATGTATGTATGTATGTATGTATGTATGTATGTATGTATGTATGTATGTATGTATGTATGTATGTATGTATGTATGTATGTATGTATGTATGTATGTATGTATGTATGTATGTATGTATGTATGTATGTATGTATGTATGTATGCGAAGGGGATTGCAGCTCGAATGAGTCCGGTAGACGATAAACTTACACGAGTAGACATGTTATGGCCAAGATCTCGCCTTCGCCAGAGTGATATTATGCGGTAAAAAAGCTGATCTTCTATATGTCCACGTGCGCGCTGAAAGAACATTCTGGTTGGCGGGTCGCAGCTGCAGAAAACAGCTCAGTATGAAATGACAATGGATATAATCCTTTCGAAGAAGGCAGGTCCCACGGCCGTTATGTCAATAAATAGTTTCATACTCAGTCTTCTAAGCAATGTTGCCCGGTTTCAGCAGTTTTGTGTCACCTTCTTAATTTGTTGTTTCTTGCGCTGACTGATCCTTTTGATGTATGAGTTTTTGATGAGGACAGCACGAGGCACAAGGGTCAGTTATATTGAAGCCCTTTAGCAGACACTCCGAGCTCAATCTGTGCGCTATATTTGTAGCTATGATCTCGTACATTTCTTTACTTATGTTATAGTGATAGAAGTTGTTGCTTCCACCGGGTAGGATAGGTGAAACTCTAAGAGGTATGTATCAATTCAGCCTTGAAAATGTGACTTCAAATCCTGCCTTCCTCTTGAACAAGCACTGCGGTGTCAAAGCGGCTAAATATGGCAATGGAAGGTAGCAAGGTACATCTAGATGCAGTCGAGTGCGGATGCAATGACGTAGAGAAAATGGCTTAGCCGTTTGCTTTGTCGAGAGCTCTCATACGGCAGCTATTCGAAAAAGCTGCTAGCATGGTTCATAAAACCAATAACGGAAGAGGCTGTTGTTGCTCGGTAGGGGATTTCGCCACCATCGAAGCTTCCTTTGGATGCCTGAATACTCGTTTCACGGTTTGCGATGGCTTACACAATTACTTTGCGTCTAAATGCGTCATACATCAGCCCACAAGAGTCTGCATTCAAGCGCTAAGTTAGCGGTCTGTAGTCCTTTGTGAGCCGGAATATTCAGGTATGGCATGCACGACCTTTTCTGTCAACGGATACATTATCGAGACAAAATTAGGACGACCCTTAAGCTTGGCCTTGAGAGCAAATGCGATAGCGATTCAACGCCACCTTATCGTTTCGCGAAGTTGCGGCCCCCCCCCCCCCCTTTTTTTTTTTTTAACGGCTAAACGAAATGCTAAGCGCTTAGGAAGGAGAACTGCACTCAAATTCGCATTAGCTTGGTAGAAAACGCCTCGGGCTGATTGTCTTGCATGGAACAGCGACCAGATTTCCCTAGAAAAATTGTGCCAACGGCCAATATACTTACGGCGCTCGAGATTGCCGCAGGTGCTTCTGCAGCCTTATCGAAAGCGTTTCAATTTTGTGCGGTCGATGGCTGCGGTGATCTAATTCTTCGACGACCGTGCACCCCGCTTCCTGTTATCGCTGTCGTTCAACGTTTGAGGGGCGTAACAACTCGCTACGCGCTCTTACCAAAAAGTGTGTCCAAGTTACGCATTACTTTCGAGTCTTTCGAAGAACTCTGAAGAGAGGTTTGCCCTTCCTTACATCTCCAGGCGCGCACGTATGACAGAGATTGGCGTCTTTACGTCCGGTTGCAGGTATAGGAGACCGTTTTCACCCGCACCTGGTTGCTTGCAAATCGCGGTGGAAGGTGAGGCGACGTACGTACACCAGCAGAAATACGCATTCGATAGGTGTCTTCGCTTGACAGTCAGTAAATTCGCAGGGTAGTAATTTGTAACCTAGATATGTTCGTAATTCAAGTAAGCCATCACTAGCATTTGCAGTCTGCAATTGTTTGTCTACTTCTGAAGTGCAGGTATCCATAGTTTGAACCAAATGGCCGCACTCGGCACAACACAGGCAAAGATTGCGGCATCTCCAAACATTTTTTTTTTTTTTTAAGAAGTTCAGACTTTTCAGAGCAGGCTCGGTCCCCTGCCATCCCTGAGCCGAACCGACTTCGATGTGTTGCAGCTTTTCAAAATTAGAAAGGTTTGACCCGAGAAGCCGCATAGTTTGCTATAATTTAGCTATGATGTCCAACGAGGAAGGCGATACGGTCAAAATTTTGGTTTTCAACCGGAACAACTCGTATCTTATCATTACCAACAATCGGCAGTACGTGATAATTTGTGAGAACTTATATCTTAGCTCTTTGTTGTAATGGGCTTGTATATATGGACTAGATGGTTCACGTGTTTAGGAAGCATTATAGCGCGTATACGGGAGACACGTGCGTTGTTCCTCTTTTCTGTGCGCCCCACCGAGGTGGTGCAGTGGTTATGGCACTCTACTACAGTTCCCAAGGACGCGGGATCGAATTCCGGCCTCGGCGGCAGCTTTCCGTTGGAGGTGAAAAGCAAGGCACCCGTGTGCTGTACGATGTCAGTGCACGTTAAAGAACCCCAGGTGGTAGAAATTTCCGGAGTCATCCACTACGGCGTCTCTCATAGCCTGAGTCGCTTTGGGACGTTAAACCCCACAAAACAAAACAAACAAACAATCTTTTCTTTGCTTGCTTGTCCTATACGCTATAACACTTCCTGATCGCTCTTCTTTCCTCGCAAACAAATCAGATAGTATGTTCGTGATTAAAAATATTTGTTTATTCCTCATAGCCACGCCAAAATGCATGTTGAATCAATCTTCGCTATAGTACGCTACAGTGTAAGTATAGCCGATGAGCCTGTCGAGGCGAAGATGTGCATCATAATTTGAACAAGGAACAAGCGTTAAGAATCTGATTTCGTGTAGACAGCGAGTTTATTTGGGAAATACTATGCAAACACCTGACCCGCATCTTGGTATTCTTGCGAAAGTATGCGTGCGCGGAGTTAAAACCCATGCGGGTTCGAGGTTAACGCAATCGACGGCATCTTCACAATACTGAAGCACGAATTAAAACGCTGAACCATCCGTCTACCGCTTTAACATTTCTCACAGCAGCTATGAATTGACCTGCCAGTTTTCCCAAACGGAAATACACTTTTTTCTTACTAGGGTGTGCGCGAACAATAGGAAAAGTGATGAAACTTGTTTGTAAGTAAGCCAACAGAAGGACAACAGTAAGTAGATTTCACCAGTCATCATTCAAGACTTCGTAAGCGAGGCATATCTTCAGCACAGACGACACGGCTTGGAAGAATATATGGTGATGATAAGGATTAGTTGAACCAACTGAAGTGATTAAAACCATTCCACTTCAAAGAAACTATCGATAACTGTCTGAGTATATCCTTCTAAAAAGAAACGATTGTAAACACAACAATGTTCCAAGAGAAAGCTGTGCATCAAAAGACAACACTGGACGCCCACTTGTTTTTGTATCGAAATACTCTAACGTCTTTCCTAACATAAACAATATCCTGCGAAAGCACCACCGCCACGCCGTGGTGTTGTTGTCGTTGTGGCTGTAGGAAGAAGGAAAAGAAAATGCACGGGCCTGCTACTGACTCTGTAGCAGAGCTACCTCCGCTGCCTCGTGCATAAAGAAGAGAGAATAGAGAAGAATAAAAGGAAGAGGGAGAGAAAGACGCACGCCGCAACAACAGCCGTCGTCCACCACCGAAACGGTGGCGGGTGCAATGACGGCCGACAACAGATAACATAAAGCACCAACCACCCTGCTGTTTGGCATAGCATAAATGTTTTCATGCTCTTCTTTTCTATTTTCTTTTATTCTGTTTATTTTTTTTACTCTCGCCCCTTCTAGACATTGACCAATGCCTTCGTAACCGCCATCATCTCCTTAACTTCCGTCTAATTATGGATGATATTTTTATTGCGGCCACTACTGGTGTTCTTAGCCAAGTTAGCATATAGTGATTTACCATGTAGTTTTTACTGTCCTCCAATCTACTGCAGGCGTATTTATTTCCACTTCACCTAGCTGCCTTATAAAGACACATTTCGCAGCATTTCGACGTTAGTGTCGGCGTCGGCGCTTTAAGAGAAAAATCACAAGCATGACTGGCAGGTAGTAGCTGCAGCTGAGATGGCCCAGCACTGATTCTTCGATGGTTAGTGCGATTTTAGGAGACCACATGATATCAGAAAGTTTGAAGCAGCTTCCAATTCGAGCTGGTCATTTGAAATGGGAAGGTGGAATAAAAATCGACTTTAAAGTGACATTGGGTCACATCTAGGCAGGCTGAGCGGCGTGTTCATACTGGCTTATGTCGGGTAGCTGCCCACGCTATCGCGTCAGACCATTAAAGGTGGGGATTCAGTCCTCTATAATGTATACCATTTTTATCAAATTGACATTCTCGGTATTCTGCTGTATTTATTATCAGATTGAATTGGTGAAAAAAATGCGCCGAACCATACACACCACAAGAAAGAAGACGAGAAATCAAGTATGCACCAACTAGCCCAAGAAGCGGTGTTATCAGGTCCCTTTGAAATCACCCATCCAGTCTGACAAACACGTGTCAACATTGAGCATGCTTTTTTTGGTTATTCACCATGTGCTTCGCAATGTTCGGTTCTCTGTTGTTGCCGCTTTTTGTATTGTATAATCTTTAGGTCAGGGGATCAACGCTTCTCAGGGCAGACAATGCCAGCTTGAAAGTAGCATTCTTCCATTTCACTGTTTCTCACCGTACTTCTCCTTCTCTCCTGTTTTTATTCTTTGAAATCAAAAACCTATACATACCCCGCAAGTGATGACAACACTGCTTACACAAATACTGTCGAAACGTGGAGACTACCCCTTCAACCCTTGTTCAGTTTCTTGTAGCTTTGTGTAGCCATATTCTTTACCTCATTCCACGTTACATGGCTGGTGTTTTTCACACTTTGGTATCACTCTGGCGTAAACATTTCCTTTCTGGCACTCTTGAAGTGCGCGCATCGAAATGTATCAACTTGAATTTGCCCTAACGCGACCAATAACAAAGACTTTCGTGTCCATGATACCGAATATAAAGTAGCGCTTTGTGATATACAGTGCCAGGCATTGAAAAACTGATAGAACATGTCCGACGTAATCCGAGGAAAATGCGCCGAGTTGGTCTAACGTGCCTTTATTCAATGCCTATATAATATGCGACTCACTTCTTAATATAAGTGTGGGAAGCATCGGGGGCTTTCCTTTCATATCGTATTGTGTCGATCTATTCTCGGCTGCCAAAGAATGAAAACGCAGTCAGCAGCTCAAATATTTAAATTGCGGGAAAGGCAGTCACCATTCAAATTCTATTATCGGAGCGCAAACAGCCCGGCCCCAAAACCATTAGTTCTCGCATGGGTTGGAAGTTAACCGCTTCAGGTGAATCTCGTGCTGCGTGTACAACATAGGTGAAATCTGCAACTAAGGATACTGGCAGCGAAAAATTCGCCAATGAAGACAGTCTGGAATACGGATGGCAAGCGAAGCGGAAGCTGAGTGTTGCCCTTTCCCTTTTATTGCCTACCTTGAGCACCGATTCATCCACGTGTGTATGTACATGAGAATCCTAAATTACACTGACACCTTTCAGGTGTATCCCTGAGACCTTATTCTGGAGAACGGATTATGAATATAAAGACTGTTACAATTCATTTAAAAGCTCATTGATGTGCAAAAAACGCGTAATATGCTATGAATAGTGGCAATGTGAAATACATACGTATTAACTCGAGATCGCAGACATACAAGAGCCTTACAAGATCGATTAACAAATATTATCCCTCCAATTTCGACAACGGTTGGTCGCCTTTGCTCGTTTAGTAAATATGGTACATTTCAAACGCAGCCGCATATATGTCAGCCGAATTTCTTTAGGCCTTAACATTTGGTTCCCTGGAAACAAAACGAGTTCTACGCACGACACAAGTGCCACAAGGGGTAGTTTATTGTGTGAAAATTAGTGTCTCTCTAGAGCAATAAGCTTCGCAGGAATCAAGAAAGCTCCATTCTCACCTGAGACAAACATAACGAGCGCACGGACATCTCGCCATGCCACAAAATGAAGAATTTGCAGTACGCTGCACCACGCCATCCAGAAAAGCACCTGGTTTGATGAACGTCTGTGTCACGTGGTCACATCGCGGCCTTCGTCCATCGTGGACCCCATAAACCTCACTTGCCTCGCATCCTTCGTTATGTTTATGGCCTTCGTGGTCTACATTGTTGTGTTGCCTTTGTACTGTACTGATGCCTTCGTACTGTAGTGGTGTTTTGTGCTGTGTTGGTACAAATGGTGCCTTTGAGGCTTCCGTTGCCGTTGTGCTATTAAAAAGTAAAGACAACTCACTAGTATTAAACCGTGTATTCTGTCCCTTTTGCTCGCTTTTTCCAGCACAGAGGGAATGGTCCAATGCAAAGCTCTCTCTCTGTGCAGGCCAATGTTTCCGCACTCCGCTGCCTCCGTTTTCCACGCTGGTTGCAGCCTCGATTCAATCGACGCCCACATCGTTCAAGGTCTGACGCTTCGTTTTCCCCTCATCATTGTCTTTCCGGTCCTCCGCTGTTGCCGACGCGCCGAAATGGGACCGCAGGGCGTGGCGACTGTTGCCTCGGTACCAGAGTCACGGCCACGTCGGCTCTTGCTGTTTTCGTTTTCCGCCCAGTGGTTCTTCGTTAGGGGAACACTGGGATACACGGAGCTGTGGCAGAAGGGAGCGCCGGGACAGATGAGGGGGGGGGGGGGGGGGTAATGTGTGGCAAACGAGCCTTCTTTCCGCCACCGCTATTTCCGCGCCCACTTCCGTTCTTCCTTCCCGGTGACGTCCCGCTGTTGCTCGCCGAATTGCGAGAGTCACGCTGGGTGCACAGAGCGGATGTCTCCTGTTCGTAACACGGTCTCAGTATAGTTGTGTGCAATAAGCAGGGGTGAGCGCAGCGATGGCGTAGGACAGAGTTCCACACCAATTGGGAGGTATGCATTTCTACACCAGAGGTGGGACCCAGTATGGAGTTACGTTTCAATGAATTATGAGTCATTAAAATTCAACTCCTTATAAGGTTAGGTTTTGACTTTGACGCCCCCTGTCCTTTGGCTCGGTCTCCCGTGTCAATTCATTTCTGTCCGTTCATTAGCCCGCCTGCGGTGTCGCGAAAGAGCATACTTGCCAAACTTGTTATTTTCGCTGCACCATCTTTGCACCTGCCTGTACCTGCGCTGCACCTGCGCTGCACCTGAGCAGACGCTGTACGTTGTAGCAGAGCTAGTGTCCCCTACACGGCTATAGCGCTGTAGTCTAGAGGTTGCTCTGGAATAGGAGCCCGCCTCACCAATAAAGGTCTCAGCACATTTGGGAAAAAAAATGGAGCGTATATATATATATATATATATATATATATATATATATATATATATATATATATATATATATATATATTGTAAGAGAGATGCATGACCTATGGAAAGGAGAAAAAAGAGGAAATCAGATAAATCGCGCGCCGAAGACGATCCGCCGGCAATGATCCACCTGTTGCTGGCTCTTCCGCCTGCAACAGGTGGATCATTGTTGCCATCGACCACCTGACCAGATATGCTGAAACGGCTGCTTTACCAGCTGCCACTGCTCCTCACGTAGCTGGTTTCATCCTTGAGAACCTTATCCTGCGTCACGGTGCGCCACAGGAATTACTTAGTGACCGTGGTCGCGTGTTTTTGTCTGATTCGTAGAAGCCCTTCTTCAGGCGTGCAGTGTTGTTCATCGTACAACGTTTGCCTACCATCCCCAGACAAATAGAATGGTCGAGCGATTTAATTGAACCCTCGGAGACATGATGGCTATGTATGTTAGATCCTGCCACTAAAAATGGGACCATGTGTTATCATTCATAACCTACGCCTACAATTCTGCTACGCAAGCCACTACCGGTTTCTCGCCTTATTTCCTTCTGTACGGCCGGGAACCTTCATGCTCAATGGACACCATCCTATCCTACCTTCCCGACGCCTCCGAATCGACACCCATTTCTCAAGCCGCTGCCTATGTCGAAGAGTGCCGTCAGATCGCACGTCAAGTCGCAGCTCGAAATCAGTACCACCAGAAAAACAACCGCGCCGGATCCTCATGTCTGCTGCTTGCTTATCGTCCAGACTAGTTGGTATGGCTATGGGTGCTCTCTTCTACTTCAGGCCAGTCGCCCAAGTTTCTGAGTCGATACCAGGGACCCTATCGCGTGCTTAAGCAAACTTCTCCGGTTAATTACCTTATAGAGCCCCTCACGCCATGAACAGATCATCGCCGAAGAGGACTTGAAATTGTCCACCTTGACCGCCTCAAACCGTACCATGACCTTGCCATCGTGACCTCCGCTTAATCCGACAGGATGGCGTCTTTTCACAGGGGGAGTAAGAGAGATGCATGGCCCGTGGAAAGAAGAAAGAAAAGGAAATCAGAGACGTGGCGCTCCGAAGACGATAAAGAATTGTGGAGACGACAATGAGGACAAAGCTCGAGCTGTCGCTGTGAACGCTGGCCGTCGTAGATGCTATGTAAGATAAATATATTGCTGTGCGAATCATCTAAACCGCTGCACTAAAATATATATATATATATATATATATATATATATATATATATATATATATATATATATATATATATATATATATATTTGTGTCTTTTTTTTTAGTTTTTACTTCAATAATTACTTAAATTAGTAATGTAAGTTGTTTAGGGGGATGATAAATAAACACAAGGTAGAAGGGAAAACAACGTGCCGATGGTGGGAACCGAACCCACGACCTCCGAATATCGCGTCCGGTGCTTTCACAACTGAGCTACATCGGCCGCTGTCCCACCTGCTACTTTCTTGGGTATTAATGTTGTCTGTGTACGAACCTTGAGACGAGAGAGAGTTTTCACCAGCGACACCCTCAACCATAGCAGTTGAGCACCCTATATATATACGTAAATATACGTAAATGATAGTCTGCTAGGTTCCCTCGGTCTCTATGGGAGTTAAGTTACGAGAAGCGCAGTGAGTGTTTAACGAACGGGTACAGTGGCACACGCTTTCCTCGTATGCGCATCATAGTTAATAACGTTTCATTTCTTACAGCACCAAGGTAAATCGGCGGCATTACAGGGGAAACTTTTGCAGGTTAACATAGCGTTCAGAAACTTTCAGCGCTGCTGCACTCTCTCCACCACTGTGTTATCTTTCTTTCTTATTTTAGTGGCGTACACGGTGCGATTGAGGGCCCTCATTTCTGCACTGAACAAATACACAACCCCCCTTTTTTTTTGTGAATAACCCTATACTTATGCCATTCCTTGATGCAGTGATCTTTCCTAACCTACTTCTCGCAAGAATAAATAGACATATGCTATGCAAGTATGCCGCGGCTTATAGGTTATCCTCACAGAAAGCACAAATATATGCTCGCATAGGTTAGTGTGCTTAGCGTTATCCACGCCGTACACACAATACCCGCTGACAGTAGGAACTGTAAATATTTATGCCCGCCTATCTACAGTCATTCCGAAAATTTACAAGACATTAACCGCCGGGCATTGCAACATTCATAATAACGCCAGAGAAGCTGGCCGAGTGGAAGCTGCGTCGAAGTGTACGCTATTTCTTTACTTTGACTGTATTAGCTATATTTTTTCGGCTGTATAGTTCACGGTCTTCTGAGTTCGCATTTGAAAATCTGTCGACTTGAACCAATCAAACAATCGCTCGTTACTTGAAGCATTACAGCACATCATATTTATTATACGATAATGTAAGGAGCTCTCGGCCAAACATGCCCAAAAAGGGGACAAAATGCGCCATGACCATCAATACCATGTAAAATATAATTGATAATAATTAATAAACTCTATCGAAAGTGGGAATGTAGCAATTGTCTTTGTAAATATAGGCTGGGCTTTAGCCTATAGGTATTCAGAAGTTTTGTAAACCATGGCTGAAATTCGTGTTGCACCATCTTGGCGGTGCGAAGCTTCTTCCGCACGGCACAAGCACGTTCTTTGGTCTCTCGGACGTACGGGGGAACGTACGCCATCAAAGAAAATGATCAATATTCGGATAGCAGCAGTAATTTTTGAAGAAAAACGAATCCGATAAAAGCACTGAGAAGTAGCGGGCTTGTTCCGCGAATTAGCTTCTCCCCAGACATCAGTTGTTCCTGACTCCGCATTTATGGTCGCTGGGACTATAGGCACAACCTGAAGTGTCACGCGACCCTTTTGCCCAGAGACAGGTCTGATTAAATATTTCCAAAAACTTTTCCTCTTCCTTCAGGCATTGGCTAAAAAGTATTAAACCCAAATTGATGCTAAGACCGCTATTTATCGGCATTAAACTGATAACCTATACGATGACCAGCGTTCTTCCTGCCCAGCATTGTTAAAATTGTGCATGGTATAGAGTGGTATGACATGGTATGGCTTGGTATGGAACGGTACCATACGGTAGGGTAGGGTTGTGTATGGTATGGTATGTAATGGTATGGTATGGCATGGTATGGCATGGCATGGCATGGCATGGCATGGTATGGCATGGTATGGTATGGTATGGTATGGTATGGTATGGTATGGTATGGTATGGTATGGTATGGTATGGTATGGTATGGTATATGTATTTTAACGTACAGTCTTTGTCAAAAGTGTAAAGCCCAGCGGGTCTGCTTCTGAGCTACTTCGTGTGGCTTGTAATGTATTTTCAGTGTTCTGAATCTTTGGATGGTAAGAATATTTATTGTCCTAACCTCTCCAATAGGAAGAATTTCTATGCTAAATCAGCGCCCCTACGCGGCTCAGAGGCAGACCTTATGGGCTCTAAACTTTTGACAAAGGCTGTACGTTCCAAAGCGACTCAGGCTATGAGGAACATCGTAGTGAAGGGCTCCGGAAATTCGACAGCCTTGATTTTTAACGTGCACTGACATCGCAGGATACACGAGTGCCTTGAGCTTTGCCTCCACTGAAACGCTTCCGTCGCGGCCGGTACGAAACTTGTGTCCCAGGAATCAGGAAATTAAACGTTTACCTCTCTCAAAGCTGAGAAGACGATAGCTGAGGCAGAGTGAGCCGAAATTAGGATCCTTTTGGTGCACCGAACTGGTGCTCTGTGGTACCTTCGCTTCTCGGGAGTAATTTGGGGGCGAACAACAGAGCGAAGTGCGAGCTACAATGAGCAGGCTGCCCTAAGCAGTGTGCGTGCGCTGCCGGAGGCTGGGGCAATAGCATCGCGATCGCAGTGAAGCCCCACCCCCTCACTCTTTCTCTGACTCTCTCGTTACTTTCCACCCTTTTCCACACAGCCGTCGCAATTACGATTCCGGAACACACGCTATTCGCCGACGCTCGGCTACTTTCCAGAGCTTTCTGCGTCTCCATCCCTCCCACTACTTTTCCGCCTATTCCTCCTTAATGGGAGCCCGGCTGCATCAGGCGTGTATTTCTGGTTCCCCCACATCAATCCGGAGTTTCCCTCGGAAGTCGGTGTTTCGCAGTTTGAATGCGGTCGGTGGCAATAGCTTGGTGCAAGGATTGGCTGCCCCTGAATGCCTGCAGGATTTCGTCGCCGCTGCAGGTTTTTCGCTTACGTGGAACGCCATTGACGAATACCGCAGAGAATTTTAGGCAGAAAATGAGGATCTTTCCTCACAGATAGACGAAATCCTTAAAAAGGTGAAGGAGCAGATGAGTATCTAGGTCCAGGGTCCTGGGACACCTTTTAAATGTGAGGAAGCAGTGGGAGATTATCAGGTAATGTTATATGCATGTTGATGGGAATTGTGTAAGTTTCTGATGAGCAGGAAATATTCTCTTTCAAAGCGTTTTTTTTTTTTTGGCGCTCAAAGCGGGCAGTTTAAACTGTCATAAGCATAAATCGATGGTTTTTTTTTTATAATAATTGTGAGTGAAGTGTCAAATATTGTAAGATGTCTTTAGGAACTTTAAATATGAATGAAATAAGCTTCCGCAGCTATTTTTTTTTTTTTTTGCTTCTGAACTGTGTACTGTGTGTTACGAATTAGACATAGCACAGAAAACTGAAGTGGTGTCTTTTAAATAATTGCGACGTAACTATGGAAAATCGCAACATATATTTAGGAACAAATTGATACAAATGATCTAAGCTTTCGATGCGTTCCAAAACATTGCTTCCGAAATTTGTCTTCTGCTCACAGAAATACACACACACTGCCATCAAAAAAAAAAAAAAAACCCAAAGGAGTGCGTTTTTAAAATAAATGTTAAAAATTAAACTACAAGCCTACCGAAGGAAGATCTGCGGATATATATTGATTGTTGTCATAGTATCAAAGGTAATGAGGATAAATTACGTTGTCCAACGCTTTGGTTGTTGGTTGTTTATGTAGGAAACAATGTGAAAACTTATTACGGACGCCTCCTTTCGGAGATTAAGTCCACCTACCTATACTTTGTTCTTCTCCTTCCAATGGGATTGTTTATTTTTCCTGTAGTGTATTACGTACGCTTGTTACTCAGCGATATCATAAAATTTGTTTGTAGTACGTTACGATAGCGACTCTGTTCGCTTTAGGTCGGGGACGAAAATAATAATAATATTTTATGGATTTAACTACACCATCTGGAAATGTGATCAAAATGATTGGCAGCCGGACGTACGTACTGCATCTTTTGTGATTACTATGTATGCAGTGTTTGGTGTGTTCCACTGAAAATGCAAGTTTTTCCCTTTTCCAATGAGAATACAATGAACAGCCGTAACATTTGCCTCGTGAGAATGAATTCGTTGGATCTACGCCGAGTACCTACATTTCCTGAAAGTTTAACCTGAGAGCACTCATGTAAACACGAAAGTCATCTGCATATTACACGGCAGAGATATGAATGAAAAAACGTTTTAGAGAAGTTCTCAGGAATAATTTCGCTCACTGTTATCTTTGCATATTGTATGTCTGCTTTAACGTGGACCATAACCTGCACACTGTGTACCTTCAGCTGTGCTGAAATCGGCCGCCTTGTCGGAGACTGAGCCTGTGACATCGTTGCAATTGAAGAACGCGGTTTAAGTGATTGTAGTAGGAGATTAATGGCACTACGCCAGTACAACGAGATCAAAACTTCGTTAGCCAAACGAAAATTCGTTTCCTGGTTGCTTATCAGATAGCCGTCTAGCTTAAGTAAACGTTTAGATTGAGAATATAGATCTATAAATTGTAATAATGCTTGACGGCATGTTTCAGTATAGGATTGGAATAACGACATAACAGCTCGGCGAGGTCAGGCATAAAACACGGTCGGCCCTAAGCTATTACCGTTAGCCCGCACGAAAAGTCCTATCAAAGCGATAACTTTCCCAGGTTAACCAAAACAAACCATGAATTAATCTACTCGGATTCAAGACATGTTATTAAGAGTTACAAGACCGTGGGAATTGAACAAAGATATATAGGGTACGCCTCAGGTCGCAGATGAGCGAACGTTTCGACAAGTGGACTTGACTTCGTCTGGGTATGCCCAGACGAAGTCAAGTCCACTTGTCGAAACGTTGGCTCATCTGCGACCTGAGGCGCACCCTATTTACTTTTGTTCAGTTCTTTTTTATACCGTGCAAACTATCTTCTTCCTTTCGTTCTACCTGAAGACCATGGGAAGCAGGTTTTGGTGTCGCTAAGCGTAACTAAATATCACAAGACACGACACGCGGGCGTCTTTCGTACATTGTGCATATAATACGCCTGGAGAATACGAAAAAAATAATGAAACTAAACGTTTGAGACTATAGATTAATGTATCTTTAAAAAATATCATGTACCACTAGCGGTAGATAGCGCTTTTCGCACGTACATACCTATGAATTGAGATATACAGGCCACGATGGATATATTTTGCTTGCTAAGAGTGAAGGTGAAAACGAAAACTATTCAAGGCATGTCTCCGATGTTGTGAGGAAGTCACCGCTTCATACCAATAAACGCCACAAATTTCAGTTGAGGCTACATTCTAGATTTCGCTGCTAGGATTGAGAGACAATTTACATATTACAGAGTAGATAAGCAGTCTAGTGCTAAAAAAGTGTACGACCGTTTTTTATCATATATAATACTTGAAAACATAAAACATTGTCAGACATGCCCATGCTTGAACTTAGTAGCATTTTTGAATAATTAATACAAAAAGTACATACCGCATTTTCCCTTAATTTTCAGAAACGGGTGTCCAAAATGAGATAAAAAAGAATATGTAAGAACCTGTAGTATTAATTTGTTTCCAACAATGTTACCAAAGCTGAAACCTGTAGCTTTTCAACCATCGCCAGGTGCTTCTGAATGAAGGCAGAAATCAAGCATAAACAATGTTTGTTGCTAAATATGTCATTCATATGCTAATATTGGGGTATTTATTATTAACACACACCATAGCCTATTGCATTATTACAGACCAACGGAAATCCGTGACGCAAGCAACATTCGGCAATATCGAAATCTGTGGGCGCGGGTAATAACTCGGGGCGCAGCACTTAGGAATGCATATAAACATGTTTTCAGTGATATTTTCTCATCTGACTATGCATATACAAAGTTTCTCTTCGTTTAACATAACTAAGTGCGTTCGGGAACATAAACGTGTGTAAAAAGTCAGGTCAGGACCCATATGCTTAAAACACTGCCAATATGTGCTTGCCAGAAACGCTTTTCACTTCCACGTTCCAATCCGCGTTCTCTATTCGAATTTTCTTAATGCAAGAAGGACCTAATTTCCTCATATTGTGGTACTTCTGATAAACAAAATGGAAAAAGAAAAATGGGAAACTATGTGGAGAGGCCTGTTCTGGCAAATACACTTAAGGACGGAGCTGAAGTTTAGCTTATTAAAATTTCCGTTTTCGGTTGAGACTGCTCCCTCTTCATTTTGATTAGGACACCATAACGCAGGCCGGTTTCTCTTGGTCTTCAGTGCCCCTCTAAGATGCAAGATGTCAGTTTCCGCAGCCGGCAACCATATTTTCCTTCCGTTTTTGAAATAGACGAGTATGTGACCACAATGTACCTTGAGGTATTCCCCGACTGCGTAGCGCAGCATTACCACAATGTCAGCCACCTGACGTGCATTGCGTTGCGCGGGATTATTTGCAATTAAAGATTAATGGTACTGCTTCCTCAGTGAAGTTAAGCGGAGGAAGACGAATCGCTTCATACGCGTCGTGAGTTTTTATTTCTAGCTTCAACATACACACCCCTGAAAATGGCGTCCAACCTTAACCACCGTACCTTTACTGTGTACACTGTGTACGACTTTGTTAATTCTTTTCAAGCTGCCAAGTGCTAGATGCCCGCGCGTCATATTTTTTCTCTTTTACAATTTTCGTGTTATCTAGATTAGGTATTGAATAATATAGGTGGTTTTTAGCGACTCATCTATGCTTTCTGAGGCATTGTCTTTGCCGTGAATGTAAGCTAACTGCGTGTTTTGAGTGCGTCGCCGCATTTAACGAAGCAGTTACGGCGCTTAGGCGGCTGGATAAAGCCACATCTTTCGTGCTTTGCTTTCGTTTGGTGTGCTAGTTCTCAATTTCGCACACCACGTATGCAAGCGCTGATAGAGCTGCAGCAGAAGTCGAAAATACTTGGAAGGCAACTGCTGCCACGCTTATCAAGTTTACCGGCAGCTCTCAAGTCAGTCAAAGCTGCAAATAAACCGTACACAGACAATTTCTAAATTGTTCTCCTCTGTCGCTTAGTTACAAAATTTCTTTAAAGATTGTCTCGCAGTTTGGCGGACGGCTAACGGACGCGCGGAGGTGAAAGCGAGTTGAATCGACGCCGAAATCGCGTACGTATGGTGTAACACACTGACAGCAGTAACCATTTTAGCGCAAAATTCCTTTCGACATTCTGTATTGATGTTTCAGCAGCCAGTAATATTTTCACGTGAAAACATTGCGACAGTATACAAACTGAATTGCCCTGGTGGGACCCACCGCCAGCGCCTGCTCCGGAGAGCATCTGCTAACCATGCACCCCGTAAGGGGAGCCACGGTCGAAACGCGAGAGGAGGAGCGGCGGCGCTACATTTAGTTTATTGAGGGGTTTTTAGTTTCAGGGTTTTTGGCCGGTGTCTGCAAACGCGTTTGCAATTCAATCGCTTTGCGTAAGGACGCCGGAGGGCGCTGAAGGAAATGACATTAGTGACAGTACGCAAAAAAACACAAAGAAACTGAAGAAATTCAACAAACCTGTTCTAGAGTATAATTATGGTAGACATCGAAAGATTTTGGAATCATCGCATCACAAATCTCGACCAAGGGCAAATCTTCTGGCGTTAACCGCCCCAGTCGCTTTCTAGCGGCATTCTCGTGCGCATACGCTACTAAAGAAATGCTGTGCAATAAAAAAGCTTCCGCGTGATTCCGGGATCCCAGCGCGGACACAGGAAAGCAATAACTGCCGATTTGGAGGTTCTTTTACTGGTTCCAAGTTTTGTTCTTTGTTTCTTCTTTTTTTTTCTTTTTTTTTGCATATACGAGTCGCGAGCTCCGCTTGTAAAATGCGCGTTGTTTCGATGTTCGCCAAAAGCTCTGCAGGGAGTTGCGGCATTGTCCTAAGCATGCTGCTGTGCTGAGGAACATAGTCGGCTCTGTAGCAACAGTACCCTCCTGGCAGATTGTCCTAAGCATGCTGCTGTGCTGAGGAACATAGTCGGCTCTGTAGCAACAGTACCCTCCTGGCAGATCTCAGAGCGGAGGCTAACCACGTGGTCCTACACGAGTCTCTGCCTTCAGCGACTGTTCTGGTATGCGATTCCTCGCATTTCCTCACATGTGGGCGTCGATATCCGACCGGTACCTTGCTGAATGAGACGAACGACGGGGCCGAAAATTCAGCGCGTCCTCGTCCGCTAAACGAACCGCAACGCAAAGTTCGCAAAAGAACGCGTATTTACTTGCATAAATGTCGAACGTACGAATTGCGCCAATAACGGAGCTTCGCAGAAAACCAAAACGAACGTCAACGAGAAACTAGCCGTAGAGACCAGCTCGGCGGCTTTACGCTCTATGTGCGACGGCGATTACGAGCAGAATGCGATAGTTGAGTGCGCCTTGCAAATAGCGATGGTACAAATCAAGGCATCTTTATTTCGTAACTTTACAAGGCGAAAAAGGTATGACAGCATTTACTCCTGCGTGGAAAGTTCCGCTTCTTGAGGGAGACGACAGGGAGATGAGAATTACGACTGTAGTAGTCGAGGGACGGAAATGCTGAAATATACTGAGAAACTACCTGGATCAGCTTCCCTGGATTTTCAAGGAGCGACTAGAGACAGCGAGCTTGCTGTTAGAATGCAGTGTATTTGAGCCACCCAGTCACATCACAGGCTGTAAAATACGTGATTCGTTATCCTTTTCTCGTCACGTTTCCTTAAAACCATTGCATGCCCTTCTAATTTTAGAATTCGTTTTTTTTTTTTCGCGGGTAGGGAATGCTGCCGCTAGCCTGACTGGACGCCATGAGCTCCGTCACCTTCTGCGATTTAAAAAAAAAAATAGGGCAAGGACCTTCTTCCCGTATCTACAATGATCTCCAAAAATAGAGACAAACAGAACCACCTTCGCAGGCTGCGAGGTTCGAAACTGGGTTTGGGCCCACTGCGGAGGAGGGGCGCGCAGCGGGGTTTACGGAGCTTCTCCCAAACGCACACCCCTGGAAAAGCCGAGCGCCAGGCCGGGGGACGCTTGTACCCATTTTTACCGGTGGGTGTCCGGCGGTGGGTTTCTTATGTTTCTGCTCGCACAGATCATTGTTTTAAAATTTTGGAATACAGTGCCAGAACTAACATGTATGCCAGTTCCTTTTTTGTTCGATCCATCAGTGAATGGAATCGGCTTTCAAGTCATCAAGTGTGCTCCATAAATGAAGATGTGTTTTTTTCCACTCTGTAACCCCCCTGCTGTAGCGCCCTCGGGCTAAGCGGGGTAATCGTTGGATAAAGAATAAAGAATAAAGAGGAGCCATCACTCAAATGCCAACGCCGCCGCCGCCGTCGCGTTTTTCTGGAGAATTGGTCCGCTATCTCGGCTTACCATTGGCTACTATATCTACCTGTGGTGTCCATCGATATTCAACCACAAATCAGCAATGTATTGCCGTTAACGTGGCATGTTTCTGAACGACAATACGTCAAAGATGCTATTTTAATAAAGGGGGATTTCACTGCCCGAACTGCACAGACATTCACACTCACATTGAACGTCATCACAGAGAATCCCACACTACTCCTTATTTTACCTGGGTGAATTATTCTGAATTACTTGTCTGCATTGTCGCGAAGGATCACGGTGATCACCGATATATGCGCATTATATGTCCCGACGCTGTTCCAAATCACAAGCAGCGCTGTAATGAATGCAAAATTACATGTTTGACCACCTTCCACCAATACCTGACGAACTTTCCCTCGAAGTTTGTCCAAGGTCTCCAAGCTACCGACGACGCCCACTCCTATTTCTACCACATGCACGGAACTCATATATAACCTGACGCGGCTATAAAATTGTTTTGAAGGCTCCCATGAGGGCCCTGCATTATTACCACACAAGATGTTACCTGGCCTTTCTCTGTGCTCGGATTATAAATTATCAACCAGAAAAACCACCGCTTGAGGATTCCAGCACAGCACAGCACAGAACTATCGCAGTACGTCTGCACTAGCTTGACAGGCCGTACGTCTCTCCGGCGCATCTGCCGTTGTTGCGGTGATTCAAGGCCAACGCGAGCAAGCTACCTGTACTTCCGCTAGAAACATTGTCCTGCCTCGAAATACATCCAGCTATCAGGTAGCTAAAGTAGCGGCCGATGGTTTGTTTAAACGCCATAATTTTAGTACTCCCATATCAGGACAAAATGTCAGGCTGCGTCCACCGTTTGAAGCCTGGCAACTCCAAAAAATTACGAGGACACTTCTGGCAGAAATTCAACGCAAGAGCGTTGGCACCCTCACTTTGGGAATGATGAGAATGTCTCTGGCAGGCCCCAGTTAGCAGGATAGCTCACATCAAGACCCTGGCATCCCCTGTTAGAAACCTGGCAACTTCGAAAAATCAGCGACATGCTCCGGGCTGATGGCAGGTGGGAAACACCAGTACTTAAAGGAGAAAGGTGGGCTTATTGGTGCTTGAAATTTGAAAACACGGTGTTAGCGCGAACTACGTGGAAGAAGAACGAGGAAAGATACCATAAATCTGGAAGTAAGAAGGGCGGCGCATAGCTATCGCTGCAGCCGATCAAACCGCGTGTCTAAATGCTACTTTCTCGTGCTGTGTATCGCATGTCAACATATTGGTCAGCTTCCATCCGAGCGCAATGGATCCAAACACACCGCTGTCACGTTGCCCTGTTGAGGTGTATTAAGCTCTATTCAAATATTATAGCGCACTATCCTAGTTTTCCCGAAGCCTGACCTGACCTTACAACCATAGCCTCGAACAAAAAGCGACACATCAGGGCTGCAGGCCTTGCATAGATCATGTCATGGCAACAGCCTCGTGCACAGCACGGCTCCGGTTTGCATCATCGCATCGGCACACATGTGCATCACAATCCTGGTCAACGCGTACTTTCTGACATCCGCCTAAGTACACATTACGACCCCAGTCCAGCAACATTTCGGGAGTTTCGTGCGCTGCATTGCACCGTCACGATGGCGATATCGTTTTGCGCCGGGAAATACGCATCTGCAGATTTCTCCGTAAACAAAAAATGTACAAGCACCGACACCGGGACAGGGTCAGTGCCGCCGCTAGACGTTTTAAATTATTTCTAACTTCATCCACTAGGACACTGCATCGCTTCTCTAGCTGCCTACTCGGTGTGAAAGGGTCAGGACAAAATCGCCATCAAAGTTATTATCATCATCATAAGAAATGCTTGTTCTGTTAAAATTAACTAGCTTCTGTTGTCATGAAAAGCCAGGACCATGCAGCTCGTTAAAGCACTGATAGGATGCCTCTTCGTCCCTGACGTCTTTGGGTGCAGTGTTGTCCACTCGCGATAATTGGAGGCTGCTCCAGACTGAGCTATCGCGCGACGCCATATATACAGAAAAAAAAAAAAATTGTATGAGGCAATAACCTCACATTTTCTCAAACATTCTCACTCAATTCACGTAAGAAATCACATACAAGTCGCAAATAATTGCATAAGGTCTCATAGTTTCTTGCACATCATCATAAATTATGTAGGATATTTTATGATAATGATGTGCACCGTATGAGGGTCTACGCAATTAGATGAGATTTTATGAGATTATTGCCCCGTAGAACTTTTAGTTTTTCAGTAGGCAACGACCGAGATTCGCCTCTCACAGGCCTAAACGGTGGGATAAACGAGCACCGGCTCGCTTCGTCCTAATGAAAGCGGAAGCTTTTACAACACACCCGATCTTTCATCCATAAGGCACGATATGCAGTGAAGCACGTCGAGTCTGCGGGAGTTTCGCGCATTGAAAAGGCTCGCGCAGGGAGCGAGACGCCTGTCTGCCCGTCATTCTATCGCGACGTGATCCGGGACGCAGGGTGCCCAGTACGCCGATCCAAACGGTACTGACAGCGATGCGCGCTGCAATGCGCCGCTGCTCGTCGACCGAACGTAATACGAGGTGGCGGCTTACCATTGTCTGTAGCGTCATAGGCACGTAAGTTACGTGCAGCGCAGTCGATGCACTGATCGCGAATAGGCACTGTGTCGGCAAAGTGCAGTATCAGATCGCATGTACCCACGGTGAGAGCAATGCGACGCTGTGCAAACTGCGGTGCTATTGCTAACTAGTTTGTGACAGAAATACGAAGTCAGGGCCTTTCCTTGGCCACCGCACCTGTGAAATGAGTTTTTTGTTTATATATATATATATATATATATATATATATATATATATATATATATATATATATATATATATATATATATATATATATATATATATATATATATATATATAATGTTTCGGCTAAGATGAATCAGACTTCTTAAAAATTGGTTTTTGAGATATCAAGACGGCTTCTGCGGCTTTGTAGTAAAAGTATTGGAGGACATCAGAAAAAAGGTGAGCTATGGTGACTAGTCAGATGGTTAACAAATGTCTAATAGTTTACATTTTACTTAGTGCAGTTAGTCGCGATGTGTGGAGTAAAAACGTCTGCCCGGTTGCTCGAAAAACACATATCTCTCTTTTTTATATTTTCGAGAATGTGATTACTCTGTTCCCTATGACGCAAGTCTTTTTTTTTTTTCTGCCTCCGCGCACCTTAAAAAAAAACGCGTTTTCGCTGACAACGGAGGGCATCACTCACTCCCTACTCGTCACTCTGTTACACACCTGTACTGTTGCCTACCTCCTGCTTGGAATGGAGCAGTCAGCAGCGAACACTGAAGCGCAGGCTGGACAGGGCATGAAGGGTTCACGTCACATCTCAGAGCGCGCTTTGTAAAATGGAAACGCTGTTGAAATTTATTTAGCAACAGCGCCCAGGGAAGCCGCGTTTTCAAAAAATATTTAAAACTGATACGGCCAATAGTAACGGTCGCCTTCAAATCTCTCATGACATTCAAGCGCTTAGGTGCAATAGTTAAAAATAAATGTTTTAGAATTTAGTTAACCGTGTTATAGTTAGCTTGATTAATCTGTCTTCTGATGTCAACTAATGAGGGTATCGAATACCAATAACGCCATATAAATATCCAATAAAGCCTGGTTTTGAAAATTCTTGCTCAGCTTGAAGCAAGGATTTGATTATTATCAACACTTATCGCAGACCTGAACGTGAACGACTTAGGGCTCAGAAGCAACATTTTATTTTGATAAGGCCGGCTGTTTAACTCTACCTCTGCTTCCATAAAACATTCAAAATCGACATCAACAGCTATTGCTTCAATATGTTCTGCACGTAGATAAAAAGAAAAACATAGTAAAAAATACAGAGGAGTAGACGTTCATTCCTTGGGCTGCGATTTGGTTACCTGTGACCTGAGCTCTCATTTGTAATGTTAGGGCCTATAGCAACAAAGGGATATCTGTTGCCAGTGCCTGTATAAAAGAGGAACTTAAGAGAGGAAAGTATACAACAGTTGAGTCTTACCTGTACTCACCTATGGGGCTGAAACTTGGAGGCTAACTAAGAGAGTTCTACTTAAGTTGAGGACAACCCAGAGGGCTATGGAACGAAAAATGGTAGGGGTAACATTAAGAGATAGGAAGCATGCAGAGTGGGTCAGAGAAATAACTCAAGTTACCGACATTCTAGTGGAAATTAAGAAGAAGAAATGAGCATGGGCAGGACATGTAGTGCGAAGAGAGGATAACCGATAGTCGCTTAGGGTAACAAACTGGATTCCAAGGGAAGGAAAGCGTAGCAGGGGGCGGCAGAAGTTTAGGTGGGCGGATGAGGTTAAGAAGTTTGCAGGGGTCGAGTGGATGCAGCTAGCATAGAACCGGGTTAATTAGAGAAATGTGGAAGAGGCCTTCGCCCTACTGTGGGTATAGTCAGGCTGATGATGATGATGATGATGATGAAGCTGGAAAAGCGATGGCTAATAAAGACACCCCGCCTTCCTCCCTCAATAATCAATTGCTTCACATTTATTTATCTTCATCTAAGCGGCGGTAATTAGGGGAGTAATGAATGCAGGGGAACGTCCTGTTTGTGCGTCCTGGCCCGGGAATGGAACGCCATAGAATACGCAACGCTTCTAATGATTTTTTTCCCCTTGCAGTACATAAAATTTGCGAAGAAAGAAAGGGGCTACACAGTCCTCGGAATCGGTGTTGCCACGCGTCGCGAGGCACCCCGTTCTCGCGGTTGCGAAGTAAGTATTGATTCATAGCGAGAACCGACAGCAAGTCATGCGTCACCTAAGGAGAGCCGTGCCTTTGCCAAGCTGCCTTCGCGATGATCGGCTCGCCTCCGCACGGCTTGCTAACACGCGCATACGTCGTATTGGCAATTTCTACGTGTCCATTACTATGGGACGTGGCTAGCGAGTGGCTATGTTTGACTGCCACGAGAGACCGGGAATAGACGAGAAGACTCGAGAACCGATAAAATATATGCTTGTTCTTCGTAGAACGGTGATTAATCGGGACAGGTCAATAACATTGGGAGCCAGGGGTAAGAGTGTATTGCAAAAGCGCCGCATTTCAACCTGACGGCGTCATATTGCTGTTCTGCACAGGGCCAACGTCAACGCGACTCATGGAAGTTAAAAACCATGAGACGTTCCTGAATGCAGAGCTTTCTCTGTGCGTCCGAAACGAGAATAGGTCGAAACACGTTTCAGAGATTTCAGATGTGGTTGATCGATGTTTTCGGACTGTTCACGTGTTCGTTAGTTTCTACCCGCAGAAACAATGCTTAGCTCTAAGTCCTCACAAACGCTGGGAGATGGTCGGTGCCAGATGAGTCTCAAATGCACAAGTTCGAGATTGTTTTCATATACAAGGAAATTAACAGATTTAAAAAAAAAATGAAAGACAGTAAAGAAAGCGCAATTTATTTATTTTGGAGGCTTTGTGACGTGTTGTGCGCAAATAAAAAATTATCCGGTCCTACATGGCTAAAATGTTACGCTTAGCAACTGCTGGTCTTCAAGAATTCTGATGATGTAGAGCGATTCTTTTTGGCAAAATAGAGTGAAAGTTAGCTACCTTGAGCATGAAAAGCTCTCAGCGTACAGGAAGTGGAAACAATTAGAGGTTTAACGCTACTGAATCGAATGCGGTGCGAAAGCTCTGGTTACGGGCGACCGAAAGTTGCATCGAACACAACCATATTTCCATTGGACGCAGCAAAGTTCACTGCCATTCTAGGCAGAACCCACTTTTATGCCGTACAAAACTCGGTCATGGACAACCGCATTCGGTTGTTGTTATCACCAGCAGTTTCTTTATCTTCTTCTTGTTGTCGTTGTTTCCCTGCAACAGCTGTAAAACCGGTTGCTAGGAAACAGGACGCTCTTTCAGACACCGGCGAGATGCTCAAGGGCAGCGTAGTGCACCTTTCGCTACAAAATTATGATTCCTTTGCCTGTAAGGGTATGACGCGATAGCATAAGCTACCAGCCCACTTGTAAAGACCTGCTTTAACTAACCCGTAAGAACGTGCCTGCGGGGCATAGGGGCAATGCGAATTCAAATGTAATGTCAGGCAGTCTTACGTCGCCCTCCCACATGAAAGGAGAAGGCCGAGTCGGCGAAATCGGTTGCTAGCCAAGGGGATGCTCTTTCAGGCACCCAGGAACCGGCGAAAATACTCAAGGGTAACGCAATGTAGCTTTAGTTACAAAACTAACAAAAACCACCCCTTATGGAATTCCGCGTTACACAAGAAAGAAAAACAGTTCAGTTTTTCACGTTTTCCTTCCGTTCTTTCCCTGGGCAGGAAGCCGAGCGAACGCCGTCACGTCCTGGCCGCCTCTGTGTGCGTGGTTCGTGCGAGTTTGGACTGTGGCGCACGTCTCGTCAGTCGCGCATGGTCGCTCAAAACGCCGATAGGATCAATGGCACACCTAACTTTGACGCGCACTCGGCAGCTCACCCAAGCGTCGCCGCAGGTAGGCGTGCAACCCTGTTTCTTTTCTTTCTTTTTTTTCCGTCATCTATATCTTCCGTGCAGCTCCCATCCGCTCGCTCTCGCTCTCTCAGCCGGTATCAGCAAATGCAGCAGAGCGATACACATTTCCACCTGTGCGCAGCCCCGGCCTTTGATTGGCGATAAATCTTCCCTGGCAGGACCTCTTATCAATTACAGGTCTTCGGCTGTACCGTGCAGCACCACGGGAATTAAAAGGATGGCAACCAACCTGATGCTGATGATTTGTTTGGTATGTGTTGGCATGTGGATTTTAACGTCCGAAAGGCGATGGGCATTCCAGGGATAAGAAGTATAGAGGATTTAACTTGGATAAACTAAGGTAGCATATCAGGGCCACTTCTCGTTATACTTTACGTTAACATAGTAACAATCCTCGAAAAACCGAAATGTGTCATGTATGCAGACGATACAAGCCCATTTTGTTTTCGGGAAGCCTCCTTGGTAGTCCTCCTTCCATTTATTAAAGAGGCATTATATCGCCTAAAAATCTGGAGTACCAACAATGTCTTACTCCTAAATACAGAAAAAAACTAAAGTAGTTCTGTTTAGCGCAAAGAATACGACGAAGCAGAAATTTGACGTAAAGATGGGAAACATTAAAATAGGATGCATGAACGCAATAAAAACGCTTAGTATACTCTTAAAAAGTCATATGAGCTGGAATGATCAGGTGGAATATGCTATAGTTCGTCTATCAAAGTGCGTCGGCATTATTACTGAATTCCGATATTTTTTTTTCAACCTCAATCAAGCTGAAAATATATATTGTTCTTTTTTATCGCATTTAAGCTGCTGCTTTTAGGTGTGGGGTGTCACAGTGGAAACAAATCTATATTTTTCAAAACAAGCACTTCGCTCAACAGCCAGTATTATCATGCCGTTGCCGATTACCTGTTATCACGTTATATATAATTTTAGTCTTTAACCTCTGTAAATACTACTTGGGGAACAGATATCAGAAAGCACTGCGATATAACCAACGCTAGATCCTCGACTTAATTCACCTCACGCAAGCTACTCCGACTCATGCTCCCCGAAATAGAGAAAAATGGTCCATCCGCTTCTGCCGCTCCAACTATGGAAGACAGATGCTCCATTTTATACCCTGCTGAATCACCTGTTAAACATAGATTTTGAAAAAAGTAGGTTGCGAGAAATTCGCGCAACTTAACATCTTAAGTGTAAGTCAATGTATGTGAATATGTGCATATGCTGTATTTGTGTACACGTGTTGACAAAATGAAATTTGGCTTTCTGGACTGCGTATTTCTTGCTGTATACCTTGTAATAAGGGGTTGCGGGGTTCCTTCAAGTGATCAGTAACCACTTTCTACCCGCACCACGTACCCTCATCTATGATGTGAATATATTGAATTGAATTGAATACCTTTCAAAAGCATAGTTTGAATGACCCGCCTTAGGGCACGCGGACTGCATGACGACTCGAACTGACTGGCCAATCAGAGATCAGGCACAAGAAAAGTCTCTTGCTCGGCTCTGGAGTCTCAGTGCATTCGCACAAAAGTATCTAAGGACGGTTACCACTGTTTTATGCAAGAATCACACACTGCTTCCTCTAGCGGATATGATTGCTTACTGATAGTGCTCATTATTCTTCCCTAGCACAGTAAGCCTGGCGTCACTACGATACGATCAGTGACGTCACTCTGTAAGATCCATTCAGCGTTGAGCATTGCTATGGCATCGCGCGTTCTCTTTTTACATGCTGACGAATGAGATTGACACTGTGCAAATGTTTTGCGCTCCTTCCCCTCCCCTTACTTCTTTGCAGTCCTTGCTACGCCGGCGCCGCGGAACAAACTTATGTGCCCTTGAATGATATCGCTGTAAAAGGAAAAGAAGATTTATAACAAATATTACAAGCATCTCAGCTACTTACAAGGCGAAGTGCACATGAACTGTACCCATGAACGACCACAATGGGTTAGCTCGCTTTGATTCCATGACCACGCCTCGAGTAAATCATGTTTACAGGTTCGTGTGACTGTCCAGTAGACCAGCGTCAGTCAATCGAGAGTCGGCCTGCAGTCTTCCGAGGTTGGTATTCGGTTCTGTGAATTGTTGAAGCTATCTACAGGGTCTCGCAACACTGCACTTTTTTTTTTTTTTTAAGCTGTGCACGGCCGGCTGCAATATTCCACCGCTCCTAAATGCGTTTGTCTGGCCGACGACTGTTAAAAGTGCACATAATCTGAGGCGGTTAGAGTAAGTGCAGTGCTTTGAGTTTTTTCTGCCTTTGATAGGTTTTTATTGTGTGTGTGTGTGTGCGTGTGCGTGCGTGTGTGTGTGTGTGTGTGTGTGTGTGTGTGTGTGTGTGTGTGTGTGTGTGTGTGTGTGTGTGTGTGTGTGTGTGTGTGTGTGTGTGTGTGTGTGTGTGTGTGTGTGTGTGTGTGTGTGTGTGTGTGTGTGTGTGTGTGTGTGTGTGTGTGTGTGTGTGTGTGTGTGTGTGTGTGTGTGTGTGTGTGTGTGTGTGTGTGTGTGTGTGTGTGTGTGTGTGTGTGTGTGTGTGTGTGTGTGTGTGTGTGTTTGCGCGTGTGTGTGCGTGTGTGTGTGCGTGTGCGCACTGTATCGGCTGTGTGGGCCAAGAAAACAAATGCTCGAAGTTTGTGTCTTCGTTCCAGACAAAGTGGCTGACAGCCATAAAAGAGCCAGGACAGGTGGGTGCTAGTAATATGGGGGAGGAGGGATGCGTGGGGGCTTGTATGAGTCAATAGAAAATTTTCGAAACCTGTGCCTGGATTTCGGCCACTGTGGGACGCAGGATCTGTCTGTGGTCTTCATTGCATTTTTTTACCGGACGAGAAGCTCCGTTCTTTCACCGAAGAAAGTGTCCCCCGATTCTCTCCACAAATTAAGGTATTTAAATGAGAATAGCCCCGTTTTCACAATCGTCGAGTTGATCCTTGTTTTTCATTTTTGCAATGGCTGACATTGCGGTAAAGGCGGTGCTTTTGTTGAAAGCAGTCATTTTCAAAGCACGAAGAGAAGCGTTCTGTACAAGTAGGTTCGTCTATTCTTGTCCCAGGGTCATAGCATTTCAAACTTAGTTTCACCCTAAGTTATATACTTAAAATAGCATCGTTCTTTAGTTTCGGCCAACTTTATTTCGCAGACCCCCGCGTTCTTGCGGGGCCTATACAGCTCCCCCTCCATCCAGGCATGTCTTCTCTCTGTATAACTAAGAGCAATCTCTTGTATTCAATAAGTGTCTTCGACCGAACGATCCTCCAGCGTTCCTCTTCTCATTCTAATCTGTTCTTATCTTCATTTATGTCTGTGCCTCCAAGTATCAGAATTTGGGGAAAGAGGGTGGGTCGGTGAATGCCAGACTACGTCACATTTTTTTTTCTTTTTATTTAAGGGACCAAGTTTCCTTGCAGACAAACTAAGTACAACGCCCGAATCATGCTCTTCTCCCCAGAGGCGTCTCATTCTGCGCAAAGGATAAAGATAAAAAAGAACTCGCAAACAGTGTCGCATAACTAGCTCCCTGTTCTTTGCAGTCTTTCGGGCCACCTTTTATTGTATTTGAGCAAATAGCGAAACATCTCTGTCGCCAACCCTTTCGGTGATACATCTTCCACAGACGGAAGAACTGCGATTGCTAATACCCTTCTTGCAGAGGGCATCAACCGGTCACTGCATGTTTGGGAGTCACTAGAGAGTTGAAGAAGACTTGGGATAAAAGCCTGTCATGGCAATTGCGTGCACTGTAGGTACTGTGTATGTGTCATTAGCCTCCCTATCGACTTGACTATACGGGCGCGACGACGTTTTCCGGGGCACTCCTTTTCCATCCCGTGTATCGTGGCAAGCTGCCGCTGACCATTGCGCAGTGCCCGTACCCTCAGATCCATAAAAATATAGCTCTCAATATGGTCCTTAGAGACGGATGGCGTAGGTGACCGAAAGAACGGCGCAATGAGGTGGTAGGTGTTCAGTATACACAAGCTATCCCTAGACAATTTTCGTGCTCGATTACGGTTGCATCGGTTGAGTCTACTCACTCTTGGATTGCATCTTGAAGTGCGTTGTAAGCGGTGTCTAACCCGTTTGCTACTCCCGCTTAGGCTGTTCGAACCCTATTCGTTACATCGCATTTCATCCGACATGCGCCGGGTTTTATAATCGATTTCATGTAAATCGGAATGGCGCGAAAATCTCCCGTCGTTTCGCCTTACGAAAAAAAAAAGAAAAAAAAAACAGCTGATGACGTTTAGGTTTACTGGTGTCAGCGATGTCTGATTTCTTTCGATTGTGTCGAAGAAGTGACAGGCCGAAAGTTATATCTCATAATGCCCAACCTGCACGTGCATAAGCTTGCAACAAACTTTAGGGCCAGCCTGTATACAGGTGTACACACAGCATCTACAACACTGCACGAATCTAGAGTGGCAAGCAACCGTCTTCTCCATCGTGAGTCGTATATAAGGTGGGCGAGACAGACAGTCGGCGTTTCGAGATTGGCTATACCGTCGCGAAGCGCCTCTCTGATTTACTCCCCGGAGAGTCGAGCCCCTCTGCGCGCGGAAATTGTCGCCCGATGGGCCCACTGCTATGCATCCGCCTCCTGCCTGCCTTGCTCCGCGCTCTGCTTCGCCGTTCCTCCTCCAAATACCCTGCGTCCCGTGGGTGTTATTCGCCACCTCTGCGCACACGAGCGGAGGTATAAGCACGCATTTTTTCTTCCTACCCGTCGTCGCAGGCCCCTCGTCGTTCTTCTCTGCACTTCGCCTTGGGAGAGTCGAATAATGAGTCGCTCCGTTAGTCGTCACGAGCGGCTGGCGCCGAGATCGGAGACGACGAGCGAATGACCGCTGTGCCGCCCCCTCCCCCACACGACCCCTTATGACAGTGAGCATATATAAAGAGACAGATTGTGTTGCCTAAAACAAGCCAGCCATTTTTAGCAGGATTTTTCAGTTACAAGCGCCATATTTTAGGTGTCGCATTGTTAGCGGTGGTATCAGTCAGCATAGAACCAAGGCGGGTTAACTAGCAGGCTGGATGACTAATGCTAAATAGTAAACTTTTGACTATACCCTACTGAAAAACCAAAAGTTCTACGGGGCAATAACCTCATAAAATCTCATCTGATCTCATAGACTCTCATACGTTGCACATCATTATCATAAAATATTGTACATAATTTATGATAATGTGCAAGAAACCTTGAGACCTTATCCAATTATATGCAAAATGTATGTGATTTCTTAAGTGAATTGAGTGAGATTGTGAGAAAATGTGAGGTTATTGCCTCATACAATTTTTTTCAGTAGGGTATTACAGTTGGGCTCTTCATTTACTGGGAGGCATGCAATATTTCACCCAGCCTGCTAGTTAACCCGCCTTGGTTCTATGCTGACTGATACCACCGCTAACAATGCGACACCTAAAATATGGCGCTTGTAACTGAAAAATCCTGCTAAAAATGGCTGGCTTGTTTTAGGCAACACAATAGGCATGCAATGCAACGAGGCAAGGACCTCACTGAAACCGCAGAGATAAAGAAGAGGTGGCAGGAATACACAGAAGAACTGTACAAGAAGGACCCGAATGTGCAAACCCAACATAAGACGGTTGTGATCACTGATCTCGAGCCGGGCATCCTGAAGCGTGAAGTTGAATGGGCCTTAGCCAGCCTTGCTAAGAACAAAGCTAGCGGAATTGATGGCATTCCAGCTGAGTTGCTTCAAAACCTCAACCATGACGCTGTTAACATTCTGAATACATTATGTCAGAAGATTTGGACAACCCTGCAAGGGCCACAGGATTGGAGGAGGTCAGTTTACATCCCCATTCCAAAGAAAGGCAGTGCCAAAGATTGTTCCAACTACCACACGATAACGCTTATTTCGCATGCTAGCAAGGTGATGTTGAAAATCCTCCAAGGTAGGCTGCAGCAGTAAGTGGACCGGGAGCTTCCGGACGTGCAAGCTGGGTTTCGCAAGGGCAGAGGAACTAGAGACCAAGTTGCCAACCTTCGGTGGATCATGGAAAAAGCAAGAGAGTTCCAGAAACCCATCTACTTCTGCTTTATTGATTATGCGAAAGCGTTTGACTGCGTAGATCACAGCAGATTGTGGCAAGCTCTCCAAGAGATGGGAGTTCCAATTCACCTCATCTGTCTCCTCAGGAACCTGTATGAAGGGCAAGAGGCCACAGTCAGAACTGGGCATGGTCTTACTGATTGATTTCCGATTGAGAAAGAAGTGAGGCAAGGCTGCATACTGTCGCCCTGCCTATTTAACCTATATGCAGAGTGCATCATGAGGAAGGCCGGTCTGGATGAGTCTTCAGCTGGAGTGAAGATTGCTGGAAAACGTATCAACCTTAGATATGCGGATGATACCACTTTAATGGCAGAAAGTGAAGCGGAACTCCAGAGACTTCTGATGCGCGTACAAGAAGAGAGTGAGAAGTTTGGGCTTAAATTGAACATTAAAAAGACAAAGATCATGGCGTCTTGCCCTATCAAGTCCTGGAGCATCAAGGGACAAGAAGTGGAAGCTGTGACAGATTTTCTCTTCTTGGGCTCTAAGATTACCTCGGAAGGAGACTGCAGCCATGAAATTAGGAGACGCCTGCTTCTGGGAAAGAGAGCAATGGTTAGCCTTGACCGCCTAGTAAAGAGCAGAGACATTAGTCTGCCAACCAAGATCCGTATAACTCGTGCTATGGTCTTTCCAGTTGTGATGTATGGATGCGAGAGTTGGACTGTGAAAAAGGCTGACCGCCGAAGAATTGACGCGTTTGAATTGTGGTGCTGGCGAAGACTCTTGAGAGTTCCTTGGACTGCCAGAAGATCAAATCAGTCAATATTGTCGACCATAAACCCTGACTGCTCATTGGAGGGTCAAATTCTAAAGTTAAAGCTCAGCTACTTTGGTCATCTGATGACAAGAGAGGAGTCGCTGGAGAAAGATTTGATGTTGGGAAAGGTTGAGGGTCGCCGGAGAAGGGGTAGGCAGCGAACGCGATGGTTAGATGGCATCCTCGAGGCACTGCAGATGAAGTTATGTGATGTTAGGAAGATAGTGAGAGACCGGAAAGCATGGCGTGACATGGTCCATAGGGTCACGAAGAATCGGACACGACTGAACGACTGAACTGAACTGATGCAATATTCTTATATCGGCCTGCCAGTTAACACGTCTTAACTACAATGTTATGCACAGTACCGCTAACAATGCCGTGCAAAAATATTGCTTTTATAACACAAAAAGCCCATTAAAAAACAATTGAAAGTACTATACAAAACAACGGGTACATTGCGATGAAGTGCTGCATGCGAGGCCCCGATGTTGATGAGAAAGCGCAGGCAACGCTCATCGTACGTGACCCTCAACATGGCGAAGACGACAGGACTCTAACCTGAGCAGTTTCACTGGTACTCTTTCGCTCGCGTTTCTCTCAATAAAATGATGCAGTTGTATTCCAGCTAACAGGTGCAGATGTTTATTAGTGATCAAAATGACGCAGTTAACGAGGCTCAAATCAACGCGTCTTCTTTTCTTTCGGCAATACCGCGCAGTGTTTTGTGGAAGCAACCAGGAGTGCGGAGGTGGCCAGTATAAGGCGCACAAGAAATCAGCTCCAAGTTGATAACATTCCTTAAAGGGGTAACAGAGGTTGCGAAAAGGGTCCAAAGAAAACAAAACAACTCAAGCACGCTGGATGTCTGTCCTTTTCCTTCCTCCGTGACTGCCCTACTGAACAAATTGTATGAGAATAACCTCACACTTTCTTAAACAATCTCACTCAATTCTCATAAGAAATCACATACAAGTCGCATATAATTGAATAAGGCCTCATAGCTTCTTCTACATTATCATAAATTATGTATGATATGTTATGATAATGATGTTAACCGTATGAGAGTCTATGCGATTAAATGAGATTTTATGAGGTTATTGTCCCGCAGAACTTTTGGTTTTTCAGTAGGGTGTTTTGTCGTCTTTACTTGAAAAGCGGCAACTGCAATCAGGCATGCGGAACTATCTCTGAGAGGTGTTTTGTTCAAATACAAAGTCGAAAAAGTCGAGAGGGCGTTCCATAACGATGTTTTAGTGTCAGTGCTGTCGAACACTGATATCCTCGAGGAAAGGAGTCAAGGAACACTATTTACAACGTAACAACGCGGCTAAGCGCAGCCAACATCAGTCGGCACCACCGGCTCGGAAGCCGCGGCAATCAGTCGTTCTAAATAAAAACTGAATTTGAAACAGCCAGCCACGATGACCAGTCGTCTGCATAGGGCATGTTTGCTATAGGTACAATATAATTAACATATATTGCTGAATAAAAATCAACACCTGTGTTGGAGTAGGCAAATGAGAAGCAATACTCTCTCATGTTCACATATTTAATTTTAAAAGGGCGCGGGATCGAATCCCGGCCTCGGCAGCCGCTTTTCGATGGAGGCGAAAACAAGGTGCCCGTGTGCTGTGCGATGTCAGTGCACGTTAAAGAACCCCAGGTGGTCGAAATTTCTGGATTCCTCCACTACGGCGTCTCTCATAGCCTGAGGAGTCGCTTTGGGACGTTAAATCCCACGAAACCACAAAAGGGAATGTGAGTGCAACAGAAAACAGCAGACGTCTGGCTAGCGAATGAGGGTAAGGAATTGGACGAGACAGTGTTGCTGCACCTTGAAGAGCACCGGGTTCACTTGGGGAACCCGGGATATATGCCTTGCCGAGCAGTGGGTGTAATTAGATTCAAGGTGGTGATGATGATAACAACAACAGGATGGAACCTTGCGAATCCGATGATCACTGGATCTTGGGGAACTTGGGATATGCCTTGCCGAGCAGTGGGTGTAATTATATTCAAGGTGATGATGATGATAACCGGATGAAAGCTTGCGAATCCGATGATCACTGGATCTTAGATGAAGCTATCGCTCATAATTAACAAGAAAACTAGCTTTAGCAGCGTTGCCTGATCTTTTTTTTTTTCAGTTTTTTATTTAAGCTTGTAACCGAGCATCTCACGGCGATGCGCCTGCATGAGAGCTATCACCCCCTCCTCTGTTGGGTTTGCAATGCAGCAATACTCAGCATTCGATGGAAGGCGACCGAAGTCATGCATGCAGCAAAAAAAAAAAAAAAAAAAAGAGAGAGAGAGAGAGAGAGAGAGAGAGAGAGAGAGAGAGAGAGAGAGAGAGAGAGAGAGAGAGAGAAAAAAAAGAACATGAGCATCAACGAACATCACAAGCGCTCTACTGGTCGAAGACATACCATTGGCCGGGCTCTTGCTCGGCACTAACCCCCCCTCCTCCTCTTTCCTTCTCTCCCATCTTCCCGCGACTCTTTCATAACGTCGACTCCCGGCGTGTTTGAACAGGAAGTCGAGCCGGCAGAAGGTCCTGGCATTGTAAACAATAATTCGAAGATGCGCCTTCAGTGTTCAAGCCTTCTACTTAACGCCTTTCTCTTGCGTCAGTACTTTTTTGTCATCTTTATTTTTTTGTCCTTCAAAAAGTTGTCGTGTCAAACGTCTCGGAGTGTATCAAATATCTGCCAGCCTTCACTGCGTCAGGAGCGAAATCCTGCTAACATCCGCAGCATATATTCTTGCAGTGCTTCAATGATAAGCTTCTACAACCTAGACTTTATGGTTTCTTCTACCTGTACAGTGCACGATTTTAAAGCTTCCAAACGGCGCTAACGCAGCGCTGGTAACTAAACTATTGTCTTCAGATTGGTTAAGGTTTCTAAAGGTTTTGGTTCTCACTTTGGCAGAGAAATGTGCAGCAGCAATATGGAAACGTGTCTCAGCGTTCAGATAGACCGAAGGACACGCTGAGATAAAGTGATTCGAAAATTGGAAACGGATTAGGTTTCATTACAAAAGGGCCCCGTCTTTTGTTTTCAGATAGCTTAAGGAGCCAAAGCCTTACTATATCTATTGTTTGCATAACCGTGCCGCAAGAAGCTTGTCAGAAGCAAACTAGAATGCAGAGGCTAGTAAAACAAGGTGATATCAGACACCCGTTGCCAATGTGCTTATCTGGTAAGGCGTCGAAGGACCCGGCTTTGGGGATAGAGTTCATATCACCTATTTTTATCAAAACTGGCTATCATATACCAATTATCAAACCGGTTCCCACTTTGAGTTATAGATCAGTTCACTCTCGCCTTACCATCTGATCTACTAGCCATCCTTCACAAGCTTTGGTGCATAGAAGTGCATAGCGCATTGGCCGTTGGACAAGGTCTTTCGGCTTCTCAGTATTCTACAGACTCGTACAAAGTTGTTCTTTCACGTCTGCCTACCGTTAATGTTGTCCTTAATACCTAGACCACTCAGTGTGATAGTCGCTCGCATCGTGATTCCATCTCTTCCGTTCTACGTTCATACAGACAGCCCCACCGGGGTGGCGCATGGTTACGGCGCTCGACTACTGTTCCCTAAGACGCGGGATCGAATCCCGGCCTGGGCGGCGGCTTTTCGATGTAGGCGAAAAGCAAGGTGCCCGTGTGCTGTGGGATGTCAGTGCACGTTAAAGAACCCCACGTGGTCGAAACTTCCGGAGTCCTCCACTACGGCGTCTCTCATAGCCTGAGTCGCTTTGGGACGTTAAACCCCACAAACCAAACCAAACCTTTCTAAGACATCGCACCTCCAGCCAAACACGGAGAATTAAAACTACTTTGCCTTCGGATGCTTGATGACCAGGCAAGAGACTGAAAAACCTCTGATAGGGAACGGAGTGAGAAGGACACGGCAAAATCGGTTGATTGCGGTAGCTTTGCGCTAGTATTTTCTCGTTTCAGAAAATGTCTGTCTTGCGTTCCAGGGTGAAGTTTCACCGTCAACGGGGAAGGAAATATTTTGTACAGTAGGGTGGATCGTGGCCCTTAAGACTTATATACCATACCCTACAACATCATAATATACCATACCATACCCATACCATACCCATACCATACCCATACCCATACCCATACCCATACCCATACCCATACCATACCATACCATACCATACCATACCATACCATACCATACCATACCATACCATACCATACCATACCATACCAAACAATATCATATCATACCACACCATACCATACCAAACAATATCACATCATATCTTATCATACCACACCATGCCGTACCCTGCCGTGGCATACCATTACGTACTACCGTACCGAATCATACTGTACCGTGCCTTACTATACTCTGTCATTCCTTGCAGTTATATCATACCATTCTACAAGCCCGTAGCTAAAACAAAAAAAAAAGGTATATGTGTGGCATGTTTGTGGCCTTCGTGGGCGACGCAACATTCCATCGAGCTCAGCTGGGAAAGGTTAACTGGGGAAGGAGAACAGCTAAGAAAGCATTATTACCGCTTGTTCTGTGGTGTGGCCACTTGCAAGCCATTGCGTGAATTCAACAAAGGGTATCTGAGCGCTCTTTTAACTGCCTTTCTTTTCCCACGGGAAGCGTCTCAGGCTTGCACCGGTTTGGTTAAATTTTATCGCTCAAAAGTGATGCACGCAGAAGCGTCAAATAAATATAACTTCAACGAAAGGCGCTCCTCTTGCAAAAGCCGTTGCGCTCCGCGTGGGCAGATACTTTATTCGTCGCACCTGCACTGTGGTCCCAACTGCAATAACCTGAAAGCTATCATGTATTTGTATTTTTCATTCTTCTCGCTCGCTAAGTGCTCGCTTTTCAGTGGGTCACGTCAAATCTTTTAGAGCAACCCGAGTTCCTAAGTTAGCGGAGAAGAGAGCCGTCAAGAAGTTGCGCAAAGTTTATCGCGGCGTCTCAGCGCGCACTTTGCGGGCGTCTTCTTAGTACGCTCTGCTCCCATGTGGCGCGCGGTAGAGACACGCGCAAGAACTCTTGTTTGGACGTGGGTTTGCACAACGCTCCTTCTTTGCTCCATTTTTGAAACCTTCTTTAAATATTTTTTTACTCGTTTTGAGGCACCCAGTAGAGCCCTCCATATTTGTATAGTTTTCAGACGAGGTGTAGCGTGCCATTTTTCTAAATTTCCCGAACGCCTCTAGTCTCTAGAGCCTTCGTGTGGTTCTTTAGCTTGGCTTTAGTGGTTTCTTACACTTCTTAGGCCAGCAGTGTTCTCCAGCGGCGACGAACTATGAAACTTTCATGCTTTGGGCCTTTGAACCTTTCTGGGTGTCTGAAGAACGAGGTCTTTTTCCTGCTAGGTCGTTAGAAGACGCCTTGCTTCAGCTGGAAAGCTTGGATCACTCGCCTTGCATTCGTAGTTTCTTTCAGTCAACTGTTAAACAATAATATGTACTCTGGTTTTCAGTGTCCCAAGTTTTTTGTTAGAGCGCAGGTCATATGCACCTATTCGGCGGTTGAGTCGCGTCACCAATAGAGAGATTTAGCTTACCGTGATCCGCGATCCGCTACCGTGATCCGCCACCGTGCGTTCCACTGCGCATGTCCAGATCTCTTGACGCCGATAGATGGCGCCACATACTGGATGTCGGCAGACAGACCTGCCGCGTCGGGACCAATCAGCTTGAGCGCCCCGCCCACGCGCGGTAGAGAGTCATGATGGCGGATCACGGTAAGCTAAATCTCTCAATTGTTGGTGTAACCGAGCGAAATAGACATGAGACATGAGCTAAACATATCCCGTTCATAACCAGGCCAGAAGGAAGGCGAGAGCACGTGCCCTACACACAGCACATGCAAATGAACCGAACATGGTGTACGTAGACGCCGCAGAATATCCACACCGCTCAGCTTATGCGATATGCGCGGTATCTAACCGCTTCGAACACGTCACATCAGCCTATTATTGCCCGAACGTCCGTAGAAGCGGAAGAATGCGCTATGGCCATCGCGATAGTCTCTTCCAGTGCCACCCTTATCCTCAGCGATTCTAAAACTGCCATACAAAATTTCGCCCGGGGCAAGCTGCATACTTCCTCTCACAAAATTATAGCTACCACCTCTCAACCACCCCGACCCATAGAACTTGTTTGGGTACCAGCCCATTCGGGCAATCCCGGTAACGAAGCGGCCCATTCTGCTTGCTGCTCGAGCATACTTCGACCGAGCAACATACCGAGAACTAGGCAGCGCCAGAGATCAGCTGACCACCTAAACCACATTGCACTGCACTACCGTTCTGAAAGACTTCACTACCCTCCACCACACCCCTCCCTAACTAAACCACAACGAATAACGTGGGGACACCTTCAAGCCAGCACCTTTCCCTCCCTGGCACTGCTGGCACTATTCTCCCTGTCTAGTCAACAATCCGAATGTTCCCTTTGCGGGGCCCCGAGAGCTACATTAGAACACATTATGCTCAGATGCCCAGAGTTTCAACCACCGGCCGAATCGGGCCTTACGAACAACGTCGCTTGGGAGATCGCGGTCTCCATCTTAGAACCGGCTTCACAAATGAGACTGGTCCGCTGGGCTTCATGAAGCGGTCGCCGTCAGGCACGGCCTGCCGGCCACCACCCGTGATTAGGAGCCGGCCCAGGTCTTGTAACAATTATTTCGCGGCTCCACCAAATAAAGTATTTCACCACCACCACGAGGGAGTCGCGAACCAAACAGAAATTCTCAGCAGAGAAACAAGATGAACTCTGAGCCGCTCGCTCGTGGCTCTTGTTTCTCTTCTTGTAAGAAATTCGCTTTAGCTGGTGAGAAAGAATTAGGAATGCATCGTAACTGCACATACCTGCAAGCATAAAAGCATCTCTCAAATTCCTTGCCTCAATATATACTTAATACTTAATACCAAAAACGCTTATACTTAGCTCAAATTCTGCATTAGGGATCATAGTAATTGTCCTTAGAATTTTTTTTAATTGTTCTTTTAAGTGATTTAGGTACTAGCATAGTATATTGTTGATTGAGTCTACGGAGGTTTAGTTGGTTTATCCCGTATAACGTCCCGTAGCGACTCAGGCTGCGAGGGAAGACATATATTGGAGTGCCCCAGAAATTTAGACAACTTGGGGTTCTTTAAGATGCTCTGACATTGTGCAATAAACGGGAACGTTACGTTTAGCCTCCATCGGAAAGCCAGTGTCGCGACCAGGATCGAAACTGGGTTTTTTGGGTTCGGCAGCCAAGCGCCTTAACTACTGGAAGCTTTATGAGGGAGAGATTGGAAGCTTTATGGGGGAGAGATTGAAGAGAAACGGTGATAGTACCGATCCCTCTGGTTTCCCTCCGCACCCTAGCCAAAAAGGCAATGACTCCATTTCACCTATTGTAATTATTGTGGACCTATGGCTGAGAAATTAGCGAACGTATGGTTTTTTTCTCCCGATTTAAAAGCCTGGAGGTATGCAAATATTACTTTTATTTCCAAACCAGGCAAGAAACTAGACATAGTGACGCTCGAAATGTCGCTAGTGGTAACCACCTGACGGAAGTGATGGAGGTAGCGGTTATTGATCAAGCTGCGGCAATGACCCGACGAGGGCAGATCTGCTCAACAGAAAATGAAAACAAGTTCAGCAGCACATGACAAGAACGTCAAACTAGGCTTTCACCTTCACACTCTTAGAAATTTCTAAGCTTCCCTAGAAATTTGTTTTCCACTTTTTTCCGCGATATAGCCAAAGCTTTGTGAGCCACAGCACCGACTGTAATCGAGCTTTCGAAATTCTTAAAATTTATATGAAAATTGTGAATGACAGACAAGTTCCTAAATGCAACTATGTGCCTAGCTGTAATCGTATAAGATAATTATCACAAGTTAATTAAACACCTTACTAATTATGATATTCGCTTATTATCTCGTGCCCACCAAGTTGATGGAAATTGCACCACAGAAGCTGCCTGCAAGTCTGAAAAAAACTCTTTATAAAAATTAGCTGTGATCTTCCGCGATACACCTAGTACAAATAACAGCTGCGCTTTTTAGAGGGTCCAAAATTTTAAAAGCCACCTTGCTCCATTTCAGCGGTCATTGTAAATAAAAACAGTTTAACAAGTGAGCTAATTAACTTCGCGCATAAATTACCTTTTTCTAATGACGCGGGTCATGTTTTCGCATAATTGTAGCTCTTGAAGAATTAGAGTATCAGCTTCGCTTCGTCCACACCATTGCTTACTGCCTGCGTGTCAGCGCCCGATGTGATCAATCATTTCGCTCAGAACAGTCCGGCTTCGAAGCGACTAGGCCGCAGGTGAAACGAAACTGATAACAGCGCTGCTGCTTCGTGCCCGTCTGGGTTTCAGGTGGCGCGGGCCACGCGAGCGTTGTGAGGTAAAGCATTGGGTAGAGAGCGGTATACGGCAGGCATGCATGCTCGCCCTCCAGAACCGCCTATCAGGGTGAATTTTGTACACTTCCTAACACCGCCCCACCAAACTCTTCATGAACTCTTTATTGGCAATAATACTGGGGCGAAAAGCTGCAATTATCCGATTACATGCCCCTAGAAACGAAAAATGGGGAGATAATTAACCCATTTTGCTAACTAGGGAACTAATAAATTATTCTGCTTCTTACATCCTTCCCGCAACAGACCTCAATGTAGCTTTAGGATAAAAACAAATCAGGAGCAAATTTACTTTGTGCAAAATGCTACCTTACCAGAATTTTGACGTGCACGCGCGCTTGCGAACGTGTATGTGTGTGCGTAGTCGACAGCGCCTAGCATTCCCGCGTAGGAGCCTTTCTGCCGCCGTCATGTAATGCGACGCATTTCTGCTTATAACGACAGTCCCCCGCGCCGCAACCACTGCCATAGCCGCAAGACAAACTGGCGGCCGCCGCGTTTTCCGCGACGACGATCGAAAGTGAAACATTTTCCCGGCTCCGATGCGCGAGGGCGTAAATTTGGCCCCAATATTGGCCGCGAGCCCGATGCATCGCTCCTCTCGCTCACACACACTCTCTCGCCACTCAGAACGTCGGAAGCGCCAGGAATAGTTCGAGAAAGAGAGAGGGAGGGGAAAGCAGGTTGAGTATACGGCCAGCCTCGTTTGTTAAGGACGACGTGGGCCGTAACTCTCCGCAATCCTGGGCCGCACAGGGCCCCGCGATTTTTTTGTTTCTCCACCTGTGCTCACACTTATTCTACCATTCTACCCCCGCCCCCCCCTCCTTCCTTTCTGTCATCATTTTATGTGTGTCACATGGTACCACGCCTTCTTCTTCATACCTGAGCATCATTGTTATCGCGGTGACGTTGAAAGCAGACAGAAGTAGGTTGCTTTTTTTTTTTTTTTTTTTGTAAGAAGTGAGTCACTGTCGATTGTGGTCATGTCTTGTATTATTTTCTATTGTTTGTTATTAATGTTGGTTCAAGGGAAAGGAAAGGCTCAGTATCTGTCACACTTGTTCTGTGGACGCCTGAAGCGCGCCGTAAGGGAAGGAAGGAAGGTGGGAGTGAAGGCGGAGAGAGAGATAATGACGTGCCGTAGTGGAGGGTTCCGGAGTAATTTCTACCACTTGGGGACCTTTAACGTGCACTGACATCGCACAGCACATGGACGCGTCTCTGTTTCGCCTCCATCGATACGCAGCCGCCGGCGGTGGGGATCGAATCCGGGTACTTCGGCACCACCGTGATGATGATGATGACCTCAGACAAAATGGCACATACCCACGGCGGGGGATTGACCAGGGTACATCGTAGATTGTAAATATATATGTTCAAGGACCGCGGCGGGGCTTTGTTATTGTCTGGTTTCGTTTTTTTTTTCTTTTTTGACACAATAGTCATTGCCACGTTGTCGATTGCCGAGCAACGGGAAACTTAAACCTTTTCCGACATCTAGAGCAAGGGAACGTATGCGTAAGCGCAGGTCGACATAAACGTTTTTTTTTTTTATTTTTTTTTTCTGGAGTAGGGGTTATTGGATTGCGAAATGGCTAGCGTATAATACACGACAGCGTATAAGGCTAGATCTGTTAAAACTGTTACGCCATCGTCGAACTGAGAAAGACATGTCGAACAAAAAAAAATTAGCTGTGACTTAGCTTAAGTTAAGCCTGGATATCTCGAAGCGAAAAGCTTTCATCTCGTACTTTTGGTGTTTCAGCCGTTCGTCTAGCCTCGCGCTTTTCATATATTCGCTGTTTTTTGGCCAACTCCCAAGCTACCACTTCTGGATCAGTGTTTCTGCGCCGTCCGACTGTTGTTGCTCCTCCTTTCATGGCGAATGTCTGCGCTTGTTCTATGAGTACAGTGTACTAGAAATACACTGTACTATGAGCAAGCGCGCCTTATCGAGAAGGAGAAGCGGCGACGCACATGCGCAGTAGCGCGCGGCGGCGGCGAAAGGTCAGGCGACGGAGTCAGCGGTGGCAGCAGCGACAGCGGCCACGTGATTGATTGATTGATTGATTGATTGATTGATTGATTGATTGATTGATTGATTGAAACTTTAATTTCCATCGATTTAGGAGCCCCCCCCCCCCCCCCCCCCCTCCCCGCTCCTGGCACGCAGGCCTGAGGAACGGGGGCTGGAACCTCCGCGACTAAGGACTAAGGCCACGTGCGCCATGCATGACGTCACTTGGTTTCGCGCATGTGCAGAAGTGGAAAATCTGGGGCTCCGGTCTACGCGAAGCGTGGTGTTGACGATCCTAGTGAAGCTTTTCGCTTTAAAAAAATCGCACGTGATTTCTTGTAAAAATTTTGACGCCACTGTTCCTTAATCAGTGCACATCATGCAACTCAGATATGTATGGCAAAATGCTGACATACGCAAAAAGGCACGAAACCCGCGTAATCACGAGAAATACCTGTACGCGGTAAACGGCGCACTCAACGGCTGCTTTTAAAATGCGGCTATCAAAACACAGCTTGTAAATAAACAGCGTAAACCACGTCTGTTCTGTGCGAGAGGCTTCCAAGCGAGGAGAACAGAAGCAACAGAGCTCATGTAGGAACCCCGACGGTGACAACAAATACAAAAATAACGAACTAGGGGTTAATGGCCGTTAGAGGGTTAATTACCCGTTTCCCCTCATATAATATGTACTACTACACGCCCGATGACATCTCACGAGGAACGTAATAACCAAGCTTCTTAATCACCCCCCCCCCCCCCCCCCCCCCCCCCTCTTCTTCAGTGGGATCGCTCCCCAGCTAACACATCCCACTGCACATAAATTGGCTTCTCGGACGCAACGTGGATCGAGGAAGGTGTACAGGCAGCAGCAAAGATTATATACCACCCTTGAAAACGGGTCATCCCTTCTTTAGCGGTAACGATGACGAAGCGCCGATGGCGAGAACCACGCTTCCGGCAGTAAATTACCGCCCGCCGAACGCCGCATCACGAACGTGTATGCTTGCCGCCTCGCCGCGCAGGTGTGTACGTGTGTACGTGTATGAGCGAACGAAGGAAGGAAAGTACTAGGCAGCGCCTCGCAGCGGGCTTATTTCTGGCGATTAAAGGAAGCCATCCTTGATGGATGCTCCATGGATGTGCGGTTACTCCCTACAGCTCTTTCTCTTCCTCCCTATCTATTCCTCCCTATTCCTCTTCCTCCCTATCTATTCCCCAGAGTTATTTCTTGACTCCTTTCCTGCCTTTCTCACGCCACATTAACTCTCGATGATGTGACGGGCCCCTTAGCGTCATTTCCGAGACTATCCCGACCGTAAGGCCACTGGGGAAGTAACCGGTGATTCGAGGGAAGCGCGTCGGGCTCTCAGTTGTCGTGACGCTGGGGCTACGTCGACCCGGCCTTCACTTGGTAGCGTGCAGAGACTCGGGGTTGAAGTAGGATTGAATCTTCGAAGTTGGTGAAATATGTACAAGCAGGTTTAATGGCACTTTGAGAAACTTATTTACAAGATTATTTACACGAAAAAGAAGGGTACATCAGCAAAATGGCAAGCGTTAATAGTTCATAGCGAGAAGCGACTGGATGAGCCGTTTACCCAGGGCTCAGAGCGACATTTCGTGCTCTGCAGCGTCCTTAAAAACCCCCTATGTCCAGCCCCTCTCTGAAGATGCTGTCCAACCAAATCCAGGGCACGCCCCTCAGGTATCGGCATCCAATCGAACACATCACTGCACTGATGGTCTGAAGCACTGACTGGTCCGGCATTCATTCGTTGGGCGTGATCACTTGTTGGCGGGAAAAGCTTGGGAACGGCGAGGAGAGGAGGTACATTTCTATTCTTCAGCAAAGAAACCACAGGCTGGTTCTGAAAAGGGGTTTTACTTCTCAGAAACCCGAGTGCACGTGGCGCCGCATAGGGCTCCCAACATGGTCCCTTTTCGACAATTGCAAATCTTTCCTGCATTCCCGGGAAATCACTTAATGGCCGTATGAGTCATGCTCCTTTCTTGTCCTGCATGTCAGCGGACATGTCACTCTGTCGTCTCCTTTGGATAGGAGGCATTCATCACTGGAGGATAGCACTTCTCGACTGGAAGGGTGGACAAAAGAAAGAAAGCACTTCCTGCTATTTCCCGCAGGGGGACGTTTCTTTGTGTTTTTCCAGACGTTCTCTTGACAGGGTCAATTTGGCATTTGCAGGTTGTCCACAAAGCAAAACATGCTTACAAAACAGGATTCCTGGAAACAGGCTCACTTAGAGCCATTGGACCATCACCACATATTCACAAAACTTATCCATGCCCACAGGCGAACAATAGAGCGCGCAATTGCGGATGCTTGGTCGTAACAGCCTCCTCCCCCGCCAGAAGAGTCTCGGAGGGCAGCAGTCCCAACTGCTGCATGAAGAGACGACTTAATGGCCTGCACGTGAACGCTTGAAGCTCGCTGTTGCTTGTCGCGTTGTCTTGATTGTTGTAGGCCAAATTGCTCGAGCTGTCTGAAACTCAACCACATGTCGAAGCAAGCACTCGGCTCCCGTCTGAAGAGACCAGGTCAAAAGAAAACTGACATTGTTGTTCGAGAAAAGCCCACTCTCAAGACGTTCAGGACCCACGTATTCCTAGAAAACCAAACGTGCTGCTTTACATAGCCACACATATACAAGCGCACGAAAAAAAAAAAAAAAAAACCTGATTATCAATTTGGATACATGGTGAGGAACATCTCGGACCGCTTAGAAAGAGCGGCTAAGCGCGTCCGCATTCCCATTTAACTTCCCCTTTTTGTATCTTATTTCAAAATTGTACTGCTGTAAAATCAAGCTCCACCTAAGAAGGCGACTGTTCTTCGATGTCGCAGTTTGCAGCCAAGCCAGGGGACAATGGTCCGTCTCTACGGTGAATTTGGCCCCTCCAAGATAGCACTGCAATTTTTGAATGGCCCATACAATGCAAGCGCATTCTTTCTCTGACGCGCAATAAGCCCTCTCTCTAGAACTCAGTTTTCTGCTCAAGTAGAGCACGGGGTGCTCATTACCGTCGTCATCTCTCTGGCAGAGAACAGCACCTAACCCTCGATCACTGGCATCACACTGGACCGTGAATTCTCGGCCATAGTCTGGAGCTCGCAATACCGGACGGCTAATCAGCACAGCCTTCAGGTTTACGAAGGAGGCTTCCTTTTGTTCGTCCCAGACTACATTTGTCGGTTCTGTCTTGCGGAGAGCGTCGGTCAGAGGGCTAGCCAAAGCTGAATAGTTAGGGATGTAGTGATTGTAGTACCCAGTCAGACCTAGGAATGCTCGAATTTCCGTCTTCGTGCTCGGCCGCGGATAGTCGGCTACCGCAGAAATCTTAATCTCGCTGGGTTTCCTGAAACCCTGACCTACATTGTGACCCAAGTAGTCCACGGTCGCCCTTGCCAGGCAACATTTCTCGGCCTTTACGGTTAGTCCAGCTTGACGCAAAAGGCTCAGTACAGCTCTTAGATGTACCATATGGTCCGCCCATGAGTCGGAAAAAACCGCAATGTCGTCTAAATAAGGCACCGCGAATGTTTCACACCCCTTTAAAACCCTATCCATGAGTCGGGAAAAACAAAATGGAGCATTTTTGAGCCCGAAACTCATCATTGTTGGCTGGTAGCTGCCCGTCGGAGTGACGAAAGCCGCGTATCTGCTGGCGCGTTCAGTGAGCGGTACTTGCCAGTATCCTCGAGTAAGGTCCAGCGTAGTCACATATGCCGCTCTACTGACCTGTTCTACTCTCTCCTCAATATTCGGAATAGGATACACTTGATCCCTGGTGAGAGAATTTAGCTTTCGGTAGTCTACCACAGGCCTAGGGTCTTTACCTGGAGCTTCTACTAAGATCATAGGCGAAGCATAATCGCTTTCCGAGGGTTTTATTACTCCTAATTCCAGCATGCGAGTTACTTCCCTATCCAGAATTTCTCTTTGCCTTGGAGAAAATCGGTAGCACCTTGATCGCACTGGCACGTCTGAAGTCAGCTCAATATCGTGCTCAGTCAAATCAGTCCGGCCTGGCCTGTCCACGAAACAGGCCTCAAACTCTGTTATTATTTCGCCCAGATCGGACAGCTGGGATTTCTTTAGTTCTCCTCTCTGCTCTGTCTTTCTGAGAAGCTCCTGAGCGTTGCTTCCTTTTCCGCTGAGGCAAATCAAGTTATCCCCCATCTCCTCGTGAAGGTTTAACGTTAGATTTACCACGGCTTCCCTCTGCACATAAGGCTTCATAAGATTGCAATGATAAATGCGCACTGCTTTACGCCTATCGGGGATTTTCACTGCGTAGTTAGTGTCAGAAAGCTCTGCAACGACTTTAGCAGGTCCTTCCCACTGTACTTCGAGCTTATTCTTGGGATCATTGGCTTGCTCCATAGCTAAGTCCTCTCGGGTTCCACTTAAAAGTCTCGTGAGATTACTAGACACTGGCGGCAAGAGGTTGCTTTCAAGAACGTCCTCATTCCGTGTCTTATCAAGCTCACTTTCATGTTGACTTATCTGAGATGCCTCGCTCTCAAAGTTTTCTGGCCCGCTATTTTCCGCATTTACCACTGTTTTAACTGCCGTTTCCTCCGCTGTTGATTTTTCTGAAATGAGCAGTGTAGCTAGTTCTCGCGCCTTTGAACGTGTTAAGGCCTGCACATCTCTGTCTCCGAAAATCAGAAGGCAAGCTTTGACCTTCTCGTAGTTGTCCGCGTCCTCCTTGTTTAGCCGCGCGACAACCTCCGCTGCCTCGCAGGGCAGAACCGTCAATAATCTCTGAGACCACGTGTCTCGCTGGAAGGACAGTTCTTCGCAAGTTCGCTCAAAGTTACCCAGATACAGACCGATATCCCCTGATATCACATATGGCTGCATGTACTTTGACATCTTGAAATCTGCCTCCTTGTTGAGAAGAGGTACCGCTAGCTGGGGACAATTGCCCGACCTCTTGCTCAACTCTACTTCTAATTTCCGGAGCTCAATTTCTAGCTCCCGCTTTTTTTTTTCTCTCTCAAGCTTCTCACGTTCGTGCTCCCTTTCCTCTTTTTCCCTCTCAAGTTCACGCTCCCTTTCCTCTTTTTCCCTCTGACGTTCGCGCTCCCTTTCCTCTTTTTCCCTCTGACGTTCGCGCTCCCTTTCCTCTTTCTGCTGTCTGAGCTGTTCCTTTTTTTGCCCGATGAGGTTCCATGCTTCACTGAGCTCCTCATCATCGGTTCCCAGATCAGTGATTGCCTTTATAATCAAGGGTTTTCGTGCCAAACCACTTGTATTAATTCCCAATTCCTCACACAATAGCAACAGTTCCGGTTTCTGCAGCTTTTGTAGGTCCATGATCGCTCCGAGTGTCGGCTACTTCCAAAACAACAGTGCAAACTACCAAACCTAAAGGCGTTTCAACACTTTTTACCAGTTCTTGAAATCTAACCCTGTTCTAGAACCTGGTCCACATCAGAAGAAAAGCCAAGCACTCACCCACACATGCGATCGATGTTCCGAGCTGCCCTCTTGTTGGCCGAATGTTGCGCCTGCTTGTTGCTTGAGATGCCACCTCCGATCACCAGATGTTGTGGCTTGTAGCTTCAGATCCACCTCCAATCACCAGATGTTGTGGCTTGTAGATTCAGATCCCACCTCCAGTCATCAGATGTTGTGGCTTGTAGATTCGTATCCCAACGCTGGTCACCAGTCGTTGTGCTTGTAGATTCAGATCCCACCGCTGATCACCAGTTGTCGTGACGCTGGGGCTACGTCGACCCGGCCTTCACTTGGTAGCGTGCAGAGACTCGGGGTTGAAGTAGGATTGAATCTTCGAAGTTGGTGAAATATGTACAAGCAGGTTTAATGGCACTTTGAGAAACTTATTTACAAGATTATTTACACGAAAAAGAAGGGTACATCAGCAAAATGGCAAGCGTTAATAGTTCATAGCGAGAAGCGACTGGATGAGCCGTTTACCCAGGGCTCAGAGCGACATTTCGTGCTCTGCAGCGTCCTTAAAAACCCCCTATGTCCAGCCCCTCTCTGAAGATGCTGTCCAACCAAATCCAGGGCACGCCCCTCAGGTATCGGCATCCAATCGAACACATCACTGCACTGATGGTCTGAAGCACTGACTGGTCCGGCATTCATTCGTTGGGCGTGATCACTTGTTGGCGGGAAAAGCTTGGGAACGGCGAGGAGAGGAGGTACATTTCTATTCTTCAGCAAAGAAACCACAGGCTGGTTCTGAAAGGGGGTTTTACTTCTCAGAAACCCGAGTGCACGTGGCGCCGCATAGGGCTCCCAACATGGTCCCTTTTCGACAATTGCAAATCTTTCCTGCATTCCCGGGAAATCACTTAATGGCCGTATGAGTCATGCTCCTTTCTTGTCCTGCATGTCAGCGGACATGTCACTCTGTCGTCTCCTTTGGATAGGAGGCATTCATCACTGGAGGATAGCACTTCTCGACTGGAAGGGTGGACAAAAGAAAGAAAGCACTTCCTGCTATTTCCCGCAGGGGGACGTTTCTTTGTGTTTTTCCAGACGTTCTCTTGACAGGGTCAATTTGGCATTTGCAGGTTGTCCACAAAGCAAAACATGCTTACAAAACAGGATTCCTGGAAACAGGCTCACTTAGAGCCATTGGACCATCACCACATATTCACAAAACTTATCCATGCCCACAGGCGAACAATAGAGCGCGCAATTGCGGATGCTTGGTCGTAACACAGTTCATTGAATGGCAAACAGAAACAAAACAGCCTTAGTGTATTGCTTTTTTCCCTTGGGAGCTGGCACACTACCCGTGTTGTCGCTGTAAGGGCTTCTATAGTTATTATCATTTTCGCTGTGTATGTCGATGTCGTTTTTGCTGTTCAGGCAGTGATTTATAAGACTCAAGAGCGCAGCGCGCGGGCTGTGTAGAGTCGCGTTATCATTCATTTCAGTCGCGCTCTTCGCGATTCTGGGTCATGTTTCGTAAATAAATCGAAACTCACATCTCCTCCCCTTTCACTGTTTATCTGTACTTTTGACATAAACGCTGATGCTGCAAACGTATAACTTTTTGAAAGTCTCTTTAGCTAAATGGGCCGTTCCCGATTATTGGGAAGGAGCCATGCTACATTTTCTTTTTTTTTTTTTTTCTTACGTTGTCGTTCTAGTTGGGGCCCTGGAAGAAAGTCGTCAAAAGAGGGACGTGGCCGCAAGAAAGCGCACACTGCTCAGAGGCCATATGCTCAGTTCTGCCACTTCAAATGAAATCCAACGAAAGTAACAATGATGAGAAAAAAAAACTACGAATTTTTGTAGTTCTTTTTTTTTTTTTTTGTTCTTGTCTGTCTATGTTGTGCGCTAGAGCTGCTCCTCCATTACTATTTGAAACTGCAGTTACTTGCATTCTTGGTGCTAACTTCCTTCCGAGTTTGAAAAATTTTAAAACCGCTATTTAATTTGCTGATTTTTTTTTTTCTGTAGCTCAGCATTAAACGGCAACCTTAGTCAAACGAACTTGGGATTTCTTACAAACGAATGGTTCTAGCTTTTCAGAAAAATGTTCTATTTTTAGTGCGAAAGAATTAACACAGCCGTCCTACACCAAACAGGAAAATCACTTTGAGCCTAAATCTAGTTGCCGTAGCAACAGCGTTTTTATGGCGCACGCGACCGGCCTTCTCAGTTGAATTTGAACTCGGGAACTCTTCGCTGAGATCGAGAGCATCGTAATTTTCGCCGCTGACGATAACCGGGCGTACGAACTGCGATACTCTCACGGTGTGAAATGCACTTCCCCGTCTACATCAACTTCCATCCGTGCGCTAAAGCTTTTGCACGTCCTACTCGGTTCGAGCATGTTAAAACACTACCATTATTCTTTTCTCTCCACTGTCACTCTGTTATCTAAGTCCATAAATAATTTTCAGCCTTGATTTTCGCGAGGTCGTAAGATGTCCAGATGAATAAAAAAGGAGACAAAAGTAGTCCTATATCGAAAACGAATGAACTAAAAGTGAACGAAAAAAAATTAAGTGGGGGAGAGGTAGCCGTGATGCATACGCGAGAGTTATTTAGATAGTGGCGCTCATCATTGACGCCCAATATTTTTATGTCTAAATTTGCACTTCATTGTTAAATAGAACGTAAAATTTGAGCCAGAAGTTGATAACATAGACAATTCATTTTTCATTTGTTTGGTTTTAGGGTATTTACGATGGTCATGAGAACAGAAAAGACGAATGCACCTCTTCACAGAGAGACAGAAAATATATGGAAGTGTATTCCCGCCCTTCGTTAATTTAAACAGCGTGAACAAGAAGACACAGGACAAGATAAAAGGAAGCCACAGTACAAGCGCTGATTCATAACTCAGCCTAAGCCTTCACTCCAAGGTCCAGATAAAAACAAATATGACGAAAACGAACCAATCACGTGAAACAACCCCTGGGTTTACCTGCTGCACAAAAGGTGACTCAAAAAAAGACATCTCTTTGCTTGAAATAACAAGAGAAGTCTTGCTGACGCACTTATTGTTCCTTGAAATAAAATATGGTTCAACTATCTCTCTCGTCATCTTTTCTTTGTGGCGATACAAAATCCTAACCTGGTCAAACATGGGAGTACACTTCTCCTTCTTCATTGTTTCACAGGAATGGCAATGTGAGACCAACTCGCCCAACAAAGTATCTTGGTATTCCCGCCCTGGTCGCTTTCATTCCCGTCGAGGTGCTCATTTATGGGCGGAGCAACAAATTGTGAGCTAATGCATACAGGTGCTCACTCACCGGCACCATGTAATCACACGAGACAGAGAATGTATATGGCTGTCCATTTTTGTGTGCCCAGGATGATGAGGGGACATAAAGCCGACGATTTGAGCGAACAGAATTTTCTATTATCTCAAGGTGTTGCCCCCGATTGCATCGTCTAATCGCCCCCCCCCCCCCCCCACACACACACTTACTTTTCGATGGAATAATATCTTCTGTAGCAACAGAAAAGGCAACGTATCAATTATCTCGCTACTGAAACGGGCGGCAAAGCGTACTGTCCTGTGCAACAAACAGGCTGCGTAGTTCTCTTCATGTTCATATGACGGAGCACCTCAAAGAAACTTTCTCATCATCTCTCAAAAGTCTGTGATGATGAGAAAAACCGCAACCCCTCCTGGATACAATTGGGGATGGAATCATGAAGACCAGTTACGTTTGGCACCAGGTTGTGCGCGCCAGTGTGTATACACACGTACCTATTCGTACTCGCTAAAATCCATCGAACGTTCGTGGCTTCTATCTAAAGGAAATAGAGTGGTGCGGGAATACAATGTCATAGCAAAACCGATTTCACCGTTCTGACCTCACGTACACGGACCTATAAGAACGAAACTGCGCGATACGAGTCTTGCGGTCCTTCGGGTCGGCAGCTCCAAGCCTTCTCGAAACAATTGGACTGCGTCAGTGCTAGATCCTCTCACTGACGTGAGCCGGGTTCTAGCACCTTCGCTGCCTCTGTCTGCTTTCTCTGAGCGTCCAACTCGAACCGTTCCATCTTCCTCAATATTTCCGGTTAACTATCCGCACTGATTCAATCTAGCCTTCCTCGAATCGCTTTCCATTGCTTCCCCTGCGGAGTTTCCTCAGAATCTCTAAGTAAAAGTTTTCTAGGAGGCCCCACCTTGGGGTCGCCGTGATCATACTTTAAGATGACTAGGCCGCGCTTTGTTCTTCTCGCGCCTGTGACACAAACGAGAAAGCAAAAAGCGCCGCCGGCGGCACGGTCAAATCTATAGTCCGAGCGCAATCCATTTCTCGGCCTAAGCAATCCCAATGGCATGGGAAGCAAAAAGACGCAAAGTTGCTATTCGAGTGAAACGGCTGTCACGGGGCAGCCGTCAGAGTTTGCGCGCGTGGAGGCGGGGTACGAGTGGGAAGGCAGCTTCCGATTTGGGCCCACGCCAGAGCGGCGTCCGTAAACACAAACAGGTGAGTGGGGACAGAATAAACGCCAGTAAATACGAGGGCAGAAATATACAAAAACGGAAATAGGGTAACCGGAGGAGCGGCACTCCAGGGGGCACTGAAGACAGGCGGTCCGGAAAGTTGTGTGAGGCGTGAGGTTGATGGACGTCTCTCTCGCTGTCGGGGTGGACGCAACGAAAGACGTCACGACGCGACTGGCGTCGGCTGTCGTCGCGGGGAAAGGTCCAGCTGTGGTTTGGGCTCACTCGAAGCGCTCACAACCTGCTCGCGAGTGCACACGCGGAGTTCGGGCACGCGATGCTTCGTTATTGCGCGCTGCTCACGGGCGCGTGAGGCATGTCCCACGAAGGGTGGCTGCCTGATTGATTGATTGGTTTATAGGAAGGGAAAGGCGTGGTAACTGCCTCCCTTGTTTTCTGTGGACACCTCAACCACGCCGTAAGGGAAGGGAGTAAGGTGGGAGTGAAAGTGGAAAGAGAGAAAGAGGAGCCGTAGTGGAGGGCTACGGAGTAATTTCGACCACCTGGGGATTTTTAACGTGCGCTGACATCGCACAGCACACGACGCCTCTTCGTTTCGCCTCCTCTTGTGGTTGACCATCGGAGAAGAAGAGAAAGTGAAATGGCTGGAATTGTTCACGGAATTTAAACTTTTTCGTGTTATACCTGGAATCTCCTGACAACCGGAGCTAGGGTAATAAAAGAAAAGAAGAAAAAAAGAGCGAAATTACGTCATTTTGACACAAAGCAGCGAATTTCGGAAAATACGCCCTGGGAATACATACGGTTAAGAGAATGAAGAAAAACGTGGTTATATTAAACAACAAACTTGAGTTCACTGTGCTCGAGCGCAAGTCAGGAGAAGGAAATAGGCCTTAGTGCACCATGTAATTACAAGAAAAAATAAACAGTAGTCTGTAAAAATGATTGCAGAGCAATAGAAACAGCGGAAAGAGGGGATGGGGAAGTCATGGTGATATGAGATCAGATTGGAGATCGTTTAGTGCGAAAGCACTTGTAGCCTATCACGATGGATTTTGCCGATTTCCGGCAATCATCTACCAAGCCTAGGGCTCTTGGAGAAACAGCCAAGCTATAGGTTTGCTAGACATCATTTTATTATGACTTGTTGTGAGTTACCATGGCTACCATGAACTTTGGTCATGACCTTGACCAAGGCCAGGGTGAAGGTCAAACCTAATTAATCTTGACACTAATTATGGCAAACCAGGCACAGGACAGGAATTGAAGTCTACACGTGCCTAAACACATTACAGTAATTACGCCTCCCTTAGCCTAATTACGCAGGTTAGACTCATTTGAGCTGAACATAAAACTTTGTCAGGTCACATGAAGCAGTATGTTGCGTCAGAACACACTTTGGTCGTAAGTATACCCTCCTTAGCCCAATTAAGCTTGATTAAGCTTAAACTGAGCCATTAAATGAAGCATAGCCAAACTAATTGGATCGGTGCGCAAGGGTTTGCCCATAGCTAAATCAAAGCATTTTTTTTTTTTTTTTGCAACGGTAGATGCATTTGAAGTACAGGTCTAAGTAAAGGCAGAGGCTTTTCTCGTTCATAGGACGCAGCTTTACTGTCGATGATGAACATGAAGCATTACTTGCATAGCATGATTGCACTTCCTTAAAGAAAAAAAGAAGAAGAGACAACAGAGAATAAGCATGAACAGAAACAAGATATCGCTCGAAGAGCGTCTGAGGACGATATCGCAATGGATCATTTCGAATCAATGCAAACGGCGAGACGATTGCAAACGCATAGGTCAGGTTTACGCTGCAGCCTTTCGTGCCCTCAACTGACACGCAGGAGTTTGAGTCCTTAACCATATCTCTTTCTTTTTTTTTTTTTTCAGAGTGTCCTTTCATCCTACTCCTTTCATCGCCAGTCATATAGAACGAAAAAGCAATGAAATGAAGGTAATCTTTTGCCTGAGAAGTATCTTCAGAGGAGCCCCTCTCGCGGCTGTCTAGTTGAGAACACTTTGGCTGACGAAGTTGTTGTTAGTAGTCGTGAACTGAGTTCTCAGCAGGTAAGGACACCATTTTTTGCTTTATTTGGCCACCAGGCTTGATTGCTGGGCCGGGCGAGAACGAAACCAATCGAATACCAGTCCGATAAAACTTCCAAAAGCGCAGACGCGTCCCTGCGCTCACTGCTCCCTGATAAGCGGCTTACTAGAGATTATCATCATCGTTAGCGCCAAGATTAAGTAGCGCGCATGGACTTATCTATGTCAAGGACACCAAGAAAAGGAGCACGAAAGGAGGTCTGCGTAGTATCCAATGGGGAAAGTTTCGCATTGAGCCGGTGTGCGCTTTGAGAGCAGTTGGTTTCATAAATGTAATCTCTGATGTGACGTAATAACCTGCACTTAGTTAAGCTTGCTTCTTTCTATTAACGCGACCCTTATACGGGTAACCCAGGAGCAGAACCTAAATCAGTTTCATTAGCGTTAAAGCTGGCTGCGAGGGAGTCTAGATTAAAGGAAGGGTTTGACGCATCCCAGAGCCGATAATGGCCCCTCATTACAGCTCTCTTCTGTTATCTCCTGAGCTCCCTTATTTCCCTACTCTTCAGCGAGTTCAAATGGCCCGCTCCCAGATTGCATCCTTTGTCTGGCGAATTTCCTTTTTGTGAAACAGCCCTAACCGCCGTTTCGCTTTATCTTTCTTCTTTTCTTCCCTCTATCACGAAGAAAGTGTAACGACGCTTCCCCATTGTTAGGATGCATGCTCCTTTTGATAAAAGCCATTTGAAATGCGAAAACTTTTGAAACTTTTCGTGACAGAAGTTTAGAGCAAAGTTGTGCAAATTCCTCGCAGAAACAGCTGGAACACGAACGATTACTTGAATCATGCAAGAATGCCACGTCTTGTCTATCAAGGTTTCTTTGTCAGAAATCACTTTTGCCTATAGCACATGGCTATTTCTGAACTGATATCTGCGGTCATGGTCTAGTGAACTGTAACCTTGACTGCCTGGAAAGCCGGCCAACTGCTGAACATTTTCAACGATTCGGCCTCGTGCTGACCGAAATTGTAGTATCATGAAATTTTGCTTCGCCTTTAATTTTCTCTTATCAGTCAGAAAAAGGTAATCCTTCAGGACTTTGTAAGGATATCAGCGAATAATCAGCGCATAAAATTTGTTTTAAAGCAGGGGTGACACGTCATTTAACTTGTTGACTTCCTTGTCCGGAAAAGCCTCTCATCTCTCATCGCAACTAACAGCGTCGCAATGCGGGCACCGAATACATCATAAACTTTTGTTTTTTCAACTCTGCTTGTCCCTGACTGACACTTAGAATACAGCTCCGGCCTCAGATAATGCCGTCATCGAATATAATAAATGCGTACGAGCTCCAGCAGTGAACAAAAATATATATTTCAGTTTTTAAAGATCCACTTTCCTTTGCAGCACTAACCCTTGTTCATGACCTTAATGGGAAGGAAGTGTCAGACTTTTTGTACGCAATCGCAACCAAATTTATTATTGTAATAGGCAACACTTGGTCCCAGAACAAATTTATTGAAGCACTGACTTCTAACATGACGTGAAGGTGAATAAGATAAGGGTTCTTCCGTGCCTATGGAACCACGAACCTTTCCGAAAATTTCCTGATAAGCCTCCTCATTCATATCAGCGGGAAGATGGCGAAGGCAAAACACTAACCGAGAGGATAATCAGTCACGTGGCGTTTTGTTCCTGCCAATATCGCCTAATCTGTGAAGCTGTGAAGCCAAAGTAGTCAGGACCGTAAGGAAATTGACGATAGGGAAAAACAGTCAGACGTTCGACCAGTGACGAAGAACGAGGTCAAGAAAGCATTAGAAACTATGAAAAGGGGGATATCAGCTGGAGAGGATCAGATAACTACAGATTTGCTGAAGGACGGGGGGAATATCGTGTTAGAAAAGCTGGCCACCATGTATACGCAGTGCCTAGTCTTATCGATGGTACCGGAACCATGGAAGAATGCAAACATTATCCTCAGTCATGAGAAAGGGGACTCTAAGGACCTTAAAAATTACAGACCAATCAGCTTACTGCCTGTTACGTATTTACTAAGGTAATCGCTAATAGAATCAGGACAACCTTAGACTGCAATCAAGCAAAGGATCAAGCAGGTTTTCGGAAACGGTACTCTACTATCGATCATATCCATACCATCAATCAGGTGATAGAAAAATGCTCGGAATATAACCAGCCCTTATACATAGCATTCATTTATTTATTTATTTACAGATACTGCTAATCCCATTCGGGATCATTGCAGGTGGGCATATGTTAATACAGAGAACTGTATATAGAGCATATAAGGAACACACAATGACATGATCATATGTACAAAGCAAATCAAGAATGTAAAATGCATAGGGTACAAAAATGGTGAAACATATTATACAAACAAAAACAAATATGAGGCAGATATGAACGAGAATTATACATGTATTACGACACTACACTAACAGAAGAAAAAAACGTAAACGTACTGTTTTCACATGTATACGCGTAAATGACAAGGAACAGAACAAGAACAGAATCGAACGGGCGGCATACCGAAAATATGAGCATAAAATAACTTTTTGCTAATATGTTAAATATCTTTCCACTGCGGTTCCAAACTTAGTAAACGAAGATAAATTAGTAATAGATGAACTCAGGCTGTTCCACTCTCTCGTGGCTGAAGGGAAGAATGAGTATTTGAAGCAGTCAGTGTGGAAGTCATTTTCAGTTAGCGTATTTGAATGCTTATTACGTGTTAGTCTAGTTGCAGAGAAAGCGATGTATTTAGCAGGGTCAACTTTTAAGTGTCGATGAAGTAGTTGGTACAGGAGTTTGAGGCGTGCAATTTTAGCTCGGGTTTGAAGTGTTTTTATTCCCTGTCTTTTCATTATTTCAGTTGGTGAGTCAGTTGTTCTGTATTTATTGAATATGAACCTTACTGCCTTCCTTTGTACTGCTTCAATTTTATTTATGTCTTGATTGGTAAAAGGAAACCATACGACATTTGCATATTCGAGGACAGAGCGAATCAGTGTATTGTAGGCTAGTAATTTAGTTTTATAGGGAGCTATTTTAAGGCGCCGCCTGATAAAGAATAGTCGTTTTAGTGCAGTTGAGGTTATATAACTGATGTGGGCGTTCCATCTGAGGTCACAGGTTAATAATAGGCCTAAGTATTTATGTTCATTAACTGCAGCGATAGGGGTGCCATTTATAGTGTACTGAAATCTTGAAGTATGCTTCTTTCTAGTTATTGACATGACAGCAGATTTTGTTGCATTAAGTGTCATCTGCCAGTCAGTGCACCAGTTGCTAATAGTTTCTAGTGCGTTGTTCAGAGCTCTGTGGTCATCGAATGAGTTGATCTCTCGATATATAATGCAATCATCGGCGAAAAGTCTTATGTCAACGTTAAGATTAGTCACTATATCATTGATGAAGATTAAGAATAATACAGGTGCCAAGACGCAGCCTTGGGGTACGCCTGATGCAACGGGAACTATATTAGACGTTTGATCATTGATTTGTACAAACTGTGTCCTGTCGGTTAAGTAGTTGCTAATCCAGTTAACTATAGCGCCTTGGCCTAGCGTCGATTGCAATTTGTTAACAAGCTTAGTGTGCGACACCCGATCAAACGCCTTTGAAAAGTCTAATAGTATTAGGTCTGTTTGTTTCTGGTTGTCTATGGTTTGAGATAAGCTGTGCACTAATTCTAATAACTGAGTTACGGTTGAAAACCCCTGACGGAAGCCATGTTGGAATGAAGACAATATGTTGTTACTTTCGAGAAAAACATTTATGTGCTTAAGGATTAAATGCTCGAGGAGTTTAGACGCGGTGCAGGTGATGGAGATGGGCCTGTAATTAGTAACATCTGATCTGTTTCCTGATTTGTGTACCGGTATTATTTTGGCTATTTTCCATTCATTTGGCAGAGCACAAGTTGAGAGGGATTTAATAAATATTATATGTAAGTATTTGGATACCCACTCGGCATACCTATGCAAAAAGGAATTTGGGATTTTATCTGGCCCTGGCCCCTTCTTAGTGTCCAGATTCAGTAGCAGGTTCAGTACCCCACTCTCAGTTATATTTAGAGGTTCAATATTTTTTGTGGTCTGTTTACTCAGAGGAGGAACTGTACCATTATCCTTGGTGAATATCGAAGCAAAATAATCATTCAATGTATTCGCTTTTTTAGTGCTGTCTTCTCCGACTGGATTATCATTGGTAGTCTTGGGGTTAAGGTAACACCAAAATTTTGTTGGAGCAGTTCTTATAAAGTTGGGTAGCGTGTAGGAAAAGTAGTGTAATTTGGCTGCCTTTATTTGTACCTTTAGGTTTTGTACTGCTCGAGATAGTTTACTTTTTGTTCCCGAGCAAGATTTTATCTTCAACAACTACGATTGATTACGAAAAAGCATTTGACCTAGTTGAAATATCGGCGGTGATGCAGGCATATCAGGGGGTAGACGAGTTGTACGTGAAAGTGCTGGAAGATATATATAGTGGCTGCACAGCAACCATAGTTCTGCATAAAGAAAGGTGTTAGGCAAGGGGACACAATCTCCCCAGTACTATTCACAGCTTGCTTAGAAGAAGTATTCAGAGACTTGGAATGGGAGCAGTTAGGGATAAGGGTAGATGGAGAATACCTCAGTAATCTGCGATTTGCTGATGACATTGCCTTGCTAAGCAACTCGGGGGATGAACTGCAAATCATGATTGGTGACCTAGACTGGAAAAGTAGAAAGGTAGGCTTGAAAATCAATATGCAGAAGACTAAGGTAATGTTCAACAGCCTCGGAAAGGAATAGCAGCTTACATTAGGTAGCGAAGTGCTGGAAGTAGTAGGCGAATATGTCTACTTAGGACAAGTAGTAACCGCAGATCCGGACCATGAAAAGGAAATAACAAGAAGAATAAGATTGGGATGGAGCGCATTTGGCAAGCACTCACAGATTATGACTAGCAGCTTACCGGTATCGCTCAAGAGGAAAGTATATAACAGTTGCATCTTACCTGTACTCACCTATGGGGCTGAAACGTGGAGGCTAACCAAGACAGTTCTACTTAAGTTGAGGACAACCCAGAGGGCTATGGAACGAAAAATGGTAGGGGTAACATCAAGAGATAGGAAGCGTGCAAAGTGGGTCACAGAAATAACTCAGGTTACCGACATTCTAGTGGAAATTAAGAAGAAGAAATGGGAATAGGCAGGACATGTAGTGCGAAAAGAGGATAACCGGTGGTCCCTTAGGGTAACAAACTGGATTCCAAGGGAAGGAAAGCGTAGCAGGGGGCGGCAGAAAGTTAGGTGGGCGGATGAGGTTAAGAAGTTCGCAGGGGTCAAGTGGATGCAGCTAGCACAGTACCGGGTTAAGTGGAGAAATATGGGAGAGGCCTTCGCCCTGCAGTGGGTATAGTCAGTCTGATGATGATGATGATGATGATGATGATGATGGTGGTGGTGGTGGTGGTGGTGGTGGTGGTGGTGGTGGTGGTGGTGGAGCAATTTCGGGGAGACTCGTACAAATAATCCCACCATTCTCAAAGGATAGCTTCATCTAAAGAAATTACCTCTTTTTTTTTTCATTGGTCGTAGTTTGTTCACAAATGCTCGCGTATTCATTATTTCACTCTTTTTTATCACCTTAAAGACACATTAGGCATGCTGAGCAAGTGGTCATACAAGCATTGCTGTAAGCAAGTGTTAATAAGACAACTGGATTGGCAATAGTTTTGGCGATTGTGGATGAGTGCATGATGATAGCAATTTAGTTCAATAGGTCGTTCCAGTCAGAAGCAACACGATTTATATATGGAGAGATTAACATAACAATACTGGCACATGGTCGGCGAAGTTTGGAAGGATAATTAATGCGGTGAGAACTGACAGCTGATGAGACAATTTATGGTGAGTAGCGTAATGCACTATAGAAACTTTTGTTAACTAAGAAAAGGTTGAAAGTAGGGCGACGAACTGAGGCGTGTTATAAACCGGATTCCGCTTTCGCGCACTGATATTACAGGTACATGAAGAACGAGTGAGTATGGTCACCCTGCTTTAGAGTGATTCAAGAGAGTTTACAAAGCAATCTTACTGATGATTCTAAATAAACGAAGCATCTTCTGACTTAGACCTGAAACGATATTTGTATTCTTGTAGCTTGCTATGATGGGGGCGTGGCGAAGATGACGTCATACAGGCCTCAGCGTTTTATTTGCAAACCTAATTTTGTTAGTAATATGCTTTTGCCAGGACAAGTTGATGAAGATGAAATACTTATTATACTCACATTATACCTTATTAAATAAGGTGAAATACTATTATACTTGAAGAAGGTGACGTCTAAGTACTTCTATTATGAGACAGACAGATGTATCGCATGAAAAAATCGAAGTTTAATAATAACCTAAACGAATAGTGAACACAGTGAAAGCGCACACTAAAGACCAAAACCAAGGATGAACTAGAGGGAAACAGTCACGCCTTTAAGAAATGCTGCTGAAAAAGGAGGAGATAATTGTATCCTAAATTACTCAGAAATAGCAAGTGAGTCTTTAACAGTCGTGATATTTTAAATGTATTAAAGAAATGAAAAATGTCATACCTTTCTTTTCTTGTAGTGAATACGTCAGTATGCAACGATGAGTGCTATTAGAAAAGAAAACTTGTTTGGCATCGCCCCGTTAGCTGACTTAGAGTACAACATAGAACGTAAAGCTAAGTCAGCTAACGGGGCGATGCCAAACAAGTTTTCTTTTCTAATAGCACTCATCGTTGCATACTGACGTATTCACTACAAGACAGTGTTTTCGTCATGCACTAGCTGGCACGGTGCGTTGCACAGCACGGAGACTGTCCACTGTGGAAATTATAATCGTTCGCAAGAAAAGTGCTTCTTCCACTGCTGTCCAATCAGCGCTGTCCTGTGCTAGCAGCGACCAACAAAGGCCTGCAAACTCCCTTATCTCATCCATCCACCTAACTCTTTGACGTCCTGCACTACGTCCACTTTTCCGCGGAGTCCACTCTGTTACCCTAAGGCATCAATCTTAACGCCTATTTTTGTTTATTTTTACTGATTGTGGCATGGATACCTACGCACTTGAATTGCTCTTATTCAGCTGACACCACAAACTCTCATTCCAAATTCTTTGTCCCGAACCATGCATTGAATAAAGGAAGAATGCGTTTTCTGTATTCGGATCTCAAGATCGGATATTCCGAAGCTAAATAAATAAAAAGCACACCACAGCTATTGTCGCCCCTTCGTGAAAGCGCAAAGGCTGGACACTTTTTTTGCTTGTTTATTTTTGCCACGGGTAGACCAGAGTACGACCATTTTCGTTCATGGCGCTTGTAGGAACGCTCAGCAACTGTGCGAGAATTGCGCTTACAATCGAGTCAGCGAGAAGTTCACCAACGAGTATATGCCACACTGAGACTGCAAGGGCGAGAGCGTTTGGGCGAGTTGGTCAGACACGCTTGAGATGAACGGCGCGGTAGGAAAGAGGAGGACAGAGAAAACACACGGACGAGCGCCAATTTTCAACTTTATTAAGAGGCTGTCATAACGCCGAATTTATACAAGGCAACACGCCCCCTAACAATTAAGAACACATATCTCAGCAGCACGTGAAGGCTAGATGCGAATAGAAATAGCTCGCGCATGAGCACTAGATCTGCTATCTAAAAAAAAAAAAGAAAAAAAAACTAATCATCGCACCTGGTAAACTAAAAGCAACACACGAAAGAACTCAAATCGCATGAACCACAACGTGCAAGCCAGCAAAGCCAGGAAGACGATAAGAAACGTGAATAAGAACTTATTTAATCACTACCCTTGAATCGGTTCAGAATCGCGCTGCGCGTTTCATGTCCAGAAACTACAACCGCCAGTCGAGCGTAGCAGACATCAAATCTTCAATCGTTCTGTTTACTTTGCAATCACGAAGATTAATCGCCCTAATCTGCCTATTTCACAGAAGAGTCTACAATCCGTACCCTGCAACGCTGCCTCTTGTACAACCACACCGCACCTCACGTCGTTCAAACAACCACCTAAGCTTCCAACGCATTTCTAGTAGAACCGTTGCATTTAATTCATCTGCCCTGCCGCAGGCTGTCGTCCACTGGAATGGTCTTCCTTGAACACATCGTAAATACTCGGGATCCAACTCGTTTTAGGACAGAAATAAAGGCAGTTTTCTCAAGTTACTAACGTGCCATTAAACATTATATAATGATGTTCCTACTTTTCAGTGACCACTACTAACAGTCAATTAGTTCTGTATAAACGTGTTATTCATACACCTGCTATTACTCCTATCTATGTAATCCCCCACCCCCTCCCTCACACAATACTCCGCACTTCCCTTTAAACCCAGCACGAGCTTACCACCGAGGTAAAAAAAATAAAGACGACTTAAAGAACATGAGCACGTAAATCGACATGGAAAGAAAGAAGGCCCCGCGACGAGATAAACATATGAGAACACGAATTGAAACGCCAACAATAACACGGCAAAACGTGGTCAAATACATTTAAAAGCCACCCGCCGGGATGGCGCAGTGGTTACGGCTCTCGACTACTGTTCCTAAAGATGCGGGATCAAATCCCGGCCCCGGCGACCGCTTTTCGATAGAGGCGAAAAGCAAGACGCCCGTGTGCTGTGCGATGTCAGTGCACGTTAAAGAACCCAAGGTGGTCGAAATTTCCGGAGTCCTCCACTACGACGTCTCTCATATCCTGAGTCGCTTTGGGACGTTAAACCCCACAAACTAACCAAATTTAAATGCCACCGTTTAAATGCGTGTCGACAAAACCAAAAGCCAAACAGGCAACAAAGACACTGCAGAGCACCGCGACAAGAATGGCACAAGAGAACAAGAAGTGAACCGCCAACAATAACAGGGCAAAACGGGAACAATGACATTTAAAACCACCGTTTAGCGGCGTGACAAATAGAACCAAAAACAGGCAATAAATATAATTCAGAGACAAAAAATTGAACCTCTGAGCAAAGGGCCCTAAAGTTAGTACGAAAGGCAGCTAACAACCCCTAAATGGCGACAGCTACCTCGAGGCCCATCACGTTCCGCCAAGAAACAGTTCTTTCTTCGAAAGGAATATCGAAGCAACACTGACAAATTTTTTTTTGTCTGCTCTTATTATTTCCTGTGCTTCTACTATTTCCAGGGTTATCTGCTCACAGTGCCTGTTAGAGCATTTGTTCAGCGCTCTGCAATCACAAAACCTACAGTGCTTGGAAAGATTGCCATCAATTGCTAATTGCCTCTACTTCCAGTGGTGTTCACTCAGACGCTCATTAATGCACCTGCTTGTTCGGCCTATATAACATGCACCACACGTTAGCGGAGTCTTGTAAACTTTCGGTTTTTCAACTCGAGCACGATCACTGAGTCCACGCTTCTTCCTTTTTTTTTTTATTAACGCACATGTGTCGCGTTGGTCAAAAAACGTATGCTTGATAAAATTATCGCAAATAAACCCTGGTCTGTGCGTTAGCGGAACGTGTGTACGTACATTTCATTCGATGACAGTAAGGAATGAGTCGGGTCTGGGGCTTATTTCAGAGCGAAATCCCTATTACTGCACGGTCTACAACTTCGAGCTTCGCTAGCCCTTTCTCACACGACCTTGAGGAGCCATTCAAGGTCATTGTGGAACTTTGTCGTTTTGCAATTTCTAGCCGTGGTATCTTTAATGTGGTAAAACCATAGCAGTCGTGTGACCACCGGTCACCCTGATATTAAACTTTGATGTCATTGATGGCGCTATATGTGACATCACTATAGTCATGTTGTGTGCTTTAAGACGCAGCGCTCTGGCTTCGCTCCTATATCTAGGTTCTAGCCATGTTCATACACCCTCGTCCCTCATTTTTTAAGTGTTTGCACTAATTCTCGCTCTCAGTACCAAATAGTATTAGGCCCTTGACACTGAAGCTAGCATTAGGTGGGAATAATCCCCCCCCCCCCCCCTCATTTAATTGTTTCGAGTGTCCTTTATCCTATAAGTCATATTCTCGTCAACGTCCTATTTCAAAGCCTGCCCTCAAGTGGACCCGCCCGCACCTGCTTGCTGGTGAATTGCTCGGATCACATAACTTCGTCCCTAGACAACACTCTCATGTTAATGCAGCCCTAATTGCGTTGAAAACTCTATGCAGTTGCGAAACGCTGCCCACTGCTTAACGGGCTTGGCAGATCAGCTTGCGCAAGACGCAGACGGCAGGAACTCTATTACGATATTAGTTCTGCGTCTTTCTCTCTTTTTTTTTCTTGATTCTCTACTTTTCCTCTTGTGCGCACGAGGCAGCGGAGGTGGCTCAGCTACAGAGCCAGTAGCTGGTCCATGCATTTTTCTTGTCCTTCTTCTAACAGCCACAGCAATCTGTATAAACAGATTTAAGTGCACAGTTGTCGTCTCTCTTCCTTCTCCGTTGTGCATTATTTTTTAAGTGGGGGGGGGGGGGGGGGGGGGGGGGATAAAAAGAAAACAAGCGTGCATGCTTTTGAGAACTGTAAGCAGTAGCCTGCTTTGAGTAAATTGTAGGAATCAGCGAGCTAATCCAAGAGCTAAGGCAACCAAAGATAGATAAAATGATGATAAGAGCCACAACTCGAGCCAACAGATAGAAGAACGGATAGAAGCAAGGAGGAAGGAGAGAAAAAGTGAGTGAAACGGACTGGCATGACGGCTGCGACTGATCGTTTTAACTAAGTCGTAAATCAGTTTAGCAAGCATTTTTTATTTCTTTTACTTTTCATCTCCCGTTAGTGGGCCCTGTTGAAAAGACGATTATGATGACGCATTTGTCTCTTTGTCAAGCGCACAATTCTGCACATTTTGTTTGCAACTACCGTGTATGCAGGGGAAGTAAAAAACAACGAAAGCAAAGAAGGGTGGCCTTTGCCTCGTTCTTTTCACTCCTACGTAAATAACGGGTTTCTCGAGGTGCTGGTGCTAACAATGGAGTTTCTGTGCCGTGCGCAAACAATTAAATTATTCAAGGCGCTTTATGCCGGCGTACAAAGAGAATTTTTCACCCCACTCATATGCACGACGGTGTGCGCGGGAAGCGTTGTGGTGCACTGATATTTTGAGGTAATCGCACGACGAAAGCTCGTACGGGATTGGATCGCTAACCCGTCTCAGCAACAGGGGCGACTCACGGAATGAGCTTATATGAACTCGAGTGAGGACAAAAAGAAAGCAACACATTGTTAGTTTGGGTACGTTCTAAAGGAATTTTATAAGGTGGGGCTCAGAAAAAAAAGTATCAGTTTTGAAGAAAAAAATATTCGCGGACGATCAATGAAATCTATGCAATTTTTCTACTTATTGCGAAAGGATAATGTTACCGCCTAAGTAAATAAATGACAGGGAAAATAATGCTTGTTCCCAAATCATTTATTGTGCCGCGGTAATTCCCATTGGGGTGATTTAGACCACGTGGGCTGTAAAAACAATCTCGCCCTTTCAGTACCTCAGAAGGACGTGAGTTATAGACACGGAAATATATATATATATATATATATATATATATATATATATATATATATATATGCAGATCAATTAAGGGGAATTGAGGGTGCTCGTTATAATATATGAAGGAAAGAAGCCAACAATCGGCGAGGCCAAGGAAAGCGTTGGGGATGGTACTTTGTCTTTTTTTTTTAATATTTACTTGGATAATCACAGAGATTAGTAATGCAATCTGTTTAGGAGAAAGATAATTGAACACAAAGTAGAAGAAAAAACAACGTGCCGATGGCGGGATCCGAACCCACGACCTCCGAATATCGCTTCCGGTGCTCTTCCAACTGAGCTACATCGGCCGCTGTCCCCCCTGCTACTTGCTTGGGTATTTATGTTGTCTGTATATGAACATTGAGAGTGTTCACCAGCGCCACCCTCAGCCATAGCGGCGGACGTGGAACGTCCTTTGTTACCGCCAGCGTCACGTTGAACGTGATCAAGAGCGAGGGCGAAAGCTGTGCTAGAACCCTCTTACGCTACCTATGGCTTCAAGACTACCAGAACCGAGACCCCCGAAAGCTACAAGCAGATAAATGAAGGGGAAATGAGGGTGCTCGTTACCTTCATATATATATATATATATATATATATATATATATATATATATATATATATATATATATATATTTCTGCGTCTATAACTTACGTCCTACTGAGGTGCTGATGCATACTTTTATTGATTGCAGCAAACAGCACTGTACCCATTAAAATGTGCACAAGTACCTCAATGTACCCTCTTTTTAACTTTCTGAAGGTTGTGAGTTATAGACAAGAAATAGACGTTTAATGGTGCGATTTGTTTTTATGGGAGATACTGTAGCTGTTGGTATTTCTGCGCTTGTTGTGTACCCTTCTCGTCCTTGTTTTGTGTGTGCGCAGTATACCTCGAATATACCCATGTTGTCAAAGAAATGGACACTCCCCTACCACATGTCAGAGGCATGAGGATGATTTTTCGATGCGAGGCTGCAAATGGGGGCGCTAAGACGTCGTTGCGTTCAAATTCTGTCCCACTGCCCCATACGAAAGAAGCTTCCAGAGTTGGAAGCTTCTTCGAAATCGACCTTGTAATTCGGTCCCGTAATGTCACACACCCCGCAGGCCAATCCGGTGGCCGTAGACGTCCATGAGCGAAAGAGAAATGAGCGCCGACGTGCACGTGCCTCCAATCAGTGGCCGTCACACCACCTGACAACCACCACCAATCAGAGGCATATTTGTAACTTTCGAAGCTACCATCAGTCTGAGGAATGCTGGTAACTTTTTCGCGGCTACCACCAGTCGGAGGAATGCTGGTAACTTTTTTTGAAGCTGCCACCAGTCTGAGGAATGCTGGTAACTTTTTCGAGGCTACCACCAGTCAGAGACATGCTGGTAACTTTTTTGAGGCTACCATCAGTCTGAGGACTGCTGGTAACTTTTTCGAGGCTACCATCAGTCTGAGGAATGCTGGTAACTTTTACGAGGCTACCCCCAGTCAGAGGCATGCTGGTAACTTTTTCGAGGCGTACCACCAGTTAGAGGCATGCTGGTAACTTTTTCGAGCCTGCGAGGCTACACACGAGGTTACAAAGGTCCGGGTGTTTGTCACCGGCCACCTAACACTTGTCAGAGTGTCCCTCATAGATGGAGCCGCTTTGTATCCCTAAACAATATAAACCAAATTTAACCAAACTCACGCGATTGCGGCTTCTTTTCCATTCATGCTCGTTGACTTTAGAGTCTACGAGGCTCCATATGGGTTGGCACAAGGGTGCGAAGGAAAGCTTTGAGGTAGAATTGGCGTTGAGCTCTTCACTTAGGCGGCATGTAGCCTATACTAGACAGAACTTTTATAACACACGGCCTCTTCTCGTCGCTTTTAATGAACAAATTACCTACTGTATTTTACCAAGCGTATATTGGGATCTTTATAATTCTTATAGGGGTTTATAATGTTTCATAGAGGATATACGGTTTTTATATGGTCGTTTTTTAATGACGAATGGTGCTTACTTGTAACTGCTCACGGTTAATTTCTAGCAAGCTTTTACACTTAGGCACCAGTATTAAATTTTAAGACAACTAATGGCCTTTTTTATCCTTCTCACGATATATAATCTACAACCTTGCATTTAGCTCTAGCACTTCTTATGCACGGACAAACATACCCGACTGTCCAGTAAATGCTATGAGCATGAAACAACCCCTAGAACGTGTTCCTTGTTTTCAAAGCTCGCATGAGCCATCTTGAACTGGTGCGAGATCTCAGGGTTGTTTGGGGGATCAGTGCAAGGTGTTGAATCCGCTAGAAGGAGAGTGTGGACGCTGAAAGAAAGGTACAAAGAGGCGCAGGCCGCGATTGCTATGTTTCGCCATCACTGTTTAATATAAGTAGCTCTCGTGATTGATCCCTGCGCGTATAGGCTCAGGTTTTGTGCACACTCAGCCGTCTAGCCCGGCTTTCGACGGAGGCGGGAATCAAGCCGCCCACCTACTGTGTGTTGCCAGTGCACGATAAAGAACCCCAAGTAATTGAAATTACGAGCAATCCCCCCACTACCTCGTCCCTCGTAGCTGCAGTCGCTTTGAGTCCGTAAACACTATAAACAAAATTAAACCAACCTCATGTGATTGCTACCTTTTTCCTTTGAAAGTGAACTGTGAGAGAAAAAAACTTAAATATTCTCGAGAATTCCCTCTCACTGGCATAAGTAAACGCCCACAAAGGCGCAAACACACTCTCCCAAGGTGAATAATTTGTCTGAAAATGAGTTTTGCATTCTGTAATCATCTATTCTGCCGGGTGGCTAGCCGAGTAAAAAGTGTTAATCTGACAGGCGCGTATTACCTCTGCGGCGTAGTAATGCCGAGCCCTCGACAAGCGTGGATCTCTAGTTGCGACATACTTCTAAGTGAGGATCCTGCATAAGAGGAGATTCATAACTATTCGTGATTAATGCGCCGTACTCTTTGCGCAAACTCATATGCACCTAACGGCGCATAAATTACTATTTAGGCGCCAAACCTCTCACGAAGGAACAAGGATGAATCTTAGGCTCGCCGCCCATTCGTAGGTGGGGCACCAGATTTTTATTAACTATGCTTCTTTCCAGATTCACATCAGCTCCCTGGAGCCGCTCCTATCGCAGCGTCTTGTTACGAGTTTGATGGTACAGCGCTGATGCGTTTACGACAATCCATGCTTCTGGGGTGTGTGAAAGGTTAGACTGGTATGCTCCCTTCCAAACCACATGCCGATATCAGTGCGACACCCAAGGCTTGCAGACGCACCCTGGTCTGAGTGTATATTTCCCATTTTAGGAAACATAGCGCAAAGACGACAAGGACAAAAAAGAGGAATACACACACGAACCATAAATCTATGTATGTACAGTGCAGAACGCAGGAAATTTACAAAATTCCTCTTTCTTGTGAAAAATACTACATAGGGCAGACTGGCCGTTGTTTGAATATCCGGTTCTTCGAACACTGAAATTCGTTAACCCCTACAGCACAAAACAATTTGTCTAAACATTGCACGAAATGTAAATGCCGCCCCATTTTCGATAAAACTATCATGTTTGGCACATCGCGCAATCAACGTAGAAGAGAAATTATAGAGGCATATTATATCACGAAAGGAGGGGATAAGTGTGTTAGCGAAGCATCCATTAACTTAACAAAAGTAGAGATTACATACCTTGAATCAGTGGTCAAGTAGTTTTTTTTTCACGTGTTTTTGTGTATCTTTACAGACTTACCTTTTTTCCACATTTTTGTCAATTTTTGTCAATTCACCTCCTTTATTTCATGTATTTGATCTTTTTTTTTTGTACCCAATATATTCTGTTAGCTTTTCTAATAAAATATGAGTTGTGAGTAAGCGCTCGTGTATGTATCCCTCTTTTTTGTCCTTGTCTTCTTTGCGCTACGTTTCCTAAAATGCAAATGCACCAACCCGCCCAATTCAGCATTCTTGTATGTTTCCCGTCTGTGTTTCGTACCATGCAGTAGATTCGAGACTTATTTTGGAAGAACAGTTACCAAGTAAGGCGCTGTTAAGAAATGATTACGAAATCATCAAAAAAGCAAACGATAGGTTTGGTTTCGCGGTGTATTCTCTGGTTCCATTCAAACCTCATACGCGAAGCATTCTAGACACGTCAACCCTCTCACTCATGTCACGTAACCAGCACACGTGGCGACTATAGACTACCCAGCGCACCTGCAAAATTTGTCGTGTCACGTAGCCTTATGGCGTCATGTGCCCTATCGACCAGTTAGCGCTCATTACACCTGCTACCTATCGCATCGGAACACCTCCCAGCTTGGCCATGTCGAGTGGTATGATGTCACACACCCCGCCGACCAACTAGGAGATTTCCAGACAACTCCAGAGTTTTGTGCCCGTGTGGACTCTAATTATATTTCTTTAATAAGGAGAGACGCGCGTTGGGTCACCGTTGCGCTAATTACAAATAAGCAAGAAACCGACCGTATACGTTATAAAAGCTTTTCCTAGAATGACGCGTACCTATCTGTGTTCGATAAGCACGCACTTTGGTAATCAGGTACTCTCAGACGTTTCGGCCTTCTGAAGAGAAGCGACAGCTGAAGCACTCTCTTCGTGAAGTTCAAACTGCGAAACACGCTCGCGCAGTGCACTGAACATCGTTATCTTCATGCTGTTCTATCTGCGCCGCTCCTTCATTTAGCCATGGTAAATGAGCCATACACATGCACCATCTCGCTACATGCAAATCAACGGGTCGTGACAGAAGTGCTAAACCATAATCATCATCAGCAACAGCAGCAACAGCAGCAGCCTGACTGTACCCACTGCAGGGCGAAGGCCTCTCCCATATTCCTCCAATTAACCCGGTTCTGTGCCAGCTGCATCCACTTGACCCCTGCGAACTTCTTAACCTCATCAGCCCACCTAACTTTCTGCCGCCCCCTGCTACGCTACGCTAAAGTGCTAAACCAGTTTACGCCAACATGCAAGCCGACAGGTCGCGTCGTCAGCGGTAAAGTACCTCTTAGCTCACGCTCGACATCCATGTCTGACAGCGTTGAACTGCTCAAGTTTCTTCCCTCCAGTGGATTATGCGAAATTGTGGTATTTATGAATCGGGGTCTTTTGTAGCCAGAACTACCACCACGGCAGCCACTTCGCCTCTTTGCCGTGATCGCACTTTCGTCGTGGTCGCAAATTAGCAATGGTAGCACTGAACGTGAGCCGTTGCCTAGCACCCGTTAGAAGAAGAGAAGTAGGAGGTCGTGGGAGGTGGTTGCTGGCAGCTGACATGGCCGAGCAATAACTGGACGTAGGGCTTCCTGATATTACTTTTGGCAGAAGCTACCAACTCGGGTCTCTCCTACCATATGGGAGGGTGATATCACTAGCAGCCTGCCAAAATTTTGTGCAGTCACGTTATTCCTAGGCCTTGCAGGCATGTTCATACGGCTCGGTTAAAACGGGGCTTTATATGTTGACTGGTAGCTAACGCTATTGCGTCACCGCTAAGGTGGGAGTGAAAACAGACAGAAAGAGGTGCCGTAGTGGAGGGCTTCGGACCACCGTGCAACAGACGCTTTCGCCTCATTGCGCTTTAGTGGTCAAAAGTTCCCCCTACGGCATAAATAAGGCTGAAACAAACTATCATGTGCAAAAGCCGTGTCTTTACATTCCAGCTGAACCTAAGCTTAGTCATGCAGATAGCTCTCGCGTAACTCCAGTTTTAAACACAGACGAAACCACTGCTAAATGTTTTCTGCCATTCGCCGACCTATAAACCGCGATTTTGTCATTCCCCGGGAGCTCCTAGCTGCCCATCACCGACAAGAGCGAATCCCCGATACGACTGACATATACACCGACGCATCCATTACAAGCGAATTCGCATCTATGGCCTGGGTATGCGATGACAACCCTTCCCTTTCAGGCGCTTATGCCTGCCATCTACCTCAGGGTACCCCTCTTCACGCTGAACTCCTCGCGATTTGGGGAGCCTTGTCAGGAGTGCCTTGCACCGGACCTGGGTCAATACGTATTCTTACTGATTCCTTTGAAGCTTACAAGGAAATCGCTACTCCGGGTTCACAAGATGCAACAGCTACGGCTATACAGCGCCTCCTTAAACGCCACCAACTCTCGACCAGAACTGTCGCTATTCACTGGACCCCAGGTCACTCGGACGAATCAGGGGGCAATGCGGCGGCACACGCCGCGGCTGCCTTGGCAGGTGGGATGTCCACATTTACTTCCCCACCCCCCTTGCTTCATCCTTATTCGACCTTGGGCGGGCAACTCACCCCTTCTCTTGCCCTTATGCACTATACTCGGACCAGTCTTCGTAGCCTCAGTCAGCATCGCATGCAGGTGGCCACACCAGACCCACCTTTTACGAGAAGAACCCACCTCACCCGAAGTCAAGAAGTCTTTTTGAATAAGCTCATCGCCCATGCGGCTTACACGCCACGTATTATGGCCCGCTGGCGTCAGTATAAAGAGAAAATGATTACGTGCCCCCACTGTACGACTCTAACCTGCGGCGGCATATCTCATTTACTTTGGGAATGCCCTGCTTTTTCTACTGGACGCCCCGAGATCGAACCCTACCGCCTGAACTACCGTTCCCTTCTAGAAACTGATGCAAACACACAGATGATATTTGCCAAGTATGGCTCGTTTAGTGGCCTGGTTAGAGCAATGTGATTCGAGTGACGACCTAAATAAACAATGAAGATTATGTCTACTCCCCTTTATCCCCATCCATGGCCATGAGCCTTCCCATTCAATAAAGGACATTCAATCAATCAATCAATACAGACGCAACAACCGCGAATAAATCGGTTGAGGGATCAGTCATAATGTTCTGTAACGTAGAACATTGTCCACCACCGTGAGTAACGTTTTCCGTTGGAAACTCGGACATCGATATAACAAACTCTGTGGAACACAACTGACCAGTTGCCTAGAACCCCGCCGGGGTGGCGCAGTGTTTAAGGCGCTCGACTACTGTTCCCAAGGACGCGGGATCGAATCCCGGCCTCGGCGGCAGCTTTTCGATGGGGACGAAAAGCATGGCGCCTGTGTACTGTGCGATGTCAGTGCACGTGAAAGACCCCCAGGTGGTCGAAATTTCCGGAGTCCTCCTCTACAGCGTCTCTCATAGCCTGAGTTGTTTTGGGGCGTTAAACCCCACAAACCAAACCAGCCAACCACTTGCCTAGAAATGCTAACGTATAATGGCAGTCGAAGTTATTTGTGTCCTTGAGAAAAGACCAGCCAAAAAAGTTATGGAATGGCCTAAGCTTCGCCTTAATCGTTGACACGGCAGCGCGCGTGCGCATTAGATTATTAAATTCCATTGATTTACAGGAAAAACAAACCCCAGTATCTGTCACCCTTATTTCTTTGAACACACGATTGACTGATTTATAGGAAGGGAAAGGCGCGGTAACTGTCTCATTTGTTTTGTGTGGACACCTCAAACGCGCCATAAGGGAAGGGAGGAAGGTGGGAGTAAAAATGGAAAAAAAGAAAGAGGAGCCGTAGTGGAGGGCTACGGACTAATTTCGACCACCTGGGGACCTGTAACGAGCTCTGACATCGCACAGCACACGGACGCCTCTTCGTTTCGCCTCCATCGAAACGCATCCCCCGAGGTCGGGTTCGAACCCGGGTACTCCGGCACAGTAATCGGACGTCTTACCACTGCACCACCCCGGCGGGGCGGTATCTGTCACAACACGTGTTCTAAGCGAAGGGAGGGAGGTGGCAGTTAAAGCGGAAAGATAGAAAGTAGTTGTCAATGCGGATCTCAAAGGGATTGCCAATGCGGAGGGCTCCGGAGGGTTTCAAGTACGGGAGGTGCGAGGGGGGCTGTCCCTGGCCCTACGGGGCTGGGACTGATAGGTCAACGCCGCTTGCGACAAGTGCTAGCCTGCCACCGTATTTTAACGCGGTAGCGTTAAGAAGCTCGTGTCGCAGAAAAGCCGGTGTCGTCGGCGTCCAGTGAGCGATAAATCCCGGCATGCACTTCATAAATAAAAAGCAAGTTCCAAGATGGGCTGGGTGGGAATCGAACCAGGGTCTCCGGAGTGTGAGACGGAGACGCTACCACTCAGCCACGAGTTCGATGCTTGAAAGCGGTACAAAAGCGCTTCTAGTGAATGCGGTGGTGCCTTAGAAACATGCCGTAGAACGTTATACTGCAGTGTATATCGGTAATTATGAGCATGTTACTTACAGAAGTCGCAGTTACACGAGTAGCGAAGTACGTTTCCGTTACATTTCTTCTGCGCTCTGCGCACATGCAGAGCCATCTTGCGGCAAACACAGAAGAACCCCTCCTCGCAATGTGCGGCGCTGCCCCGACACGTGGCGCGCCACTCGCCCCTGACGTTTCGCCGTGCACCCTCACAGGTTGTAGAATCAAGCGTCTTTCCTTTCTTTAGATCACTATCTTCGCTCACCCGCTTCTCCCCTTCGGGCCGCGCGGGTACCGGTGCGAGGATGACCCAATACCCTTGCGTTTAGTAGGTTTTCTCGACGAGGTGCAATAACGCTATCGCGTTCCACTCTTGAAGGCGAAGCTTAAGCGTCCTCCAAATTTTTCTTTTTATGTTGTTGGCCGTCATTGCACCATCCACCACTTGTTCTCTGAACACCTGAACCACGCTCTAAGCGAAGGGATGGAGGTGGGAGTTAAAGCGGAAAGATAGAAAGAAGTTGTCAATGTGGATCTCAAAGGGATTGCCAATGCGGAGGGCTCCGGAGGGTTTATGTGCGGGAGGAGCGAGGGGGGCTGTTCCTGGCACTACCGAGCTGGGACTGATAGGTCAACGCCGCTTGCGACAAGGGCTAGCCTGCCACCGAATTTTTATCTGTTGTTGGCCGTCATTGCACCCGCCACTGCTTCGGGGATGGCCGACGGCTGTTGAGGTGTGCGTCTTTCGCTTCCTCTTTTTCTTCCTTCTCTATTTTCTCCTCTGTCCGCACAAGACAGCGGAGATGGCTCAGCTAAAGAGCCAGTAACAGGCCCCTGAATTTTCTTTTCATTCTTCGTACAACCGTAATAACAAGAGCTCTGGAGTAATGTCGACCCCTTAGGGATCTCTAGAGTGCAGTCACGTCGCACAGCCCACCGAGACCTCTTCGTTTCGCCTCCATCGAAATGCAGCCACCGGTGGTCGGAATCAAATCCAGGTCTCTGGCACAGTAGTCGGGCATATTAACCTCTGCGCCACCACAGCGGGGCACACTGAACCGCTTTTCTTGTAGCCTTTCGTAAGATGAAAGCCGCCTACGGTTAGTCGCACAGTTGCACATTTCCTGCCAGCTTCGCAATATAATACGTCACCGCCACAAAGTTACGAGAGACAGCATCCCCTCTAGTGACCGGAAATGCGTCACGAACTCAAGGACGTGAACATCCCCATTAGCCTCCTGTGCACGCCGTCAGCCTGTGCGTTGCCTGGAATAATTAAAATGCGTCCTATATATTTAAAACGATGCTTTCACAATCACAGTCAGAACCATGTCGCTGTTTACGTGCACCACCTAGTTGCGGTATACGTTTTACGAGCCATTTTTCCCATTAGCACGCATAACGAATCTTGCATTAGCGGGTGAATTTCGGGGGCAAAAATTACCATTCAGAAGAATCTCATTTACTCTTGTTGCTCGGGGGGCATTGCACACATGCCTTTCCAACGAACGCCACCGAAAAGAATGGTTGTTTGCTTCGGTACACGTCCGTTCCCTGCTACAGTCCTTTTCGTCAGTTGTTTGGGCGATACTGTTTCCCGGATGCTAATTTTTTTGTTTGTGTTTCTTTTTTTTTTTTGCGACATCGGTAGAAAAGAGCGTGTACAGTTCGGGTTTTAGCTTGCACAAGCAAAGAGAACACTCAAAGCCTCGAAGCCAAAATTAATACAGTTCTAGAAGAGTCAATGATTACCTTCATTAATGCGGGTGTTTGAGCATGCACGATAAGCTTTATTACGAGCTAGCACTGCAGCGCTCTATGTCTTATCCAGTTATATCATATCAAACACCACTTACATGGTCGGTAAACCTCCCTCATAGCTTTTTTATACCTATTCGATACAAATTATTTAAGTGTTGTGAAGAGAAAAACTCTTCCTCAGGATTTGCTCGCTCAATGTGTTATTTTTTATAAACAAAATAACAGTTGAGAAATGGGCAAAAGCGCGGAAAGAAGTCTCAACGCTTCTCCTGCCTGTTATCACAATTAGCTCTGGATATCAAGTACAAATCTCTTTATCGTATTTAAAATGTAGCGTGCACCGCTGCTACGGTCCCGGGTGGCACCAACATAAAGGAGCACTAACGACCTGAAAATGCGATTAATTGGATGAGCACAACCGTGACAAACCAATAAACTTGCAAGTCTGAGCGTCAAAATTCATTGAAAAAAAAAAAAAAGAGAGAGAGAGAGAAACGACTTAACATATAACGGAAGAGACAAAACGAAATAAAGGCAAAAATAACGCGGCTCAGTGATCACGCCAGCAGAAAGAACACGAAATTTCTTGTTATCTACTGCAGCTTGAACGTGGCCTTTCGCAGCAGTTTACCTAGGTAACTAATTGTTAAGATAACGGTTACTCATTCATTTCTGTTGTTTATTTCTGCTGGTGCAATAAAGAAACGGCGCTTAATTAGAATTGTGTCAAATTCCTAATAGCAGGAAAAAACCTACAAAGCATTAAGCACCCCATACGGGATATGGAATACGGCGTTGTCGATACGCTTCGTAAAAGTGTGAAAAAAGAAACAACAGAAAAGCTTTGGTACAAATACTCGCGATCAGGTGCTGTAACTGAAGAAAAAGAAAAAAAACTCGACTAACCTTTTCTCGAAAGATGAAGAGAACTTTCCGTATTATCTTTCTATAAATTGTATTATTCATTCTTCTTTTGCGTTGCACCGCACATTCCCACGCATTGATAATTAACTCACAGTGGAACCCATATTTGCTTGAACTAATTATTTCATTCACCTCTTCTCCTTATCATCCATTAATACAATCTACTCCCTAACACCATTGCATTTGCCAACGATTACAAAACTGTAAGCGATTTAAATGGCACTTCGAGCTGTAGCCTTCACCCTTGCATTTCTTTCTTGTGTTCGTGTTGAAAGGCTGCTCTTCAAAAAAGTCTAGAATGTTTAATGCCATCTGTCTTTATTTATATTGTGAGTGTTTAAAACGCTACATTTTCGACATTGTATTCCTGGCTAACGATGTATGTGCTTATCGCAAAACTTTTTTTGCATTGTTTTCACTGTTGCTCCCCAACTCCCCATTCCCGTTGCAATGCCCGCTTGGGGCTTTAGGGTATTTGAATAAAAACATTAAGATTCTTTAATTTATCATACAGGTTGCTGTTGCCATTATCGTTTCATCACACAAACTATAAGTTATTGACTTGTAACCTCTATGAGACCATCCTAAACTTGGACCAAACTGGAGAAAAAATTTTTTTCTTCGTTTAGCGACTCAAAACGAATAGTTTCTCAGGATAACATACAAGTCATGCTTGTAGCCACAGGGAGAACTGAGCTGTATGCGTACAAGATCCTTATTTTGAAGCTCACTAGTGAGAAGACTTCTTAAGATTCCTTTTGCTTTAACGACCTGTTAAAATAATTGCTACATATTTCACCTCATCACCAGCAGAGTTGGCTTGCAGATGTCAAATATGAATTATTATTTGATTCGCGTCTCGTCGGTATGAAACATTCAAGCAATAAATCGGGAAAACTTTAACCGGACTGCTGTTTGGCACCGGTCCAGGGTTCATTTAGAACGCTGAACTTGCAGTCTTCATTTTAATGTCTTTTATCCACATCACCGAGTGCTATTACCAGAAAAAAAAAAAAAAAACTAGAATCGTAGTGATTCTTATAGAGAAACAAAACTAAACAATTATCCAAATCCGTGCGTGACATCGCACCCCCATTTGTTATATCTACAGTGAAGTTTCTCATTACGACAAGTCTCGTGTCTTTGTGTTTGATCGTCAGTTCTGAAACAAAACTGAAAAAACATAAATGGTGCGTTGTACACTCACCGCCTGTCGAAGTTTTACCAAGCCGAGCCGTTTGCCCCTCCGATGTCGTCTCGTCGTCCTATGAGAAGCGAAGCGAAGAGAACACGGACAACAGCCTGTGGAAACGCGCGCGCCAGCGCCACTCCCCAAAATCCGTGCTCGTTTGCCGAGTCCGTCAGCGGGTGTGCGCGAGCGACTGAGAGCGGACGGTCTGAAGCGCGTCTGTCGGGGCGGTGAAGCGCCACTAGGCGGCCACCGTCGGTATCGGCAGCGCGCGCCAGCGCGTTCGTTCCCCCTTCCGTTGCCACGGACGGCTAAACGGCGGAACATTGGCACTCAGCTCGAACTACCCCCGTACATTTGAGAGGAAACTAATCATGAGCGTAGCAGGGGGCGGCAGAAAGTTAGGTGGGCGTATGAGGTTAAGAAGTTCGCAAGGGTCAAGTGGATGCAGCTAGCACAGAACCGGATTAATTGGAGAAATATGGAAGAGGCCTTCGCCCTGCAGTGGGTATCGTCAGGCTGATGATGATGATTTGAGAGGACTTCTAAGCTAGCTAGCTTCCTTCCTTCCTTCCTTCCTTCCTTCCTTCCTTCCTTCCTTCCTTCCTTCCTTCCTTCCTTCACATAAGCCCACCAGCCCTAATTCGCGACATCTGGGACAAATAGTTTCTCTCCCTTCCTTCTTTTGCCTCTTTTTTCTTCTTTCTTTCCTTTCTCTCTTTCATCATTTCCTTTCTTTCTATAATTCCTTATCTCTTATTCTTTCCTTCCTATTTGACATTGTTTTCATTTCTTCTTCTCTTCGTTTTCTCCTGCCTTCCGTTTTTCTGGATTTGCTTATTTATATCTTTGAACGCTATTTTACTATAGTTTACATCAGTTTTCTTCCTTTTTTCCTTCTTCCTCTCCTTTGTTAGTTTCAGCTTATACAGGACACTCGTGCGAGGCAAAGCAGGCTTGAGATGTGGCTTGTGACTGCGAAGATTAGCGCTTGCATAAGCAGCTTTGTCGACCACAAGTGGAGAATCGGGGCACTTAATTCCGTAAGAAGATTATTGGATCATGGTAGTCGTCGACATAGCTATGGACGAGAGAGGGTTTCGGCCTATAGCACTGCCGCGCAGCATGTATTCGACTTGTAGACGTAGACAGAGATGGAAGACGTAGAAGAGCTCGTGTCTTTTCTTTCGACGTAGGTAGGCAACAACAGGGCGCGTAGCCACGCAATGCCGCTCTACTAAATGCCTCTGGTTATCAACAGAGAGGAAAAGGGACCGAAAGCGCCATTTGGATGGTTCAAGAATATGGCTCATGACTAAAAGTAACCTCTTTTGCTCGGTTTAGGACCGAAAGCTTTTATCGAAGCAGAGAAAAAAATTAAACCTCGGCCCTGTCCAGCTAGAACCTCGAACAACAACGAAGACTCATCGAAAGACATGGGCAGCGGCTTTTACCAATGGTGTCCCAGACAAGAGACCCAATCAGCGTTCCCCTTTGTATAAATCGTTGCGGTTCTAAATAAACATTTTCATCCTCACAATCATGAAGAGATGGAGTACTGCACTTATGCAAAGCACTCTTGTTTTGGCTAACTCACAGAAAGCAATATTCCTGATGTAGTAGGAAAGAGCGTGAATTGCTGGCTTATTTTGTTCATTATGCCCAGAAGGTGTTATCAGCGAAAACATACGCAGGATAAGGCAGAAGTGGCACACGCACAATGCCGCGTGCAGCTTGTATAGGCTGACGAACGGAAGGTTCTCGGTGCTGTCCAAGTTGGCAGGTACTGACGATTCGGCCATGTCACGTGGTCTTGTTACGTCACACAAACCGCTGACCAAACAGTGTCCGGCAATGGCCCCTGTTAACACCTGCCAAATGAATGCTCTTGAGGTGGAGTGGTCAAAAAGAGAAGCATCGGCGAAATTTGGGAGTGCAGATCTTAATTTCCCAACACTAAAAATCTGCAATTCAGCGCTACACTTTCTCCATATCAGGCAGTTCTGCGTAGCCTTAACGCTAATTTCTTGTCGCTAACACTGTAAAATACTTCAAATAAATCGAATAATATCTGGTGCCAGTTTCATTGGAAATTGTCAATGAGTATTGTCAATGAGTAATAATAAAAAAAAAAAAAAAGCTGAATTGCAGGGATCGTTATGCGTGTTCGATTTGGCTTGTTGGGTTTCCTCTGCGGACAGTATCAGCGTTATTGTTTTATTATTCAGAAATTATTTGCGAAATCTGGAAGTAACATCGGTGAGAAATACGGGAAACGTTATGCTAAAGCACTGTTTCTTTGCATGTCTTGATACCTACTTTAAGTTAGCAACTGAGCTGAATAAATTGAGTAGTTTAGTTACATTTCTTGATTTATGCGTTCTTTATACTTTCGCCACTTTTCGAGGGAGGCGAGAAGTAAGGCGCCGTGTGCTGTACGATTTCAGTGCCCGTTAAAGAACCCCAGGTGGTCGAAACTTCCGGAGCCCTCCACTACAGCGTCTCTCATAGCCTGAGTCGCTTTGGGATGTTAAACCCCACGATAACCAAACCAAACCAATTTTTTTTTTATTTCGTTGTGCGCGAATAATATTTATTGTAATCCACAAGTTATTGCTCATGGGCTTTAATTTTATTCACCTACATGATGGGTAAAATATTTGCGCCGGCAATTGATCTGCGCCATCAAGATTATGACGCGAAGGCGTTAACAGCTCCCGTCATCGGCTATCCTAGAGATTTCTCTCTCGCGTGCATTACTGTCTCACTCACTAAACGTGTGATTTGAGGCTCCACTGCCTGAAACATACTCATTGGCATACAGTTCTAATATGCCAAATCAAATGAATAACCACGAGACTAGTATTTAAAACTCTCCTATAACCGAGCTGTATGAACGTGCTAGCGTGGAATTGGAACAGCGGGTTTGACTGGGTATCGAAAGGTTCCGGAGGGTTCGATTCCAACCTCGCGCTCCAGTCTATAACCCTATGGCGCTCCAGTACATAGCCATCCTAAATGGCAGTGTGTAATGTAACTTTTTTATTTGCTGGAGCTTTTTAAACAGTACCGCAGTTTCTTCACTGCCGTTTCTGTCGATCAAGACTTCGTGGATTTTCGTAACGCTCTCCCCAAAATATTCATATACAGACCAAGTCCCAGGGTCGCAATGCCGGAAAGCCATTATACCGTGCCACATTGCATGCAATGCAAACCTAGCAGGAAAATTGTGTCGTGTGAAATTCCTGCGTCCACCACAGGTAAATACCTAATCCCGTGTGGTGTGAGCGGGAGGTCTTTCTTCAGTGTGCGTCGCAGTATATCCCAGCAGAGCACGGCATTACTGCAGTGAATAAGGACGCGTTCTACGTTCTCATCTTTTCTGCAGAGGAAACACTGCGTGCGATCGTAATTCTCTTTGTCTAGCGTGAAGATGGTAGCAGCGGTGTAATGATGACGCAGTTAGTGACAATGATGGTGGTGATAGTAGCAATGACAATTACGCTGCAGTTAATAATAATGATGTTAGTAGTGATGGCAATGACGGGGCATTTAGTTGATAATGCTGATAGCAGCGCTGGGTAAGAGCATGATAGTATAAGGATGAAAATGACCCCTAGCGAAACAACCGTATGAGTCACAATAACCTCATACAAATTTCTCATACTGAACTCATACTAAACTCTCATACAATCCCATATATTTCTCATACGTTGAATGATATTTGTATGATATTATGTGAGATTTATATGAGTTTAGTATGAGGAATTTGTATGATGTTATTGTGACTCATAGCGTTTTTTCGCCAGGGACTGTTGGGGGGATGAGGGGCTCTTAATTAAAAGTCTTGTAAACTGACTTTCGCCATTTGCACTATTAAGCAGACTTAAGCGCACTCTTGTAATTTTCTTAAATGAAGGCTGTGGCGCATAAGAGGTGTGTTTCTTCACAGCGCTGTGTTTGTGCTTATACATGGGAATCGAACAGACTGTTATGAAAAGTGCAGTCACGCGCTCGCACCTGCCATGGACAGAAAGCCCCTTTGGTTTGTGTACATGTCTCGTGTCTCGCATTCCGTGCTCGGCGCGCCGCCTCGAGTCACAGAGATGCGAAGCTCGAAAAAAAAAACAGGAAAATTCTGGAAAGAAACGAGCGTTTCTTTTTTTTATTTTTTCGGCGCAGTTGAAAAAATTGCTCAGACTTTCCGCGGAAGAAAATGTTCATAAATCGAGGTTCGGCTACATGCAGTGCAGGACATGAAGCCTTTCGTATTTGCGTCGCCGCTCAGGCGCCGGTCCCGCGACGCAACTCAACACCGTGCATCCGGTGCTTAGCGGAGCGGCCAGACGAACGTCTGCTCTTGGCGGGCGCAGAGAGACAACTTCCCGTTTATTTCACTTCGCTCGGATGGCTCGGGGTACATGATACACACACAAAACATGTGACTGAGTGGCACGCAGCACGCATGGTGGAGCTACTAGCAATAAACCGAAACGCGGATTATTATCATCATCATCATCCTCAGCGGCGAAGGCCTGTCGCATATTCCTCCAATTAACCCGGTCCTGTGCGAGCTGCATCCACTTGACCCCTGCGAACCTAACCTCATCCGCCCGCCTAATTTTCTGCCGCCCCCTGCTACGCTTTCCTTCCCTTGGAACCAGGTTTGTTCCCTATGCCCATTTCTTTTTCTTGATTTCCATTAGAATGTCAGTGACTTTTTGAGTTATTTCTCTGACCCACTCTGCACGCTTTCTATCTCCTAACGTTATCACTACCATTTTTCTTTCCATGGCCCTCTGCGTTGTCCTCAACCTAAGTAGAATCCTCTTTCTTAGCTTCCATGTTTCAGCCCCATAGGCGAGTACAGGTAAGATGCAACTGTTGTATACTTTGCTCTTGAGCGATGCCGGTAAGCTGCTAGTCATAATCAGGGAGTGCTTTAGTAATATGTAGAATAAAAATGACATGATAATGTACTCTGCGTTGATCTGATGCAACACATTTGTTGCATCTGTACTTCTCTTGTATTTTGCTCTTGTAATTTATACCTTAATAGTTTTTCCTTAACTTGCGTATGTGCTATGGAGTTTTAAATACTGCATAACTGACGAGTGTTTGACATTTCATGTGGTATCAGCGATTATGTATCTGGAATTGTTTATTTGTTATCTGTTTTACATACTGCATATCTTGGTTGTGTGAACGCCTGTGCATTGCACGTGGGAGCACGTCGGTTTTTGTTGTTCCGGTTGTGTTTTTAATTAATTCTTTTCATGCTGACCACGCCCTACCTTGATCTTTTTTTCTCTGTAATGGTCACCTGAGCCTCGTTAAGCTGCCTCGAGCAGCTTTTAGCCCAGCTGCTCCAACCAGCAAGCACCTGGTGAAAATAAACGATTTGATTTGATTTAAAATGAAAAAAAAAAAAAAAAAGAATCTATAAACGCGCTCCATCCCAGTCTTATTCACCTTGTCTATTTCCCTTTCATGATCCGGATCTGCGGTTACTACCTGTCCTAAATTGATATATTCGCCTACTATTTCCAGTGCTTCGCTGCCTAACGTAAACTGCTGTTCCTTCCCAAAGCTATTGAACATTACCTTAGTCATCTGCATATTGATTTTCAAGCCTACCTTTTTACTTTTCTTGTCTAGGTCATCAATCATTCTTTTCAATTCATCCCTTGAGTTACTTAGCAAGGCAATATCATCAGTAAATCGCAGATTACTGAGGTATTCTCCATCTACACCTATCCCTAACTGCTCCCATTCCAAGTCTCTGGATACTTCTTCTAAGCAAGCTGTGAATATAGTACTGGGGTGATCGTGTCTCCTTGCCTAACACCTTTCTTTATAGGAATTTTGTTATTTTCTTTACGCAGAACTATGGTTGCTGTGCACCCTCCATATATATCTTCCAGCGCTTTCACGTGCGGCTCGTCTACACCCTGATTTCGCAATGCTTGTATGGTCTCGGCGGTCATACAGGCATTGCGAAACGCGGATCAGCGAGAGGAATATCAGCTCTACCGCCAGTGAAGTTTCATCGTATGCATTTCCTGTGTGGTTTCTCATGTTTCGGTGCTTGTTGTTGTATTTTCAGTTTCCGTCATACACCTGTGCAAAACTGTTTTGGAAGTGCTCATTAAAAGCCTTGTCGAAGCGGAACCTCCGTACAGTCACTTTTCCGACTTTGGGTGAAGTTCCTGGTTGGCTAAACCGTTGCGGGAAAAGGGAATCCGCAAGCTGTAAGTGCACGTATTGCAACATTAGCTACGCTTTTCCCAATGTCACTCGTCTTTTAAGCACATTACTCTGTACGTGAAATACAAAAGCCAGAAAGTGATCGGCTTCGTGATGCCTTTCTCGCAACCATTTTCACCAGGACGACACGCCTATTATATAACGTTGTGGAAAGGACATGGGAAAGAGCGTCTGGGTTAGTTTTTAAACTGACTTTTTGTGCAAAAATATTCCTGTTTCAATCTGATGACTTCTTCACATACGCACATACACAAGAGATTACAAGACGTCCACACCGGTGATGCGCACACTATCAATTCTATTGTATATGTATATCTTGTGTCTGTGTGTATGTGATGGACAATTCATTTAAGCAAATAGCCCGCAGGCAAGTTCTACTAGACATTTCAATACTTAGTTTAAATACGTTATGAGAGTTATGGGTGTTGATATTCGACATATAAGAATACGTGAAAGAAAATCTGTCCTTTGCCGTTTTTTTTTTAACTTTCGGAAAAAGCAAACAAGTTTTTTTTTTAGGGGGGGGGGGGGGGGGGGGGGGGCGGGGGGTCATTTAAAATTTCCGGAAATTTTGCATCTGGAGTCTCGATTCGCATTCCCACGGCTCAATCCGGAAACGAGGCTTGAATAAGGAGGTCAGCCCTGCACCAGCGTGCCTTTTGTTTCACATGACAAGTAGTGCCATTTGAAGTTATGTTTTAATATGCTTGGAACTCGGCGCGAGGTGAGTTAATACAATAGCTTCATCTCCTTTAGTAAAAAAATGTGGGACACTTAAGCTCCGCGAGGGTATAATGCGACAATTTTCGAGTCTCTGGCACCTGTTGTCCACCGTTTTTCGTGTACATTGACTTTTTTACTCGCCTAATCAATGATCCCTTCATTTCAACGTGAGGACGTTGAAGTCTCCCTTCGCCAGGTAATGCGAATTGGACGCTATTGACATTGCGAGCTAAAACTAACGTGCATGCCCCTAGCAGCTGGTAGTTGACAAGGGATATGACAGTGCGCTGACTGGTCGTCGGATTTCTTGACGTCACGAGACCATATGACCCTATCTGATGTCCAGTTTTCCTCCGTCCGTGTCTTAAAGGTGCGCGGTGCTGTAACGGGAGGTGCACTACGCTAGTGAGGAAGCCGAGTTCTGCGTGGTCAGCCAGAGGCAGAATTGCGCATGAGTCGTTACCATGGCAACCAGCAGCTGTGCCGCTGCGCATGTGCTCCACGGACGCTTGACGTCTCGCCTCACCGCCGAACATGCATCGTTACCACGGCAACCAGCAGCGCCTGGCTATGGAGCTTGACGTATCGGAAGCCCTAAGGATATGCGCTTTGCTAGTGACGTGCTCCATGGGCCAAGAGGTTGACGATGAGCGCATGTACTGCGCGAGGCATCTTCGCTGGCTGCATTGAGTTACTTCGGACGACCCCGAAATCATTGCTTGGTGTGAAGAGATCCGTCAGGGTCCCAGCTCCAACAACATTTTCATTATAACAATAAACGTGCTTTGCACACATGCCCATGCGCTATTGCGTCTTTAATTGCTTAATCAGTATAGTCAAACCAAAACTAAACCAAGCTAAATGTAGATCTCGCTACTTATATCCTGGCCTAGCTGAGTTAAGCCACTTCAAGCTTTGTTTTCCAGATATGAATTACCAACTAGCCCTTTCAACCACCCTTGCACTGGCCGCGTTGGCAGACGCTGCAACATGGGCTTCCTTTGAGATGGAGAGGGTGTAAGACTATAATACAGCTCTACAGGAGCCTTGGATATGCCGCGTTTAGTTTGCCACGCTGCTCTTATGCCCTGCAGCAGACACTTTCGTACGGGTTGCTCAAAGCGGGATTTATGCCTACGATGGGTGATCTCTTATGTAACCTGGTGCTTACAATTTTATGCCCATTATTGTGCGTGGGGAAACGTAGGCACAAATTTGAATCGGAACGTTTATTGGTCCATTTCAGAATTACTAAAAGTACGATTCGCAAGAGGTTTATGATCACCCGAGTAGCAGTGTGCATTGCATAGACGAGGGCCCACAAGAGTAGATAGTAAACTCCTGCTATAGCTGCCTTTGTCCTCCCCCCCCCCCCCCCCCTGCATTTTTTTCACGCCGCTTTTATCTCACACGCACTCATTCAGTCGTACACTGCCACATAATCTGAAAGACCACTCCGACATAGATAAAAAGTTTAATCAAACGGAACGTGCCTTCGTGACCTAAGAGTAGCGTGGGAGAGTCGGGATCGAAGGGTCACGATACCTTCAATTCCCATCTCACCTTAGCATCTCAAAGAAGCTTTTCGAGTAGGAAGCGCCTGCCAACTAGGCTATGTCACGCGGTGTCGTGACGTCATACAACCCGACAACCACTCAGTGCTTCGCCATGTCACCTGCCAATATCCCCTGTCAGAGGCATTCTCGTGATTTTTCGCTCCTAGCTCCGACAAAGCCGGCGGCGGTTATCTCTGGGTTTGAGAGCGCAAGCTCGACCCAAACGTCAAGGCCATCTGGCGCCGAACATTTGACCTCCAGCGGGCCGAACATTTGACCTCCAGCGGGCCGAACATTTGACCTCCAGCGGGCCGAACACTTGACCTCCAGCGGCCGAACATTTGACCTCCAGCGGGCCGAACATTTGACCTCCAGCGGGCCGAACATTTGACCGGCAGCGGGAAGGCTCTCTGCGCCTCCCCGCTGCAGGTGCGAAGCACGGAGCCGAGGCTCTCGCTCGCATCCCGGTTACGATTCATCACGCGACTAAATTTTCAGATAAAAGTGACACATACAGCGCCTTCCTTTCTTAAAAGCAAACCTAAACAGATAATATTAAAAGAAATTGCGCAATGAAAAAGTGGTGTGAACTTGACTTAATTAAGTGTAGGTGTTCACCGGAAAGTGAGATCGACATTGCGTCTTCTATTCCGCAAAAACCAACTGAAACAAAAAAAAAATGTCTGCAGTTTAGCTCGCCTATGCAAGGATATACGTAGTTCCGTTCCGTTCCGTTCAGTCGTGTCCGACTCTTCGTCACCCTATGGACCACATCACGCCACGCTTTCCGGTCTCTCACTATCTTCCTAACATCAGATAACTTCATCTGCAGCGCCTCGAGGATGCCATCTAACCATCGAGTTCGCTGCCTACCCCTTCTCCGGTGACCCTCAACCTTTCCCAATATCAAATCTTTCTCCAGTGACTCCTCTCTTCTCATCAGATGACCAAAGTAGCTGAGCTTTAACTTTAGAATTAGACCTTCCAATGAGCAGTACGTAGTTAGCCTTGATTAATCTTTATTACATGTCCACGTTAGTGTGGCTGCCTGGCTAGGTCTCTTCGGCTCCTCAACTTCACCTGTTTTCATTCCAACGCATAAGCCTGGCTTATTTAGGCCTTTCCGACTCGCTTTTCATGGCTCCAAACACAACGGCGCCGACGAACCAACTGCTTTTTATACAGCGCCGCTGCGCGCGCCAGCTGCTATCTCCCCTCCTGCCTCCCCGGCTGCACGACAAACGGCAAGGCGCACGGCTTCTCTCGAGCGTATCCACTGCTCTATTCCGCCTTTTTACGCTCTTCTCTTTTCTTTGCTGTTGTTGTTGTTGGGTATGTTAGCGCACGTTAAAGATCCTCAGGTGGTCGAAATTTACACATCTTTCAAGGTCTAGCGCAATTTATAAGTTATTTATCTGCGTGTTGCACATAGGCAAAAAAAAAAATCAGTGTCATTGGGAGTACATGTCCGCCTAGTTCGATTTGGGCTATTTATCAACGTGGTCGAGGCTCGCTGCTTTAGAAGTGAAATGAGGGCCGCTCACGTAAAGTTTACCGAACATGCCTAAAACAACACGACGTAAACATTCCCGCACACAGACCCACATACGCTGACGTACGCACAGTACGCAGACACCTATTTGGAGTTCCTCATCGCGAGGCGCCCTTCGACAGCTCAGCTGCCCCTCTGTCAACCCGTAGCACCCTGGTAACCCAACTCCATCTGCACTGGGCACCTGTTTTTAGTCAGGAGCCTTTCTTCCGGCTCAGACAAATACAAGAGAAGCCGGTAGCAAAAAAAAAAAAAACACGTTCAAAGCACAGGGCTACTGCAGCTGCTTACCTTGCTACTTCGCCTCGCTGCTACCTCCATCATAGCGGGCCTGCTATAGCTGCCTTACATTTGTTGCTCTCTTTGTTATAAGTTGTGCTCATCAGCATCCACGCATCGTTAAATCGAACCGAACAGAGAGGGCGCTGGAAGATCAACCGAACTGCCTTCTCGCTGCTCGCGAAACGCTCGCACGGGAGGAGGGAAACGAGTCGGGAGAAGCGAAATGGAGATGTAGGGTGATGGTTTCCCTTCGGCAGGTGAGTGGCAGGTGAGGTACGGCCTACTTCTAATCCGTCTTATTAGCCGCGCCGCCTGGAGCTCTAATTGGAGCGCCATCCTCTCGTCGCTATACTCTACGAAGGACATTGTGTTGCTACTGCCTTGGGAACGCTAGTGCTACTCCTGATCAGAAATTAAAGGAAGAAAAAAAAAAGCTACGATCTTCCCCCTTAATCCAGCTCGTTACACACTAGATTGAGAGCAGAACTTGTTGCGTTTGCCTCTCCCAGACCGAGAGATTCTTTCGTTATCGCTATTTCATTGTCTTTTTTTTTTGTTTTTGTTTTTATATTTTTAAAGACAGTGCAAAGAGTGATCGTCCGGCACTGGACACCCGGTTAATGGTATCATTCTGGAAGAGACGCGAACTCTTCCGCCCAAATTAGAGTTCAGTACCAGGCAGTTCTCTTCGACCTACAAGCTTGCGAAGCAGTCCTGACACAGACTGCCCTCGCTATGGCATAAGATATTCGATAGAAAGGAGGGTTGGGGCTGCTCGGCTCAAAGAAGTGCTCTTGTGCGCGGTTGCAGACGTCCCGTTCGACAGTTACATATTTGCTGGGAATCGCTAGCTCTTTTAACGCATTTTCAGACGGCACACAGTTTTAAAGATATGAGCTATGCTTGCGCTTATCAATTAATTGTAAATATTTTATGTCTCCTTGTTGGTGTTATATCTTATCCATGAGAGTTAGTCTTCGTAGTAAGATGTATGACACTCTAGAATGTCAATCTTAGGCAACTCCTAAATCTTGTGCGCGTGCAGTGAGTGTAAGGGGGCCATGTGTTTTTGGTTGAGGTCGCCTCTTTAGTATGCTTCCAATTTTAATTCGTTGTTATTATAAACTAGATCATGTAAGCCGCAGAAAGATTTCTTCCCCTCCCTCCTATTAATCGTTATATGTTTTTGTTTTTTTTTTATCATTGGCTTCTCAATAATAACCGCTTTCATCAAGTCGGAGCCAAGGGACTGCAAATCATCTGACACGCAATGCACCTGTTCACGGAAATTTCACTGATTATTCAGTGTGTACTCGTTATCATAGGCATAAAGCGGGAGACCGCCACAGTAGACACATCAAAGACAAGGTCGGCTTCTCACAAATATTGCTTGATTATCTTGACCTATTTACTCCCAGGCTCGTATGACAATTCACTAGGAAGAAGTCCTGGAGCTCCGTTTGTTTTCGGTCGTTCAACACTCGCTCGAATATCGCTCGACAATCGCACGGCAGTCGTTCACGAGCAGATCGAAAACCGCAGCACTGTAGCCCAATCCGCCGTGTAGGGAAGCCTATTGTCATCAATGAACACAGTTTTCAGGGCAAGCAGATCACCGCACAGCAAACGCTGCGAGTCATACTGGTCTGAATACTAATTTTAACAAAACGGCTGACGGCGTTAAACGAATTTTCACAAAGGTCACTGGCTCGGTTAATGTTTCACGCGCCATGTTGGAAGTCTGGCTAGCTGTTTTTCCTTTACGTATACGAGCGAATCACTCATGTACAATTCCACGGGTTACGTTAACATATACAACATGCATACGAAAACCCAACGACACACTGTACAGGCTGTGCAGAAACACACCTTGGCGATTATTACAGCGAAGACTGCTGGGGGAAAAAAAAACCGCTGACCATAGCCGTACATTAATACGTCGAAAAGGCAGAAAAGTTCAGTTGAAGCTATTTACTCTACTCCCAGCACTTCTCATACGCCCCACGTATCCCGTCATGCACTCAGCCTTCTGCGGTCGTTGTTTATCCTGTGCACCTCAGGAAATGTGGGGGAGATGCGTACTTAATCCTCACCTCAACGTCATCGTTATTTCCTTCCGTACGACGGTCGTTCCCCGAGGCACGGAAGGACATGCTTGTTGACTGAGAGGGAGCACTCGACCCCCGACTCTGCAGTTGTGTACCTTCCCTTCACCACGCGTGGTGGCAAAGCAGAGGGACAAACACCCGAGAGTGCATTCGCTTTACAGCGTGACGCCTGGAGTACCTGACGCGCGGATGTGCGATGCCTCCTCTACTGCCACTCACTGCTTCGTATCTGGCGCTTTCCTGCGCGTCTACCGCGAACGAGGTGGCGAGCATTATCTCCTTAGCGAGCAAACCATCAGGGATACACGTGCTCCAGACGAAGCAGCGCTCAGGAAGGGCTCAAACACCGGAGCAGCACCGTACCTGGGCGTCACACACGTACACAAGTACATAAACATACGCATACGCTTTCGCGTATAGACCGGAGGCCTCACACGAATCCAAATAATGACGAACCAGCGCGCGCACTTACGCGCGTTCTTAGCAGGCGTTCGCAGTTCTGAACAAACGCATGATGGAGAAGGAAGAGACGTTGCGACGGCACAGATGACTTCTAGCCTCAAGGAAGTAAGCGCACGCTGAATCTAACCAGTGTATGTATACTTCTTTTTACTTGCCAAGCTCGAGCGAACCCCAGTGATTACGCACCCAGGGTGTCACTTACTCGCTTAATTTGTAACGCATAAATGCATTGGCTAGTTTTTGTCAATGGCTGTAGAACTGATGCAGCTTAAACACGCAGGTGCTAAAACGCCTAAGCGTAAGTGAAATGATATGTAAAGCAATAAAAAAAAAAAAAAGAACAGAATGGAATGGAGAGTAAGAGGTTTTACATCTAACCTCAGAGCCCATATCTGCCGTTAGATGTGCTAAAGGCAGTTTCAGAGAGCGAAACGTAAGTTTGGCGTAAATATTTGAAGAATGAGAGCCAGACCAGGAGTGCGATGAGAAGGAAGGTCTTATAGCGATTCAGATATTCCTAATCGCGCTCTGCGGGCTGTATTTACCTTGGTTGTTCCGAGACAGTGTCCGTGTGATCTAAAACCTAACGCAAGTTTCCAGTTTGGCAGGAATCTCATTTGTTTGTCCTGTACCACGATTGTAGTGGTGTCTTGAAATATAGAGAGCAAATGTGGGTGATGGGCACTCACCGTTAACTCCTCCTGTGACAGTTTCTAGGCAGAAAGTTGATGTATATGTGCGGACATCAGCCAACGCAGCACGCTTTTAAGTTGCTATAACACCGCCCCTACCGACATAAAGAAACACTACTAGATTATGAGACAGCACACTAGTGTCTGCTACCTGCCTGCATGCGACACATTTGTCGATATCAATTAGGCAGAGCGTCATCAATGTTAAAAGACAACAGCTTCCTCCGTTTACTTCTGTCCGCACCTGCACAGCGGACAGTGTGTAAGACTTCCTGACCAAAATATCCAGTAAGTCAGTGGAAACATATTCAAAAAGAGAACGGATGCTTAAATATTATTTTCGCGACCCATTTTGTCTTAACAACTTAGCATAGCTTTCTTTATTTTTTTCTTTTGTGGATAAAACTTCGCAATTGAGATTAAGCTCATCACTAAAATTTATTAGGTTTGCTCATTATCTCTGGAACCAAATCCAAGAAATGAGAGTCAGGCCCTTGTCGCAACGTTCCTGCTTCTATAGGATCTAATATGAGAAGTTGATAATCTAATATGGGAAGTTGATAAGAAGGTTCATACAGCGTAAGATTGAGGGAAGGTATACAACGACTCATCTTGTTTCAACACAAGAACTTTGATTCGTCTAAACAAAAAATCGCCTATCCGCACCAGGTGTTCACCTCCGCATATTAGTCTCGAAACCAGATTGTTTTTACAGATGTTCAGGCATTGAGCTTCGCTCGATTCTCTTGGCTGGAACATGGAACATGACGTTTCAATGCTAGTGATGCCACCTTAGATCTTGGCAGCAAAAACGAAAACCTCTGTATTTATCTATAACAGAGCGAATGTTTTGATGCAAGAAATGCTTGCGCTGATAAGTTAAAGTTGATGAGAAAAAGTTAACCCGAACAAATCCGGCTTAACGCCCGGACTTTGTGACAGTTGTAGGCTGACGTTGAGTAATTTTACCTGACTATTTCAAATAATATTCAAGAGCAACATGCCACACGATGTTGAGCTTATGCGCGTTCACACACTTCTAGTAGTCTGCTTTCTGAGTTCGCTGGTGGCGTGATACGCATCGCAGCTCTGCGGCTGTCGTCCAATTATGAGAGCCTCGACACACTGCTATGTCCGTCAACACGCGCGATGTTCACAACTACTTTGCCCACAAGTGCGGAAACAGTTCAGCTCTGACAGCACCAGACAATCGTAGCCGGTGTCATTATCGTAGTATTCTGCTTTGGAGGGTTTCCGAGAATTGGAGTAGCTGGAAATTACGTTGTCACATAGGATTACTTCAGCATGCTCAGAAACGTATGTGGACAGAAAATGCTCAAAACAGTTGTCCTGCGGGGACATGTTTTGCTTGGCGCTGAATTTTGGGTGCTGAATCTGTTCCGGCTGAATTCATTTAGGATGACACCTAATGTACGTTCTATGAAAACATGACCAATTTTTAACTGCAGAGACGCACTCCACTATGCTACATTGGCTAGCGTTGGCTTCTGGTGAATGTATTTGTGCGACGACCTTTATCATCCTCGAGCAATAATCATTGTGTCGCACTCCTGGACAGTAGCGTTTTGTCCTTTAAATTAAATGATGTAAACTTCTATTTAAGTCCTTAAAAGCCGCCTCTCCTGCGAGCCTTTTGTATTCATAATTACTGTTTTTAATTATTGCCAGGCTATAACGTACATCAAAATACATGGCAGAAAAGTTAAAATCCGCTAACGCCTACGACTATGGCTTTGAGAAGTCTCAAACTCATTCCCCCGCTGCTCCTTTCACCTCATCGGAATGAATATATAATCGCTATAGCTATCATTACAGACACGTTAAGACCGCTGCCACATTGCAGCGGACGCTGCAAACTATTGTAATCTTTATTTATTGCTGTGAGAAGCCGAATGCGTAAAGCCTTATCACATTGCTTGTAATGCGCAGAATAGGCTTGGCAATGATGCGAGTTCTGTTTCTTTATGCAAGCTCAAAGCTGCTGGGAGCGGCTTTATCACTTTTTATTTTTGTCGTGCAAAAGGCACAAGATTTATTTAGAATGCAGCAACTCCCGTCTGCTTCCACATTAATCCAGATTGTTCTAATCACCTTTGGCGGCTTTATCTATATATTCTTCTGCCGACTTCAAAATTAAGCACTGACGAGTGCGAGGGACATTCCGAGATCGACGGGCGCTAACACGCTGACTGCTATCGCCAGCGCGCAGTTCTTAATTATTTTACGGGTGCTAGTCAGCCCAATAATGAGTTTATTTCATTGTAACCTCTGTCTGTACTCTCTTTGCCTTCAGTTTTATCACCAGTATGTTAAAAAGTTTTCACCGGACCATGGGCGTTAGTGTAACGTATGTGCGCTTGCCCTCAAGCTCGAGTATGGCACATGTGTTCAACCACACTATTTATGTTTTACTTCTAAGTAGTCGACAGGTTGAGCAAGCTTTTTTGCTGTTTGATTATTTCTCTTTTCTCTCATTAGCATTTAGCGTCCTTTAAAATGAAACCCACCAAACTTCGTCCAAGAATTAACTTTGTTTCCTTCACCATAACTGATGCTTCTCCTCATTAAACGGTTAGCTGCAGTCAAGCAAGCTTTACAGGAAGCAGTCGAGTAGGAGAGCTATAGGCTGGAAGGCGTTGTTTACTAGCACGATGCAAACGTACCGTCACTTACCAGCTTTGGTGCTACGGCCAATAGTTGAACGCTAGCAAGTGCATAGACTGGATCCCCGAAACCGTTCTCTTGGTGACCTGGGCAGGTGCCTCACGACACGTGTCTTGAGACGAGAAGTGTGGTCCGCTGTTGAGAAAGAGTAGCAGTGGGAGGCTTGCACATCACGCGCCATAACTAGAGAAAGAGATCCATGTAGGACCCAGCGCCGCACTTTGTTTATTTTAAGACGAAAGCCTTACCGGCTCATCAGTGGCGTCTGCGGGGCGTGCGCGCAGGAGGTGGCAATAGAAAGATAACTACTAAAAAAGTAAATAAAGTTTATCGATAACCATAAAGATTTATAGGTAACTACCAGATTAATTATAGATAGCCATGAATTATGGAATTCGCTATGTGAGTGAGTGAGTGAGTGAGTGAGTGAGTGAGTGAGTGAGTGAGTGAGTGAGTGAGTGAGTGAGTGAGTGAGTGAGTGAGTGAGTGAGTGAGTGAGTGAGTGAGTGAGTGAGTGAGTGAGTGAACGAGTGAGTGAGTGATTAAGAGCCATAAAAGGACGAGTGAGTAAGTGAGTGAGTGAACGAGTGAGTGAGTGAGCAAGAGCCGTAAAAGGACGAGTGAGTGAGTGAGTGAGTGAGTGAGTGAGTGAGTGAGTGAGTGAGTGAGTGAGTGAGTGAGTGAGTGAGTGAGTGAGTGAGTGAGTGAGTGAGCAAGCAAGCAAGCAAGCAAGCAAGAGCCGTAAAAGGACGAGTGAGTGAGTGAGTGAGTGAGTGAGTGAGTGAGTGAGTGAGTGAGTGAGTGAGTGAGTGAGTGAGTGAGTGAGTGAGTGAGTGAGTGAGTGAGCGAGCGAGCGAGCAAGAGCCGTAAAAGGACGAGTGAGTGAGTGAACAAGTGAGTGAGTGAGTGAATGAGTGAGTGAACGAGTGAGTGAGTGAATGAGAGCGAGCGAGCAAGCGAGCGCCTCGATTTCTGTTCCATCAGAAATGTTACTTTTTACAGCGATAGCCTAATGTGAATCTTTTTCCGGAAGCCTGAAATTGACGCCCTGCGGTTTCTCGGCAAAGATATCGCGTGCATGGTTTAGTGCCGAGTATCCCGTCAAGAATACGGAAATACACAACATCGGACTTTCAGACACCAACTGCCGGCAGTCTTTTTATCCGCGTAGAAAGGGCTCCCTGCACGGAAGCTCCGAGTTATGGGAGACATATTTCGGAAGCGATCTTATGGGCGGGAGTTGCGCTGGCTCTTCTTGCTTCCTTTATCTGCGAGAGCGGTTTTCTGTTGCCGACCACAACGCCTTGGAGCGCCGTGTAATATAATGCACTTTACAAAGCTCGGTTTCGCAGTACAGCGATGGAAGAGGAAACCTTCCTGTTCAATGTTTTGCACGGTGATAACGCGTTCGTGCGGTGTGCAGTCCGCCATGTTATGCTGTTCATCGAACTTGATAGCATTTTTGCCTCCCTTTACGGTTTGAATGTCGCATTTCCGCCTGGTAGTCCACAATCGATAAGTTGCTTCCATATAACGTTTTTAAGAACGGAGCTATCACTGAGTAAGCATTGGAGAGCGAGTAAAAGATACAATGTTTAAATAGCAAATTGGGAAAATATTGTCACCCTACGTCTTCGGCAATCATAGTTCTTAAGGTTGCAAGATTGTGACGCTGTCTTACCAAGACACATGCAAGCAGACCTTGGTGTACTTTTGGTTCCATCAATAACTATATAGCCACTTGTCGTAGCCCGTCACAGAGCGATCAAAAGCGGTGTTGCACGTATGGGTGGATTGGTCCTTAAAGGCACGCTTCATGATGGTTATAATCTGCTTCCACGAACAAAATCGCTGAGGTCGCAAGTGGCATTGCTTTGTACTTTAGAAACTAGTCAACAATCCTACCCTAGGCCATAAATGAAATTGCACAAGGCAAGCTGGTCTAGTGCACCGTGGATTAACCGTGAGGGGATGTAACACTGAAGGAGTAACATAAGGAAACGTGATAATTAGGGAAACAATAGAAATAATGTGTAGTGGCTGGCTTGTTGGTTCATGGTACAGAAGTATACAGTGCAGCAGTGGCAGAGACAAGAAAGAGGGATGCAAACAAAGTACCTGTGTGTGCGCCCCTCTTTCTTGTTTCTGCCATACTGCGCTGTATATACTCCTGAGTCAGAAGGAAAGTACTTAATCTTGAAACAATTTCAGTAAATATACAAAGGTGTGTGTGTGAAACTGAAGTTGGTCGCAAGCTATGTTGTAAGTTATTAGTTGAATACTACAGCCTTTTCAAAGATTTCTCATCACATCCGATTTATTCAGGCATGTCATATGGACATTAAAGGTTGCCACATTGCACAGCAAAATCTTGTCTTGCAAACTAATCTGTAAACCCTCTTGTTTATTTTAAAAGAAAAAGTGGACTGCAGGACCTGCTCACGTAAGTTTGCTGTTAGTGTACATTTTGTGGCTCAAACTGCAACCCCTGTACCTCAACAACAGCATATAAAAGTTTGTAGACAAAACATTAAACTTATCAACAATACTTTGTGACTAGTTATCAGAATAATGCCTCAGTAGCACTTGAAGCTTCCGTAATCGGCATGCTTCCGTAATCGGGGGACCCCTCCACCTCTCTCTGCATGACGGCGATGGTGTTCTACGCAGCACGTTTTCTTGACTCGCTAGCGGCGTCAGCGGCATCAGGTCGCTGCTAGCGCTGCCTCTCGCGACCCCTTCTTTTAATCGTGTTCTCCGGTTGCTGCGCGCGCTCCTGCCCCCATCGTTCACCGCTGAGTGTACTCCCCCCCTCCCCCTTTTCCTGCGAGGCTCCGGTTGCCGAAGCGCGTGCTCGAACTGGGGGGCTGAAAGGGGGGCGGAACTGGTTACGAGGCCAACGACGCCGACGCGAAACCCAAGAACGGGCGCCAAAGAGCTGCGCTCTAAAAGTGATACTCATGATATTTTTCTTCGTATGCATCGATTTGCTTGTTTTGAATTTGAAGCCTTCAACTGCCCGACTGAATTTAATACCTTTGCGATGAGATGGAACGCAGCTCTTCTGAAGCAAAGGAAGCCGTCAGGAAGAAGTCTTCATGCTGTGTCTTTCGCTTTCCCTTTGATATGCTTGACTTCCATTATGTCAATTGTGTTCTCAAAACTAAGTTTTGACTCAAAAGCGGACTGAAATCGAACAATAATTATGCGCAGCAATGAACCAATTTTTTGAAACCTTGGTTCTTACTAGAATTTTTATTCATCACCGCCAGCTAAAGCTCACATCTCCCTGCTATCTAATATTAGCCATGTTTCGGACAAGTCACAATTTAGCAAATAAACTTTGATAACGTTCTGCCTTTCGCACATTAACCAATACAAATACAAGTTATATTTAATAGTGAAATGTATTTTTGGCAGAGCGCATTTTTTTCTTTTCCACCGTTCTTCACAGACTAATTTAATGTCAGTTTCTTGGAGGCTACAGCTGCCTTGACTGCATGCTTTGGCCCTGTTCACTTCTTTAAAATCACCCGAATCAGTTTCCTACCAATAGTCCCCTGCAGTGAATCTAGTATTTATTCTCTTGGCTGTGTCTCGCAAATCAGCCTCGAAGAGATTCGTCAGGCTGCTTCATTCATGACTGAAATGCGCTGTTTAAAGTGTTCCGACATTCTTTTGATATCAGAAATTTTAATGTAGACTCTCCTAATTTTACAGTTCCTGCCCAAAGCTTTCAATACATTTCTAATCGTCTATCACAAAAATTCAGGTAACATATTTCTTCGTGATTACAGTGTGTGGTCAATCACAGAAGAGATGAATGTTCCCGTTTGACTTATAGCAGTTGGCAATATTATATCCTGAACTGGAGTTTCATTCTTTCCGTGCTGGGTATGTATTTCTACTCAATTTTGAAAAATAGATTCGCGCCCTTATTTTTCAGAACAAACAACAATAAACCGTAGAAGAATAAGCAATTCACTACATAAGCAACTTAACTATGCAGGCAAAAGCATTAACAAATTAGCACTGTTAATGTGTTACCTATTGGCATTTTGCCTAAATACTCCTCCCAGCCAACCTTTTGTACGTCTTCTTCTAGCATGTTGTGAATAAGAGCAAGCAGGTGACCGACATGACATGATAGAGAACGGCATTAGGCAGAAGAAAAATAGCCTTAATGAATAAAACTAAGCCCGGGCTTGAAGTTCCCGCCCTAATGAGAAACATTTACTTGATTGCCAATATTTCACACTGCATTGCAAAAACTTTCATTACGCGGCTTTGGAATTTATAGCATGTTAGATGCTGATAAAACAGTGTAAGTGAAAATAAGCCGTCATCTCTCGGTCCTTTCTAAAATTTCGACATTTAGTTATGCTATACAATTCTCGCCGCAATCTTTTTCCTGTAGTTATTTTATATTTAGTGCATGAATGAATTATTTTCAAAACTTGTCCTGCACTAAGATTATGACAAGCGTGGCAGTTACCGCTGCAAACTGATACATACAAAACGCAGACACAAGCGATAGCGTTTCACACAAATGATGTTTTCGTTTTCACTTTATAATATTTGTTTTTTCGATGTTTACCATTAAATTTTTTGCACACCGATACTTACCATCAGCAAACATTGACTTTACATTCTGAGCAATTTGAGTAATTTAAGTAATTTAGTGTATCAATTACAGACTAAATTTTCTTAGTTATCATCATCAAGCATAGGCTTGTACTTGTGAGCCTTTTGACACCTTTGACAAATTCGTTTATTCAACTACAACAATTATTTGATCAATTTAACACTCTAAATTTTCTTGTTTAGTTTCATTTAGTACTGGCTTTTCATTCTAAGAATTTTGACTACTTTGAATACCCTTTTACAATTTTTCAATCATTTCAATTATTTTATTGCTAAGTCAGACAATATAAATATTCTTAATTACCATCATCCAGCATCGGCTTTTTATTTTGGGTAATTTGACACATTTGAGCCCCGTATTCCAATTTGTTAATTTCTTCACGTCCTATACTAATCTATTCTGTATCAAGATTTCATTAAATCACCCACCCCTATCAAACAATCAACCATTAATCACTACCACCACGAATTGCAAACATACGATTCCTTTTTTACGCAGCCCCCAATTATTTCCGACAAGCGTTTTCGACAACCACCATGCCGACGGTTTTTCGGCAGAGCAAGTTGCATAAGCTGTCGCTTCGAAATTTCTCCATGGAGATGGAGTGAAAAATTTCCCTCACTTGTTAAAGTCCATTGCGCCATAGGCGATTGTTCTCATAAAATACGCCATGCCAAGGGCAATGTTGCACTGGTTACCAGTTACACGGTACGTTTGACGCCACTGCACTGACATTCAGTGCAGCGACTTCTTCGCTGGCGAGGTACTATCGCGCGCAAAAGTTGGGAGACCGCGGCTTCGGTGGCCGGAGCGGCTGCGGGGAGCACCGCGTCACTGCTATCTTGCGCGGCTCGCTCGCTTCGAGAGTGCCCGGCGTGACGCAATACTTTCCCTCGCTCTCCGGTCGGCGCTTATCATGCCGCGCTAGAAGTTTGTCAATCATGATAAGCGCCAGACCGAGAGCGAGGGAAACTGTTGTGTCACGACGGGTACTCTTGCAGCGAGCGAGCCGCGCGAGATAGCAGCGACGCAGTGCGTCCCTGCAGCCGCTCCGGCCACCGAAGCCGCGGTCTCCCAACTTTTGCGCGCGATAGTACATCTTTGCCACAGTTGAACAATTCATTCTTTGACTAATGATGTTAGGATGACGGACAGCAACGAGATATAAAACACAGCTGTGAAAAATTGACACAGCCACAACCACGTGCATACAAATATATCACTTATCGACTAGTGTCACGAAAAGTTGAGGGTCGTCGGAGAAGGGGTATGCAGCGAACGCGATGGTTAGATGGCATCCTCGAGGCGCTGCAGATGAAGTTATATGATGTTAAGAAGATAGTGAGAGACCGGAAAGCGTGGCGTGACATGGTCCATAGGGTCACGAAGAGTCGAACACGACTGAACGACTGAACTTATCAGGAGTCACCAAGGAGATATAGCATATGCTGAGATGACGAGTTGTAGTTGAGTGCTGCATAACCAATTCAAAACTTGATTGGGATTCCAGCATGGTTCAACTTTGATCCTAACAAACCCAATAATAAATTAGAGTAAAATGGGACCAATAGTACAGGTAATATATCTGCACTATTCACTGTTCTTTTTGTCTTATAGGGATTAACAAAGCAACGCAACACAGGCTATGAGGGATGCCGTTTTGGACATGTCCACAAATTTGCCATAAGGGGTTCTTTAACTAACTTCGCGGAGTGCAAGGGAGCCACAATTTTACCTCCATCGAAAAGCGTTCACCGTGGCCAGAATAGAATCCGCGTACCAGCGTCCAGCAGCCTTTAGTTCTTTGCTTACAGCAGAGATTGCGTTTTCTATAGGGCTGCTTTTGCAAAAAGGTTTGTAACAACGAGAAAAAAAAAGGCCAGCACGCAACTCACAGCATATCATGAATGTGTGAGACGTGGCTTAGTTTGCGCGAGTTAGGGAAATGACAATATCTGTTTGTCACAAGCCGTCACAACTTCAAACAGAGAGCAACGTTTTTCAAGCAGTCAGCACTTACCTAGGCACTATGCCGTCTGCAAGCTCTCGAGGCGGGACAAACTTGCGTGCTCTTGAACTTCGCTCCAAACTGGCATAATTATACGCGGCTTTCTGAAGTGTAAAAAGTACCTGTCGTGGCCATATTTGTCCATCTTAACGGAGCTTCGAAATCAGTGAGCTTTCGTCTTGTTCAGGCGCGAGAGAAAGTAAGAGCGCTTGTGGGCGCAGCATAACAAACAAAATCGTAAGGCTGATACCCCGTTCTGATTCGCGGCGATCGGGAAACGTGCCCATGGCTTATCGCTATGAAGCGCTTAGCGCCGCTTTCACTGTGCCGCGCGTAGACGGGTCGCCGTGTGCTCCTGTTGACGCCTACTGCGTGTGAACTTTCCAGTTTCGTTCGCTATCTTGCAATCTTCGACAATGCTCGGGTTCGGCGTCACGGAACAAAGCGCACGGTCATGTCTGCCTGATAGTAGTAGGTATACTACATGTTCAGTGTGCTTAGGCAGAACGAACTTTCTGTGGCAAGCGTCATGCCGAACTTTTTCGAAGCTCTCACCCATGTACGATCGGTCACGCGGTTGGCGCGTGCTAGTAACGTGAACCACGTGGTTGTACAAACTGAATGTCCGCAAGCGTTCGTTCGTGCAGCGTTGCCGGCAGGAGCTAGTGTTATAGAGAACTTGCATGTTTTCGCCGGTTTTCGTCACTTCAGTTTATTAGTTTATGAGGTTTAGCAATAAATCAACTTTGCCTGTAAAATGGAGGGCTCCATTTCCACCCAAGTACGCGGCGGCTTGCTTTAGTCTTCATCGATGTGGACCGCCGCTAAGAACGCGATATCGTGGCTATCGTACACAACTCTCGGAATGTCTCACCCGGAGTACCAATTATTAGAGAGATTTAGCATACCGTGATCCCCGATCCGCCACCGCGACTGTCTACCGCTCCTGGGCAGAGCGCACAAGCTGATTGGTTCCGATGCGGCAGGTCAATGTGCCGACATCAAGTATGTGGCGCCATCTATCGGCATCAAAGTGATCTGGGCATGCGCAATGGAAAGCGCGGTGGCGGATCACGGTAGCGGATCGCGGATCACGGTGTGCTAAATCTCGCTAATGTTCGAACCCGACCACGCCAGCCGCGTTTGCATATAGAGGCGAAGCATAAAGGGTGAAGGTGTGCTGTGCCGTAACCTCCGCGGTTAGCTCCGGCAGCGTGCTCGGAGCTGGACGCAGATGCCCTGGCTCTACACTGTCCGTGCGTATATATAGCGACCTCAGGCGATGAAATGAGCGGCGCCCATACAATGCTGCGAGCCTTAATTTTTTTTAATTTGTGAGCATAACAAACCATGTGTGCTGAATCTGTCCGCCGAACGTGTAGTCAGAAAGTGTTTTCCCTCACCCTCAAATTTCGGCCGCTTGGACACCTGAAATTTAACCTCGTCCGAATTTAACCAAAAATGGTGCCCAACCTAAATTTATTATCGGATATTCAATGGTGACCTCCAAATTTGGGTAGCCCACCCCCCAAATCCTGGCCACCTGAACCCCCGAAGTTTGATCTCGTGCAACTTTGATGAGCGCAAGCTCAAGACAAGTTCGCTTTCACTTAATGTACAACAAGAAAAGATATATAAACCAAGAAACCACCGTGCAATGAAGGTAAACAATAAAAGAGGAGTACGGAAAATAGAGTTACAAGGTACATAGTATGGCTCAGAAGTAGACCCCTTGGGCTCTAAACCTTCAGGGTGTACGTTTTTTTTTATGTCTTGAAGAGTGCGGGCTTGAAAAATGGAATAGTATGCAAGTAAAATTAGAATAGTTAAACACTTCTGAACCGAATATTGAGCGAAAGCAATAGATGCGGGTGACCGAGCATTCTTATTTCTTCTTTTTCTTCTTCTTCTTTTTATTTTTCTTTTCCTTCTTCTTCTTCTTTCTCTTTTTCTTTTATTTTTCTTTTGCTTCTTCTTCGCCTTCTTTCTCTTTTCCTTTTTCTTTCCTTTTTCTTTTATTCCTTTTTTTCTTTCTCTTTTCCTTCTTCTTTTATTGCTTTTTTTCTTTTTTTTTTCTCTTTCTCTTCCTTTTTCTTTTCCGTTTCCTTTTTTCTTCTTCTTCTTCTTCTTCTTCTTCTTCTCCTTCTTCTTCTTCCTCCTTAGCCCACACATAAAGCCCCGCTTTACCCAAGCTGTTTGAATGTGCCTTAGTGGCCTAGAGGGGTAACGAAATGCCAAGGCCCTGGCAGGCTGATTCTGACATAACCGTCCCATGTGAAACGAGAGACCCAAGTTGGCAGCTCCTGCCAGCCCACATATAAAGCCCCTCTTTAACCAAGCCGTATAAACGTGCCTTATTGGGCTCTAGGAGTAACGTGAATGCCAGGGTCCTGGCAGGCTGGTTCTGATATAACCGTCCCATGTGAAACGAGAGACCCAAGTTGGCAGCTCCTGCCAGCTTCAGGTCGTCTCCGGGGGTCGTCTAAAGGTCAAAGGTCAATGGTGGTCACCGCCATTTTACGTTGAAGGCTCAAACTGCGAGCAGTATTGCTTTTCCAATAAAAAAATAGCAATCTAGGCTGATTACAAATATAGAGTACACTTTTAGGAGGTGCAAGATGGTCGTAAATTAATATCATCTGGCGGCTATGTTCGTGTGTATGGTACCTACCACAGTTTTGCTTTCCTTGCGTTATCAGCGATGTGACATAATTGCACAGCTGTAATTTCCTTGAGTTAAGGGCCTTTTTATCGCTGTTTGATAGAATGACGCATTAACTGAATTATATAGATTAGCAACTGGAACCCAGGTCAGGTTCGCAAATATTGTCCTCCTGTGTGCGTCACAGTCAGCATGTAAAGATACGCCACGACTATTTTGTGCAATGTGTATATTGGTCGTGTTGGCAGCGGTTGTAGTGCCACAAAGTAGGGATAGCTGGAAAAAGAATGGTAAACAATAATTTTGTGTTCTGCGACAAGACAAATTCCAAGCACCCCGCCGTGGTGGCGCAGTGGTTAGGGCACTTGACTACTGTTCCCAAGGGAGCAGGATCGAATCCCAGCCTCGGCGGCCGCTTTTCCATGGAGGCGAAAAGCAAGGCGCCCGTGTGCTGTGCGATGTCAGTGCACATTAAAGAACCCTAGGCGGTCGAAATTTCCAGAGTCCTCCACTACGGCGTCTCTCATAGCCTGAGTTGCTTTGGAACGTTAAACCCCACAAACCAAACAAATTTCAAGCGTGATAAATTCAAACGTTAAGTCTTCTTTTCCAGCTAGTCATCTCAGCCCCACATGTCTAACGGCATTGCTCTAGTGCATACGATTATGTACATAAATAATTCCTCCCTCAATTCTTTTTAGATCACGTATATTTACTTGGCCTTTTTCGAAATCGAATCATCACAACATTTCGGACGGTCTGGCAATGATATCGAACGACGATAAACGTGTTTAAATTCAGCTGTTGAAGCGGCTTCTCCGAAAGCAAAGTTCCTTGTTAGGCTACGAACAGCCGGCAGAAATGAAATTAATGCATGTTTATGTAATAAAACTCTGCAGCCCCGTGACAACACACGACATCAATGCGCGGAACTAGAAGCTTATGCCAATAATCAAGAGAAAAATAAAAAAAAAACATAATCACGCTTAATATTTTCATCTTCTTTGCTATAGTTCTCGTCAGCGCGAAATATTACGCAAATTCAAGATATACAACAGCAATCTTTGCTCTAAATGTCAAACCAGTAATAAAAAAATATTCGAACTAGCAATCAAGCGTATGCAGTGCGCTCTGTAACGGTAGCAATGTTTTGTGCTCTGCAGTAACCCCCCAGTCAAAAAGGCAGCTGATTCCAAATGAAAAATTTGCAGTTGCGTTTGATCCTTTAGTGGAACCAGAGGGAACTAATTCGCGTTCGGTCCAAATTTTAATCTGAGGCAAAAACACAACTGCAAATGAATTAACTGTTTCTTCTTCGACAGTGCCGCGTTTTATCTGAAACGCTACAATATTTATTTCGCGCACGTTGTGGGTAAGTGGACCGCGCTCCGACTTTGAAAAATGGCTGTTTCGTTTAAATCGAGTAGGTTCCAGTTAATACGAACTGGTTCCAGTTAAAAAGAGGGACAGAGAGACGACACAAATGCTCCGTTCCACATAGAGTAGACCAATAGCGTCTGGTTCCAGATAACTTATTTGGAAAAAGTTATTTATTTGGAACTTATGTGGAACCAGAGGTGTTTATGTGGAACAAAATTTAGGAGTGTATAGAACCCTTTGCTGTCACACCACAGCTGAAGCAAAAATATAAGTGGAACTCACTCACAACCGTCCTGCTAGTTCCTTTTTAATATTCCCATCGCCAATTCTTCGTTCTTTAAATTTTGTTGCGTTCCTTTGCTCTCAAATTAATTTCTTTCATTAGTGAGGGAAATGATAATTTGAAGGAACAACGTTAAAAATAAAAATATCACAGGCCGCACTTTAACATGGGCGCGAAAAGGGAGTGTAAATATTAAGTTAGAGCGGGAGAATAGGGTGAAAAGAGTAAGCGAAGCGTGAAGCGGTAATACTGGAGAATAAGGAACCTAGAAAAAAACTGAGCTTGGAAGATGGCACCAGTAGCGACTGGCTCAATTGGACCGGAGTTCTAAGTATTACTCAGTCAATAATTATACCGAGCCACCGTCTAATTAGCCCTGAAAAACGCCGCCGACGGGCATTGCGATAATTACATTCTACCAGTAATTTTATTTTTCATGCAAGAAGCCTTTAAGCTGATAATAAATCTGCATGTACTGTGTGCATAATTTGCATATCGCAATTAGGCGACGAAAGTGTTTGCTAGTAGAAGTAAAGGCAGAAGGGATGGTAGAAAAAAAACTAAGCAAAGAAGTGAATACAAACGACGTGGGCTTAAGGAGTTTTTTTTTTTCTTTTTTAGGCAGGAGAAAATTGCTTTATGAAGTTAGTGCAGGCGTAAGTAAAAGAAATGTAATCATATTTTAATTTCGATTCTTTAGGCGGGATTTCGACTTAGACGACGACGACGACGACTAATCGCTTGTGTAGCAGCTGCGCAAAAGGTTTGTGCGAAGGAGAAAAGGAAAGTAAAATCCAGATTTAAATCGTCATAATTTAAGCCTATCAACAAGTCTGCCGAAACTAAGCTGCGTGAACCGATCTTCCCTGGAAATAAGCAGTGAAAATGCTGTTGCAGTTTTCGCCAATGCTACTGCGTTTCATTCTAAAGTAGTTAAACATTAAGCACTTGCTAATAGCTCCAGGTTATGATGAAACATTGCTGGGTATTTCAAACGCGATTAAGGCAAGTCGTCAGCGTGGGATTATAATACACGACACATCGCTTGCCTTAAAGGAACCTTGGGATAAATAGAGGTTCTCATAAAGCGTTGCGGTACGCCGCTAAGGCATCATTGAGTTAAAAATGGTGATCACAAAGTCTGTGTGTGTGTGTGGGGGGGGGGGGGGGGGGGTGCGCGCGCGTGCGTGCGTGCGTGCGAGTGAGTGAGTGAGTGAGTGAGTGAGTGAGTGAGTGAGTGAGTGAGTGAGTGAGTGAGTGAGTGAGTGAGTGAGTGAGTGAGTGAGTGAGTGAGTGAGTGAGTGAGTGAGTGAGTGAGTGAGTGAGTGAGTGATCGAAAAACCCTAATGTAGTTGGAAAGAAGCCGGTAATGTTTACCAGGATCTGTACAGAGTTGCCTCGACGTTTGTTACATCGCCGGCTAGTGATACGCGGTCAAACCTAGGAGGATATCATATGGGGGGTCAAACAGACGCAGGCATGGCTGGCGGGGAGGAATGTTTTATTATTATTATTATTATTATTATTATTATTATTATTATTATTATTATTATTATTATTATTATTATTATTATTATTATTATTATTATTATTATTATTATTATTATTATTATTATTATTATTATTATTATTATTATTACTACTACTACTACTACTACTACTACTAATACTACTTTTCTCTCACACCGTAGTTACGGACGTACAGGCTCCTTTTCATGCGGACCACCTAGTAATCAACTCCTGCGAAAAACGTGCATCTATGCGAAATCGGTGGTGATATCTCAGCAGTAACTATCAGGGTGATTTCCCCGTCTCCTGGGTAGTCCTCCTTTAGTTGAACAAGAATCTAACAAGGTTCTTCCCATCGGCAAAAAACGCAAAGAGGGGAAAGGGGGATCGGTGCGAAAGATACGCTCTTTGTTACAGGGTCCGTTAATGTAGTTTTATGGGGACTGTTCCTTACCCTGGCAAGCATATAAGCATGGCATGATAAAAGGTAAGAGACGCTGACAACACTCTGCCGTCACAAGAGAATTAGCCGTTTCTTGTAATGAACACTTTTAGTAGCACCGTTAAAGCAACCGACGCTCTTGGGCTACCTGCGGGCAGCATTATGATAATTCTCAGCGTATCAATTCTCCGATCAAGAGTGATATTTTAATCACACTTCTATCAAAAGTTGCTCTGGACTCTTGGAGTTAGCACACGTCATTTCATCTGTTTATATTTTATTTAGGGCACGCGCTCTTCAAGCATTAAAACGGGCTCCTACAATTTTCGTCCAACCATCACCTAGCGCCGGAACATTCCAACCTTCTCTGTCACCGAAATGACACAAACCTCTTAGAGGCAGTTTACAGATATAGTTGCGCCAAAGCAATTTCGTCTCGTGCGTGCAGTTCCAGTCGCTAGAAAGGTTCGTGTTGAAGCCCCTACGTCATCACATCGCCGTAACGACGCCTGCCTCGCTATAGCAGTCTAGCATTACGTAGAAGACTGCGTCGTTGGCCTCCTTCACCCACACAAACACCTAGTGACGTGCACATAAATTATTTGGAACAACACACCTTTTAGTCAAGGACGGCGTAGAAAAAGAATAGGCGCGCGCAAATAGCTCCATAGAGATACGAACAAAGCGAAAACAAAATCATGCGCGCGGGGTGTCGCTGTCTCGTGGTCTTCCAGCTCGCCTTCACGGCTGGCAGACCTGAACGATGCCATCTCGCAACCACGTACATCTTGCGTACGCCGTGACAGGAATGCGGGAAGAGCTTGACAAGCTGACCGCGAACGCCAAATACATGCGGAGTCACAAATCCAGTGGGTGGGACAAGTCGGAAAGGGGGGGTAGCGGGCACTGGATTACTGAAACCGGCCGGTCTAGTAGACGTGACCGATATTCTAGACCCGTCCGTGCAGAATCTCTGTCTTGCTCTGGTCCAACAAGAGAACGACGAGGAGCAAGGATCAAGAAGATGGGAGGGAAGCTGGCTCACACTTTTCCTGCTTGTCCGCTAAAGTTTAGTAGTAGCCTAGTATGAAGCGAGAAAAACCAAGCTTACTTCAGCAGAAAGAGGGGAAAAAATAAAACATAAACACCGCGAGCTTAGAAAGAAGAAATAGTGGAAAGCTAAGGCTGAAAATATTAGAAAACAAAAAGGTTCAAGCAGAAAAATGTGTATACAAATTCATGCTAAGGAAGGAGAAAGCACGTAGCCCTTGTGCCCTGGTCGATAGCCGGTTAGCTGTGCGCCGCCCCTTCGTGCTGTGCGGTTCTCAGTTCTCTCTTTTAGGCTTCTTTTTTGTTATTCTGTCGTTAACTTCGTACGGCATTCGCTTCTCACGTTACCGGCCCTTCGTGTTTACGCAAAAGCTTTCGGTCGGTCGGAGTCGGTTTTCGGTCGACCGGAGGCACGGGGCTAAGAAGTCCCTCTCGCGAACATGATGGCTTGGAGCCTGCTGCGGGGCAAAGGAGACACTGTGTCCGCCGAAGTCACCTAAGACGAACTCTAGCGAGAATTGCATTAAATGTAGAAAGGATAAAATAAAGCAGAGAGAAGAATAAGGAGGAGTAAAAGGAGAACAATTACCGTCTGTTTGCAACAAGAATTACACTGGCCCGGTCTTTCGGGGACGTCACCGAGCGGTTATATTCGATGGTAGGTAATAAAGGAGAAAATATTTTTCGAACTGAGATGGAAAGGGAGATAATGGCTTTTTTTTTTCTTTGTAGCGCAAAATTAAAGCTCTTCGAAGGATACATTTCATCATAATATTTGTAATATCTACAGAGAGTACATCCCATTTCACCGTGAAATCTTACACGGCGATGCGCTAATTTCACCGTAAAGCAAATTAATTCTCTGAAAACATCATAATTCTTCAGTTACTTTCCATACCACCAAACAAATGACAGTATTCTAGCCTATCATTTAAAGATATTGTTTCAGCAATGCTATAATAAGATCTTGTGTATATTCACGAGTAAAATCATAATTCCCTTTTTGGTGGCGCAACACGACGCGAGATGTCGCTGCGTCACTAACAGTACGAAGAAATAAAGAGCGTTAAGCAACAGGTGAAAAACACAGAAGGTAAAAATTGGATAAATTCGATGGAAAAGAAACAGAGTGTAGAACTATACCGAAAGTGGAAAAGGTAGATCAGGAAACAAGCTTTCTTTGATAACTCAAAAGGCAGTGCCCTACTTTTTGAGGCTAGATCAGGGTGCCTTAGAACACGCAGCTGCAAAAAGAAATTTAACAATGAAGATGACGCATGTGCTATATGTGGTAACTCCAGTGAAACAATTGACCATATTATACTCGAATGTAATGGTATCCATCCGGAAGTCGACGCAGGCGCAGTCACTGTTCCTGAAGCTCTGGGGTTTAGAGATACCAGTGGCCGGGTGAATAAACCTGCGGTGGAAGCTAGCAAAAAACTGCTGGAAGATTGGTGGCTAAAAAGCAGAAAAGTGGCATAATGTTAGTAATGTAGAAACAAAAATTCAATTAATAGAATGATGTTATAGGTAGCCAATCTAAAACAATAATTAAAATATAGGGGGAGGGGGGGGGGGGGAATGAGCATGATAGCTACTGCTACCACCCCGTTTCAAAGGGGACGCTCCTATATTCTATCCATCCATCCATCCATTCATCCATCCAACTGCTACCGCTGCTCTAAATATTCGGTCATGGACGTGGTCAGCGATTCTTCTTGCGCGTGAACAGTTTCCTGGGAAGAATTGGGAGGGGGGATAAGGGAACGAGCACTTATTCGCTACTTCTCCCTTGACTGCTACGGCTTGAATGCTGGCGATGCCAGCCTTTGTTGGTTAAACCCTAATTCAAAAAATAAAATTACTGCATTTTTCTTTTTTTTTTAACACATAATAGCTATAAGGTAGGAAATCCTAAAACATTAATACAGCTCTTGTCATTACCTGCAGATTTGGCATACATGCACGAAGTTCCCTTTGTGCGTGTTCGCGGATGTCAGAAACCACTGGTTTCTAAGCAGGTATAAGGAGTTCGAAGAAAAAAATCTTTTTTTTTTACTACTGGCAATGCATAAACATAGTCAGAATTTGCCGTAGAACTAATTTCCCAAAAAGGGCAACAATGGGAAGAAGTTTACGCCAATATAGCATTCGTTAGAAGGGCGCTATGCAGACTCACTTAATTCGCCTGCATTTCTTCTCACAACTTTGTCCTAAATCTCAATCCCTTCTCTAAATCCACGGAAGGCGACACACTCTGCAAATTACCAGGAGGAATACTTATTGATCTATAAAAGGTGACTGTTGCGCCGCTGTGGAATGGAGCCCTCGATGCAGAGCTTCAGCAGCCCGCGCTATGGTGGCTACCCGTGCCGCTCTGCGGGCTTGGTCCACCAGTCGGAATTGCTCTTCCGGATCCAAGCTGATCAGCATTGTTTTCCATTGAAGAGGAAGGAAGTCGAGTCAGTAACCTCCTTTCTATGCATTTTACCCCAGAAAGGCTGAGCACCCGTGGAACAACAGCTTGTGGTTCTTGTATCACATGTGGCAAGACGGGTACTTGGTCAACCGTGCCTTCCGAGGATGAAATCTCAAGTGATTCAGATTTTCTTCATTTTCACCTTTCGGCGTGTTCGTATGACTGAAATTTCTCTTTTCTTTCGTGCCACTTTGGTTTAACAGACGGAGTTCTGTCGGATTATTCACCGGTATGAAGGGATCCGGGGCAAGACAGCTATGTGCGACTTCCTCGGCGTGTTCAGAATACAGTAGGACGTAAAATCAGTCTTGTTCAATGCATATGATTAAATCAATTTAATTTAGCTCAATTGAATTTGTCTCATGGGGAAATAGTTTATTTATTTATTTATTTATTTATTTATTTATTTATTTATTTATTTATTTATTTATTTATTTATTTATTTATTTATTTATTTATTTATTTATTTATTTATTTATTTATTTATTTATTTATTTATTTATTTATTTCATAATACTGCAGGACAATCTCGTGGCCCATGGAAGAGAGGCAATACAAGACATTTAAATATTGATAAATTAAAAAATAAAATAAAAACGCAGTTCATGTGGTTGCAATCAGTAAGCAAAAGCAACAAATACAGCACTGATTTACTAAAGAAAATGCTCCTTTAGAGCGTCACTAAAATTGCAAGACTGGAGCAAGCAAAGCTTGTGCGCAGAAAGCATTGCATCATTACATTGCAATGATATTGTGGTAAAGTGCCGAAGCATTCTCACTTTGTATTTTACTATTTTACTGTAGTGTTCTTGAGTGGTGCTTGAGGGGAGTAGGAGGGGAGAGAGGGAGGGGGGACACTCAGTCAGCCATTTATTGCTTTTATTTCTGCCTCCTAGGTAATTGCTGCCTGAATAAAATACTTTGACTTTGGTCAAGTTCCAACTTTGACTTTGGTCAAGTTCCAAAGAGAGAAAAATAAAATTCTTACATTCAGCCGCTAGAGGTATGCACATCCGTTAGCTACTCGTACAAAGGAAAAAGCCCGAATAATAGAAACAATATACGTAAACTGGCATTGCGTTGCAATGCGGTATAACGGCCGACATTGCATTATTCCATAACTCACCTACTTTAGAACTTGCAGTGTTCCCTTCGAACTCCCGCCAGATTCTGCACAATCCACTTTCCATAGCAGTTTTCCTTTTTTTAACACGTTCTCAGTTTTGCTTTAGTTAACGGCGAGCACGTTTACCAATTTATGAGCAAAGGCGAGAAGAGGACACTATGGCAGCCAGGGACGAAGAAGTTGCCATAATGGCATGTTTTTCGCTTTGTCCATTTATTTTTCTTACGAAAACCGTGAAGAGGTTTGATCAAGCACCAAAGCCTGAAGAGAATTGCTAGCTTGGCGTTGTATGAGAAGAGGTGGCGGCGCTCTGAGTGATTTTTCCGCCCCCTTTCGTTCTAGAATCGATGCATCACTGGTGGCTTCCAGAAAAAAAGGCCACTCTTCGCTCCCGTGCGCGGGGCTGCTTTTGTGCGAGTCTCTCACCGTCACCGCCTTGCTCAGATATTCTCCCATAAAAAAAAAATAATAATGATAATTTTTACAAAATCGCACCTACGCTCTCCTTAGCATGCATGAAAGGCAGCTTTGCCGAGGCAATACCAAATGGCTATTTTTGTTCTTGTTTTTCTCTTTCTTGCATTTCACGGTGTGCGCATAACTGCTGGGGAAGCGTAGGTTTTGCTTTGACTCTGTATATATGCGCTAGTAAAAAGGTGTAGATCGCCAAAGCGTTGATGTGAATCAAAGCACTCACTCGACGAAAAATAGAAGGATAGAAGCATCTACAGGTAGTGATTTTGTATAGAAAAAAGCAACAGTACGAAAACAGCAAAATAGAATTTTCTTCGGGCGCCAAGTTCAGTATTTTATTCAGTCCATGTCAAGGGGATAGACTGTGCGCGTGACCTAGCTCAGCCGTAAGATGAGATAACAGAGGCAAATCATAATGTAAGCACGAGAATAACGTGAGGTGAAAAGAAGGTTTTTAGTTGTTAAGACGCAAGCCTTTATTGCCTCATCGTTGTCGTCAGCAAAAGTGTCACGCTTTTGCGGCGACTCTAGTTGGTCGAGACGGGATGACGTCATGGAGGTCTCGACCAATCATAGAGCACCACCATAGTATGCGCGAATGCGTGCCTTATATGGCCATATGTCATTCAATGATCAACTTGTAATTAGTGACTGATTATTAATTAATTATTGCAAACTATAATTAATTACTTTTACTAATTAATGACAATAATTCCTAATGCCTACTTACTGATTACTGATTAACGGCAAATTAATTAATACTTACTAATTAATTACAGCTGCCTAATTAGTTAACTAATTATTAATTAATGCTGCACACCCGGTAAAATCCACAACACAACAGTAAACGCAGAACAACTGCGAAGATACAAGGAGCGCGATCTCGTCACTGCCAAGCAGAATTCACTGAATAAGTGCACACGCAGAATGAGAAAGAGTAATCGCTCGCTTTACTCGTAGCAGCATTCATCGTTACATGCGCAACAGTCGCGTAGCAGAATGCAGCACTCAGGCTCTCGCCTTTCATCACTTTAGTCTCCAAAGTGTCCTCGAATTTTTTCTCCGTGGACTGAATAAAGGTTCTTACCAGCATGTGGAACCTACAGAATCGTGTAAGAGAAGGTAGTGTGCGTTGTATCGTTCCAAGTGCTCCGTGCATTAGAAACTGCGCGAGATTTTTTTTTTTTTTTTATCGAATGTATTGCGGTGCAATGAAGTGCTCGAGAAATTCGAAGCAGTGAGGGATCAGAAACTGAATTTATTTATACGTTGTAAGCGTTAAATTCAAGGGCAAGAACAAATTCCGGTCCTCCTTGCGTTTAGTACATCACAGTATGCTGGCCTCGGGATTAATGGCTTGCCTTCGCATTATGCCCGAATGATAGTGCAGTTCAAGTGCTAGTGTGATGATACAGAAACTCATGTTCTTTACAGTGTTCACAAATATCTGTTTAGTATGCAAAAGATTGTTTAGCATTGTAAATCTAAAAATGCATATTGGTTCTTGACGAATATTTGAGGGGCGTTAACAATGCCATTTTTCGGCACACCTGTGCTGCATCTTCGATCGCCAATTTATCAGCAGCCTAGCGAGAGCAGTGTCATTTTTTTTATATATATAGAAACGTGCTTTGCATTTTTTAAAGTTCTGAATACTTTTCTTTTCCTTCTAAACTTCTTGCGTTGCATCGTTTCCTCTATTACACACCCTGCCCCAAAGACCGTCTCGGTAAGCGAGTGAAGATTTTGTTATTTGAATTGAATAAAGTGTTGGTTCCTGACTGTGCGATTGTACTCAGGCGGTAAATATAAGGGGGGTACTGCGCACAAAGACAAGGACCAAACGTAAACTTCACTGCACTTGTGGTGTTCGCTTCTGGTCCTTGTCTTTGTGCGCAGTACCCCCTCTTATTTATCATGATTGACCGACTCGCCCAACAACGCAGCATCTTAAAAATACTCAGGCGGTACAGTAGTCTGTGAAGATAACTGCTGCTAGTACGCGAAATGACTGCTACAAAGGAAACGCCCTCATAAATACCTTAACATTCTTGCAAACTTGCGGCGCAAGTTTGCAAGAATGTTAACTGTGACCCTTAAAGCCCTCTTTCAATGATAATCCCAGGTCTACCCGTTGCAAGTTCGCGTGCTGCTGCGTCAACAAGGATATCTTCTTTTCCAACGCCTCTTCTCCTCCTCTTCCATTTTACATAAAATTACTTCATTTGACAAAGTTCACTCGCATATGTGGTTATACATACCCCAAAGCCGGTATTGAAAGTTTAGGTTGATTCCACTTTTTAGGTCGTATATATTTAGTTAGATATTTACTTCATTATTTATTTATTTTTATTTTTATTATGTGTGTATTATTTTTCTATTTATTTATTTATTTATTTATTTATTTATTTATTTATTTATTTATTTATTTATTTATTTATTTATTTACTTAGTTATTTACTCATTTACCCATTTATTTATTGATTTACTTATATTCCAGGTCAAAAACTGGCCCAAGCAGGAGGGGCGATACAATACTAGGCGTAAAGATTCAGAAATTAGCAGTGTTACTCAAATGAATTTCCGGACTAACCCAATAACTAATAAAACAAAGCGGTTTTGTTGCCATTCTTGCTCATTTCTTTCTGAAGTGTATCTCGTAAATAGATCATTTTTCCTTTTAATCACACCTTGAGCCTCTTCTACCTGTTTCGAACCGCGAAAAAAACAAAATTGTTTCATTGGTACACGCCAGTGGAGAGGTCAATCGATTTTTTCAAGCAGTGGGCTTATCTCGCCTTTCTTCGACAGCCCAGGCTCGAGTGTAGAGGGCACGTTCGAGCTCGGCTAGAAAACGTGCCCGAGTGCCTAGGCTACCACTCCCGCCACAGGCACATTCTCCTAACGACGAAGGAGAACGTTTCCAATTGCGGTGAAGAATCCCGAATTATTGCTACTGAATAAAAGTGGCTTATTCAGGAATTCAAACAGTTTCGCAAATTCTCTTCGTGCCCCAACGGTTGCCGCAGTAGTGACGTTTGAAACGTTGAAAAGGCGGGAAGCAAAAAAAAAAAAAAAAAAGTACTCACGCTGTCAAAAAAAAAGAAGAAAACGAAGACATTGCTTCAAATAAAATCGGCAACAACGCTGTCCTCCGCCGTAGTCGTATCAGCAGGTTTCGAGGAGTCAATTTTTTTCCTTTTCACTTTTTTTTACACGCTTCACCTGAACCCAGCACCGTTTCGAGAGCTTCAACCTACTTCAACGAATAGAGGAGATCCTAATTCACAGAGTTTTTGGCGCGAAAGAAGAGCTAGGAATTCCACCGGAGCCTTATTGGCTGTTACGTCACCTTCTTACGTCGTCGATCAAGGCAGAAATGCTGGGCAATCACGAAGCACTGTCGCGTCTCTGCTCCCTTTGCAAATTTAGTATCTGGAGCTGTCTCGGGAACGTATGTGAGTCATTTGCTTATTGATGGTATTTATATAGAGCGAGCAAACGAGTGGTGACAAGGAAAAGGAAAACCTTTGTGGTGTGCTTCATTATCACCATCATTTATTGATTCTTATGAGCTCCTTTCGAGGTAATATGAAAGCAGCGCGGGCGGGGTGAGGGTGGTGGGGGGGGGGGGGGGGGAGATAATTAAAGGTGGGTACAGCAACAAAATGTAACTATGAACAGCACGAATGACAAACATTGACAAACATAAGCTGAGACAAACAACAATTCAGTCAAGAAGGTGGCTTATCAACATAGCCTTATAGCCTTAGATTTAGATGCATCTCGCTCACTTGCTAGTGGTTCGGACATCAGGCTCCACTCGTCAATTGCGGTGGGGAAAAATACGTAGTGAAGGCGTCAGCGCAACCATGAATTCGTTGGATGATATTAGAATTGAACAGGTGGCATTATGTATGAATGAGTTGAGTTGTAGACGAGTCGTAGAGATGGGGCAAATTGAAATACACCTAGTATTTCAATTTCAAGGCTTGTATAAGGTCGTGGAGGCACTGCTCGTCCCCTGTTTCCTGTGGGTGTAGTGGAGTGGTAACATTCTGCGCTATATTGTTTTCCGCGAAGTGTTCGCGAATTCTAAAGGAGGGAGCGACATTAAAGCATATTGCATCTGTGGGCGAAAGTACAATTAAATACGGGACCCGTTTCAGCTGAAATCTTCAATCGATTCTTCCCAGAACGACTGGCAGGAAGCTTCTCGTAATCTCCTTGACTTCGGTAATCTTGCAAGTAGTTTTCCATCATTTGCTTTTGTAAGGTAAAAGTAGGGAACCTCTTCCTCCACAGGAATACTACCCGGAACACTGATCGAATGGGGACATTTGATGGAAACGAAAAGCAAGGCATGTGTATATTGGGCAATGTGCGATGTCAGTGTACGTTAAAAAACCCAGTGTGCACGTGTACATTATTCGAAGCCCTCCAATACAGCGTACTCTAGCCTGACACACTCTGGGACTTTAAACCCTGTGTAAACCGGACCTAATGAGAGGGCCAAAACAATAAACTGAGGTCAAAGGCAGACATTTTGGCACCATTTTCTAATTATTTGTTTATCGATGTACCCTCAGAGCTAGCATGACACAACAGGATAGTGGGAAGGGGAAGAGGAGGAGGAGAAGGGGAAGGAGAATTGAATTAGAGAAAGCAAAATAGGTACAAGTGCATGCCAGAACAATTTAGGCGTGACATAATCAGTCATTTCAAACTTATAAACAAATGAATCCATCGATATGGTGTTACCAACACTATAATCAGGGTATATTCCTGATACATTAGGGAAAAAATAGCATTTGAAGAAACTTGTTTTGAAATATGGTCGGTTGACCATATTTCTGTTGTCCAGGCGTAATTAAATGTAATAGCAAATGGACGTGAACTGCCCTGATTCTCTACCTGTCTTGGAATGAAATGTGTTGCGGGATAATCTCGAACGAAGGGTTTTTTACCACTGCTTATAAAAGAATGCCTTTTGCAGTCGTTATACTGAAATTCCTCGAGTAACTAGTCATAAAAAGCAATACACACATACTGTGTACCCTAATTTAAGAACTGTGATCATTGTCCAGGTGATTAGTTATTCAGTTAGGCACTGTTCAACCTTATGTCTAGTCCTAGTAAGCATATTCAGAAAGGTAAGAACAAACAAAATTTTTCCATAGCTTTTCAAAACCACATCAGAGGTTTTTGCTCGGCATTAGCGCGCGCGTTTTAAACGATAATTTTAGGCTGTTCCCTAGGGTACTGCGGATATGAGGTGGTTGTAAACCGGCAATAGGGGCTATCTACGTGAATGTAAAAAGCGAAGTACGTTTTCTGGGCCAGCGTTTTGACCAGAAACGTTTCCTCTGGTTCCGGTTAATAAGAATCTAATTAAAATTTTATTCCAGAAATATATAAATAAATAGTATCCTGCTCAGAACGGGATGTCGAGATAGGAAATTCAGTTTCTTTTTTTTTTTTTTTTCTTTTAGGCGTGAGGAGGAGAGTTGTTTCTTGTCATTATTAGAAAGAAGTCACCGAGAGCGGACCCTGCGTGAGGGGATCATAGCTATGCCATGATCTATATCACACTTCGTTCTAATACGTGTGACCAGATAACTTAGGGCGTGATTAGGGAGTCATTTATTCACCTCTGATAAAATATATTTCATGCTCAAGTAGTGGTTAGCATCCCGATCAATGCACGCCCAACAAAAAAAAAATAAAGAACTCTTAGTGCTTTGTAAACGTTTGTGACCTTCATTTTTGATACGCACAACAGGCTGCATTTACTCCGTGCATGCTCCCTGTTGCTTAATGCTACACAGAGATAGTGCTTGCTTTGAACTTGCCTTGCAGAATTCCGTGGGGTAACATTTCCTTCTAGTTAAAAAGTTATCACAGTAGCCTATTATGACAAAGCTGGCAATATACTCAACTGCCCTAAAACTTAAGGCATGTGCGTGACGTGTGCAAGCCGTGGCTGGATGGAAGGAGTACCAGGCAGTTTCAGTTGTGCATATATAATACCTTTTAAAACTTTAACACAGCGCAAAGCAACCGGACACGAGAAGACAGTCCGCAGGACGGGACGGGCGCTGTGTTGATTCTTCTTCTCGTGTCCGGTTTCGCGGCGCTGTGTTAATTTTTTAAAAGCTACGAACCAACAAGCCCAGACTAAGGTCCTCATATATAATACGTTCCTGAAACCACTTGTTGTCCTTAGTCTGTGCGCACAACTAGTTCAACATCTGCCGCTTTTCATAAAAAGTGTAATCAGCTCCGCTTTTGTTCAGCCGATTCGGTTTTAATGGTGGTAGTGGTTTATTATTTTTTTTAATAATCAAAATGAAGGAAAAGAGTACTGCCGACCGCGGCAACTGCTATCTAAAAAACTGAAGCACTTGAACGGCGGCCGGCGGGAAAGAAAAGGGGATAGGGAGAGGATAGCGAGGGAAAGTATAGAGGAGAGCGATAGGAAGAAAGGACAGATGGAGCTTTGTACATTATTTATTAAGTACAAACGGTCCTCGAGTTCGAGTCGCTCGCGCGCAAGTGTCCGAGCACTGTCCACAAATACCTGCGCGCGAGCGGCCACTGCAATTGTTAGAACGGCATTTAATAGCTCTATTTTCCCCTTTATTTTACCACCCGTCCACACAGCCAAGAAAGGATTATCTCAATTAGGCGAAATAAATTCAGGAACACGTCACAAATATTCCGATTGATGTCATATTTTGAAGAAGGCTTATGCAGCCGAAGAAAGCTAACGAAGTTGAAAAATTAAGTGGTATAATTTGGATATACTCAATATAGCTGATAGGACCTTGGGATGGTGACACGAGAACGCTACCCACAGACCACAAAAGTTCGCTGTTCTAAGCTGAATGAAGGCGGGTCTATTGAACGCGTAGTGCGAACGGGACATGCCCAGTAACACAAACGGATGTTACTCTTATGCAAGCATCTATCAAAAAAAGCACCTTACAAAATAAAAAATTTTAGCCTTTTATGAACGAACAATACCCTCGCGAAATGAACAAAAGTTTTTTTAAACACTGAGTTTTATCACTTTGGAACACGCAGGGTGCCTTTCTCTATGATGCGTTCTCTGTTTCGTTCGAGCACGCACCCGTACCCTTCCCTCGAGCACGTTAATCTCCGTGTGCGTTCGTACTCCTAGTTACCGCATTTATTTTGCTGTTAAGTGGTTGTTTTGTGTGTCTGGCTAGCGCTGCCTTGCTTTGTGCACTAATTGTCTGTAAGTCTACCTGCACCCGCCATACCCACCTCACCTGGAACACGTGACGTGGATGAATAGTAGAAGAAATAAGAAACAAATAATTGAGGATATCATGTGGTTTAGTCTACGTCATCGCGGTTGCCACACCAACGTTTACAAGTGAGTGCACAAAGGCTTCTTCAGTGCACAAAGGCTTCTTCAGTGACATCATTTTTGTGCTGTTCCTCGCGTATGCGTGGAAGCAGAACTTCGAACAACACGCTCGCTTAACAATAGGTTAATTCAGGTGTATATGGACTAGATGGCTTTTTTTTTTTTTTCTGACTCATGGCACTACAGGCAATCATGATTTCGCAAGCTGACAATACAGAGCATAGTAGTTCGCGTGGTGAAAGATAACAGTGATCTTTGATGGCAAATATTGCAATCTAAATACATTTAGCTAGAGGTTTAGACTCTTCTGTATTACATTAAACTTGCATTTAATTGTTATCGAAAGCAGCACCCTGTGGCTTTCATTCACCTATTGTTCGTTTCTAAGACTGTGCTTATTTATGATGAGAGTATTGATTAGCATGGCACTCTTTGCTGTTGCCTTGTTTCCCTGTTTTCACATGGTGCACTGTACGCCTGAAACTGTCAAGTATGTTACAGCGTAAGGCTGACCTCTAAGTGCAGTCGGAATTGGCACAGGTATCGCTTATTTTTCTGCTCTGAAAAATGAAAGTTTAGGATCGAAATCAACAAAAAGAATCTTTTCCGTAAAAAAAAAGAAAAAAGAAAAAAGAAAAAAAAAAGCTACATCCCCCTGAATAGACAAGAAACTGAACTTTGAGAAAGGTGACGTCAAATTTAGCAAATTTGACGTAAATAGCACACTTCAGCCCACCATCTCAGTTCGGAACTCGCGTGTTTCGCTACGACACTCTCTCGCATAACTGTCGCCTTCATTCTCACCTGCCAACGCAGTAACTAGATTCTCATTTTGCTAATCTACTTTTTACCTGTCATGAAAGTTCACTCTCGCAAGACATTCTGCATAGCACCAAAGATGTATCCCTACCACAAACTCTCCGTTTTCTTCCCTTACCTCCTCCCTCGCGGCATGTCTTAGAAGTTCACTTAGAGTGCAAAAATTACGGCCGTCTTTCTTTTCCTCATTGAACATTAGATTTTTTTTTTTTTATACTGGATGGTCGCTCTAGGCGAAACATCCTAAATGGATATCTGTCTGCATGTTCTCCTTGAGGTCGATGTTGTTGCCTTGCGTGCGTTGACAGCTCCGAGTCGCTGCGAACGTGATGTCTGGTTTAGCACGCAAGATGTCAGTGCTCGGAGCGTGTGCCAGCGACAACCTTAATTCTATTTTGCAGCTGGTGCTTGACCGATGCTCAAAACGTTGATTAGTTTAATCAAGGAATTTGTATAAATTTTCTCTGCTCTCAGCGAAAGCTAGATGTCTGGCGACACCTTTGCTCAGGTCCTTTGGCCCGCAAAGCCATAAATAGACTTCCTTCCACAAGAGCAAACAAGACATATAAGATACACAATGACGCATCTGTCAACGCAGTCAGAGGCGGGGATGCAACAGGGTCGATGGACCCAGGAGATCCCCGAATATCCAGGATATATCCAGAGTAGAACTAAAGATAAGGGCGTTTTTCATTGAGTAAGTTTGCTTCTACGAACGCATTTCTCCTGTTGTTTCCAGGTGTGATGTCTATAGCCTCAAGAAAAAAAAAAGAAAAAAAAAGAGGCATTCGCGTGCTTTTCAAAACATTTCACAAATTACATTTCTGAAGCTGACATATTTGTGCGATATTTTTGCTCACATTTTTTTCTTTAAACTCCAAAGTTTCTGACAAAGTTGTGTAGCTTTCCTTTGAAGCCGTATGGCTGCGCTCGGGTTGATGCCTATGAGTAATTACTCCCTTATTAGAAATCTGCTCTAACTTGGGGGCATCCCCTAAATATTTGACCAAATCCATATATATATATATATAAAGGAGATGACACACGGTAAAAACCAGTAAACTTTAATCCGACGTTTCGGCCGGGGTCCGACATTTGTGAAGGAATCCTTGACAAAGGTCGGACCCCGGTCGAAACGTCGAAATGCAGTTTACATTTTTTCTACCGTGTGACATCTCCTTTACGTTTATGCCCTACCGGACCCATTCGAGCTTCAACCCCCAACCCCCATAAATATTATATATAATATTATATAATATATATATATATATATATATATATATATATTATATATAAGTTTGGTTTGTGAGTTTGTGAGGTTTAATGTCCCAAAGCGACTCAGGCTATGAGAGGAGAGACGCCGTAGTGAAGGACTCCGGAAATTTCGACCGTCTGGGGTTCTTTAACGTGCACTGACATCGCACAGCACACGGGCGCCTTGCGGTTCGCCTCCATTGAAAAGCGGCCGCCGAGGCCGGGATTCGATCCCGCGTCCTTGGGAACAGTAGTCGAGCGCCGTAACCACTGCGCCCCCCCCCCCTCCGGCGAGGGATATATATATATATATATATATATATATATATATATATATAGTATGTTCAAAGAGTCACATTGAAAAACTTTAAGCATTTGTTTCGACGTTTCCGTAGTAGCACGACCTTTTTCTGATTTCTTGAAAGAGGTCCTGCTACGACAGAAACGTCGAAATAAATGTTTTACGTTTTTCAGTGCGACTCTTTGAACATACTACTTTTAATCAGTTGCCTTGAAAACGTTTGATATCGCTAATATATATATATATATATATATATATATATATATATATATATATATATATATATATATATATATATATATATATATATATATATATATATATATATATATATATATATATATATATATATATATATATATTGTCACGAAGACAGGGATTTAGGGGTATCGGCAACAGGGGCAGATACACACAGTCGAGAGAGAGGTTCCCGAGAAACGGTAGCACGAAGACACAAGCTCAAGAGTCCACAGGGGTTAACTAGCCGAAGCGCGCGAGAGTCTCCAACTTCTTTGTCGTTTTAGCGCTACCTCGAACCGTCAGGTGGCAATATATATATATATAAATATCATGGATGAAGCATGTTGCTGACGATATTTGCTTATGGTATTCTTGTAACGGTAGTAGAAGCCATCCCAACTAATTACCCATTGCCACTGCTTTGAGTTTTAACCCCTAGTGAGAACAGAACATTGATTTTGGCTAGTTGATCCATAGCCAAAATTGATCCTACGGACGGCTCAAATGATACTGGGACGCATTTAAGATGCATTAAAAAAAGCGGCACTAGTACCGTTTACACTTGAGGTATATTTTTTCAAATCAGCCCATTTTTATGCAACAACCTAGCCTTACAAAATTTGTCTATCATCAAAACATAAAAGAATTGTAAGAGGCAATTAAGACCCCTTAAGAGCGATCGGGCGAAAGCCTTTGGGGCTAGTTCTACTGTAGCGTTTATTTGACAAAAGTTCTTTTTTTTTTTAGACACACTCAGTCATTGAACGCCGCTGTACAGATTGTTGATATAACATATGAGACAGTAATATACACTAAGACAAAATATAAGATATGAGACACAATGCTGCTTTCAGTGCTTACTGTACGAATTTTTTTCATCTGTAACAATTATAGGATAGTCAGAAACGGCGCAGCATCTCTCCGCAAAACCGTAGATGAACTCGACTAGACACAGAATTCGAATCCGCAACGCGGCGATGTCGGTGAAGCACGCATCTGTCGGAGCATTCCTTCACCCGTGGCAGGAGTTTTCCGCGGCGCGGCGCGCATGCGTAGTTTCGCCTGTTGCCATGGAGACAGCAGATTAGACAAGGAGAATTACGATCCGTTATACACGAGCCGGCCGTTGTCGTTGAGGACTGATTATGATGTTCATATATATATATATATATATATGAAGGAAAGAAGCCTACAGTCGGCGAGGCCAAGGAAAGCGTTGGGGATGGTACTTTTATGTCTTTTTTTTAATGTTTGCTTAGATAATCACAGAAATTAGTAATGTAATCTGTTTAGGGGAAAGATAATTAAACACAAAGTAGAAGAAAAAACAACGTGCCGATGGTGGGAACCGAACCCACGACCTCCGAATATCGCGTCCGGTGCTCTTCCAACTGAGCTACATCGGCCGCTGTCCCCCCTGCTACTTGCTTGGGTATTTATGTTGTCTGTATACGAACCTTGAGAGTGTTCACCAGCGCCACCCTCAGCCATAGCGGCGGACGTAGAACGTCCTTTGTTACCGCCAGCGTCACGTAGAACGTGATCAAGAGCGAGGGCGAAAGCTGTGCTAGAACCCTCTTACGCTGCCTATGGCTTCAAGACTGCCAGAACCGAGACCCCCGTAAGCTACAAGCAGATCAATTAAGGGGAAATGAGGGTGCTCGTTATAATACATGAAGGAAAGAAGCCAACAGTCGGCGAGGCCAAGGAAAGCGTTGGGGATGGTACTTTTATGTCTTTTTTTTAATGTTTGCTTAGATAATCACAGAAATTAGTAATGTAATCTGTTTAGGGGAAAGATAATTAAACACAAAGTAGAAGAAAAAACAACGTGCCGATGGTGGGAACCGAACCCACGACCTCCGAATATCGCGTCCGGTGCTCTTCCAACTGAGCTACATCGGCCGCTGTCCCCCCTGCTACTTGCTTGGGTATTTATGTTGTCTGTATACGAACCTTGAGAGTGTTCACCAGCGCCACCCTCAGCCATAGCGGCGGACGTATATATATATATATATATGTGTGTGTGTACATATAGCCATGTATGTTCTTCGCGTTGTGATTGGGGTTTCGTTTTGTGAAACACTGTGCATCAAAGCCAGGCAATAAAAAAAAAAAAAAGTCGGGCGTGATGTAGTGGCTTGAGCGCTTAGCCGGCAATCAGAGAAACAGTGGCTGAACCCCAGGTATAGACGAGTGATTTTTTTAAAGCGAAAACATTTCTAGGCTCATGGAACGAAGTCCCGTGCTCGAAAGTTGTGCGCGGGTTCTGTACGTCGGGTCTGAGCACTGATGTGTCACTTGCTAATAAAGAATATGATTGAAATGAAATGGCTAATGAAATGGCTAAAAATGACTACGGAACGTCCAATACGTCAAACAACGACTTGTAATGGCCGCAGCTGACTTGAAAAGAGTAAACATGCTTAACTAGGAGTGGTAATGACCACAATGACTAGGCATAACTCAGTATGTCTACGGAACGATCAGTATGTCAAACGGCGATTTGTAATGGCCAAAACGGTGAGAGATAAACTATGAGAGGCAAATGATAGGAGAGGAAGGACAAGCTTTCACCGTACTCTTCTTAAGATACATCTAAGAAACCCTGTAATCGTTGTTTATTTCAACGACCGTGCGATGGACGTTTGCTGCTTGCACATTCTGTACGCGAAGCGCATAAGCCAAGAAAGGCTTTCGCCGTAAAAATACTAACGAACTGTGATCGTACATTTCCACCCGCACAGTTTCCGTTTTAAACGGTGAGAAACCGCTCATGACTTGCATACGTTGAAGGGCGATGAGGCTGGCACATACAATGGTAGATTCTGCACTCTGATAGTTTGCTGTTGTTTTTTGTGTTGATAGCATGCTTTTGTGATATTTGGCTATGGGCTGCATTATATAAATGGGCGGGTAAGAGCGAGTTCATCATTCGTAAGTGGCTCCGATCTGGTTGTTTTCATGTGTATAGCGATTTTATGCCCTTCATAAAACTAATTTCAGTAGTTGAGATGTTAGGTGCGAATATTCTAGAAGACTCGTAATTTCGCTTGCTTTTAATGATCAGCGTTTTAACTCCGTTCTTTCATTTTGCCTCAATTCGTCAGCTTCATACTGGTTGGGCTATCCTTCGGCATCCAAGTTAGATCTGTCTAGCATTTTTTAGTTACTTGTACGTCTTTTTTTGGAAAATCGGGAGGCTAGTGTTCTTTGCCGAAATCACAATCTCTTTCTCTCGTATTGTTGGCTCTCTTCTGTCGCGTCGCGCTCTGTTTAGTGCCTCCTCAATGAATACTTTTTCATTTCATTTCTTTATTTGCCCAGAAACATCCTGGATGGGTCCCGTTTCTAAACGTTGCTATAACCGATTGACGAGGCCGTGGGACCCTATCGCTTGGCAGATGGCTGTACAAAAACTAATAGACAGCAGCAAAGCAGAATAAAAAATATGGCATCTGAGAGCAATAATTTGAGAGTACACACAACAGTGCAAACCAGAAATGAAATGGCATACCAATGCATAGAGAAAAAAAAAAAGAAAAAAAGTGACAACAACGAACAGTTTGGCAGATGAAAGTATGTACAATGTATGAGAAAAATATAAAACAGTGTAACTTATCAGGAACACAATTTTTATGATATATAGAAAGTAGCTACGAAACCAAGTGAATACAAAAGCCTATACCATACCAAGAAAAAGTGATCGGACATCGCTTAGAGTGTAATTTTGCGCCACACGGTATTTATTTAAGATATATGAAAAATTGTACTGCAACGTCTGGAATTTATAGTTATTACGAAACCTTGGAATAAACTATAATCCGGTACTTCGAGTATGTGCGCTGTCCTGGTTTGATACTAAACATGCAGTAGCTGTTATACATTTCTTAAAGTCGTCAGAGGAGAAATAAAATGAGCGTAAGTTTCGAAAATGATGCCAGTACTCAAGTTTAGTAATGCTGTATTTTTTAAACGCAGTCTGCAGTTTTTAAATGAAGCCCGCTTTTGGAGCTGAGGTTTACAAACTCCTCTAGCCCAAACATGATTTTCCGCAATCAATTAGCCCTTCACTGATCTTTGTGCGATTGCTGGCGTAGCAGCACTTCAGTACCCATATATTTTTCTGGACTTCGGACCACATTTCCAACTTTAATGCGGTACCATGGCAACTGCTAATTCAAAGCGGCACACTAACTTCGGTTAGAATATGTACGATTTCGAAACGTACAAGATTTCTTTTTTGTTGTTCAAAGTTATGACTGCTTTTTGTCTTTGTTTTTCAGCGGCCTCGAAACTCTCCGTATAAGAGACGTTCATCGTTCAGCTTAAACGGGAGTTAACTAGTAGCCACAGGTTTCGACTAATAAATCTCCCCTGTATTAAACAAGGATCTGATTTATGCTAAGGTTATGAAAAAATACTTTAGAGCTAGTGTGATTGGTTGAACCACTTCTTTTATAAACCGCCTGTCAGACGCAGATTACTCGGGACATTTTTGCAAGCATGTGAGGAGGAGGAGAAGAAAAGGAGGGCGGAAGGCAGGGATTTGCAAGCATGTGGATCCACCATATTCAAGGCGGCCGAAGCGGACGCAGATTCGGTTTGCGCGGACTCCTACGTGTGCGAAAAAAGAAACAATTTAATTATTCCCCCACATTGATGTCACAAAAAGACGGGGTGTCACAAAAAAACAATTCCCTTTCAAAATTCATAGATTATTTATGCATCACATAGCGCTATTTATGAGCTCCCAAAAGGCGTAACTTCGGCTGCGTCATCTTCAAAACACCTCCCTCAACGCGCCATTTTATTTCTGAGCTAATATCAGTCATTCCATAAAGCGAGAAGGTAGGGGCAGTTTTGCGCTCTGAAAACGAATAAAGAAAAAAACAAAAATGCAAGATTTAAATTATAATACGTCAAGCTTCTTCTATGTCCCTTTTGCTTTTCGTTGTGTTATATCCAGCATGAATAACGAGTCGGCTTAGGTGCTCAGCGGTGTGTCTGACGGTTTCAACACTTGCCATCCAAAGCGCCGTCTTCGCCCGTACAGAATTTCCCGGGAGGCAACGCTTGCTCAATCATTTCTTTCTTCTGAGGCTGAGCCGGGTAGATCCCACACAGTCGGCAGACATTAGATGTCGCCGCTGTACCCTGTGTGGACTCAAATCAGCGAAAAATAAAATCTAGTGTTTTAATCGAAACTCTTAAGGGGATCGAAGAAGATCAAGGCGTAAAAGCTACGTATCAACAGAACAAATATAGCCACATCAGCCACTTCTAAGTGCCTAGCGTTAAATGTAACCGCTTCGCGTGCGACCAGTACTTCTTTCACATCTATTTGCTAGTCTGAAGTGTCAGGAAGGCGGTAGAGGTGCCCGCTTAGCGCCGATTTTGGCTCTAATCTAGTTTGGAATGCCATGATTGTCTACTTCCTCATACTGGCTGTGACCCGGTCGCTTCTTGGCACGGGTACTTGTCTGAAAACCTGAATGCCCAAGCTGTTGCCTGCACAAGCTACACCCAGGCACTAGAAACTGTCGTATAGACCCGCAGTCCCTGTCTTGAGCAGGTGACCGATCGGTAAACAAGTCTGCTCCAGCATCAACAACTCGACATGCAAAGATATCCGCCATTTCAAAAGCAAAGAGCAGGCCGTAGTCTGGCTACAGCTGCAAATACATACAACTATTTCAGCTGCACAAACTGCGCTCTACAATCTACGCTCACTTATGGCCGCACTGTAGCCAATACCTCTCCTCATACCACTTCATTTGGGCATGCCCATTTAACACAGCAGTCCCCTCAGTATGTGGGCAGGCAGGAGCTGCCAACTTGGGTCTCTCGTTTCACGTGGGACGCTTATGTTACAATCAGCCTGCCAGGACCTTGGCATTTCGTTACGCCTCTAGACCACTAAGGCACACTCATACGGCTTGGTTAAAGCGGGGCTTTATGTGTGGGCTGGGGAATAAGAGGAAGGATTAGAAGGATGCTCGGTCACCCGCAGCTATTGCTTTCGCTCAATATTCGGTTCAGCAGCGTTGAACTTAGTTTTTTTCTTCTCATGGACGTCAATAATATGGCTTTGGAAGTCACTACGTCACTTACTTCAGCATCAGGGCCTTTGTCATTTCCTTGCAAAATTTACTCGGATTGCCGCTCTTGAACGCTGAGCGCATTTCAATCTCGTTACAAACAGCAATTTTATTTGAAACCTGAAATGCCTTTCGAACGTTCTTCTCATCCTGACAAACTATGCGTCCATTTTATTAGCCGTGTTCCACTTCCGGATATGTCCAGCGTTTATCGGACAGTCAGCGCTGCTAGCTACCTTCGGCAAGCCATGAAAATAGAATACGCACGAACGATCAGCATTTCGTCAGCTGTCTTCACAACGAAATAAAAAAAAAATCATTCCGAGGGACTTTATTGAATAAAGCATTGAAAGGCGAAAGCCTGGGAAGTCTCATCTTGTCTAGCGGTCCTGCCATCTGCAATCCCACACTTGAACGCGCGCCAAGGAAAGCCACGCAACAGCCGCCGCAAAAGCGGGACGCACTTTGTCCGCGACAATATCAACCATTAAAGCTTTCGCCTTAAAAATAGAGGGTCTCTGAAAGCGTACTCTTCCTATCGTATAATTTGCCTCCCATCATTATCCTCTTTTCGGCATTCGTTGCAGTGCTACATATAATTATAATTGGTTTACAGAAAAAAAAAGGCCCAGTATCTATCACACTTTCCCCGGTAAGTGTGAGTTTGGACAGTACACCATCACTCCTGTCGCGTGGCGTTCCTTGGCGCGCGTTCAAGTGTGTTATATGGCAGGGAGGCATCCTGCCTCGGCCAATCAGAACGCCTCAAAAGCGAGGCACACTTTGCCCACGACAGCATGAGCCATTAAAGGCTTTCGCCTTAAATGAAGTCCAGCTAGTTTCGCGGACACTGAAGGCATTTTTAAGGCGTTAGCCTTAAAATGCCGGTGACCTGTTGGTGACCTAAAATGTTGGTGGCCTAAGGCGATAGCCTTAGGTCACCAACTTTTACACACCGCTTTCTGTCTGAGAGATAACTTTTGATAAGATCAAGAGCAACATCACGCATGCCATAATCTTGCAATTTTGAGAGTAATATATTATAGTTTACACAGTCAAATGCATTCTTGATGTCAATAAATAAGCCTACAATAAATTGTTTGCTATCTATGTGTTTAAGTATTTCATCTTTCATTTCTAGTAAGGCCCTTTCAACCGATTTTTCTTTCTGGAAGCCGCACTGCGAATCACTAATAGCATGGTATTTAGTAAGAAACTTTTTAAGTTGAGCATTATTAACATTCTCGAAAACCTTAGAAAATATGGGCAAAACGGACATTGGGCGATAGTTTCATATATCACTAACACTTCCACCTTTGCGGACCGGGCTTATACACTCTTGTTTAAGGTCAGAAGGAAAGAAACCAGTTTCAATCATTTGATTGATTATAATTGCGAGTGGTGGGGCTATGATCGATGCTACATGTTTAATAGGGACACTACTCAGGTCATCTACTCCAGTAGCGACATTCTTTCGAATTCTGGAAATGAAGCTGATGACTTCTTGAGAAGTAACTGGGGAGAGTATAACTGAACTCTAAAGCCTGGGGCGAAGTATCGAAAACGAATTAGCACAGTCTCTGTTTGGAGAAATGTATTCGCCAACGTTATAAAAAAACTCATTCATTGCATCTAACGCCTCTATATCAGTCTTGCCATCAGCAAAAGCTGCAATCTGAAGAGGACACTAAGCTTTAAGGTTATTAGATAAATTATTGACTTCTTGCCATAGCTTTCTTGCGTTGTATATTTCAGAATTAGACACTTCTAGTAGTACATTTTTCCCCTCCTTAAATCGGCATTTAATTTATTACGAAATGACTTGAATTGCTTTAGTAGAATAGTACACGTGATTAGAGGAAAGCGTGGTACATTTTGTTTTTTACTTTTATTCTCGTATGCAAGGTGATCGTAATCTAAGGCTTGCGTATTTTTTTTTATTCGGTTAGAATTGTGCACCAAGGGAAAATGTTTCTCATAACAAGCCTTAAATTTGCTGAGGAAAAGACGATACGCTTGACTGGGATCGCATTTGGCGTAGATACTCTCCCAGCGAATATTTTCTATTGCGGTGTAAAATTTCTCGAGTGAATCAGAGCTTATGCTACGAAAAGTAGTGATATGAATGACCTTCTGCTTGGCAATCGCTGTCGGCAAACATGAAAAATCCGGGAGGTGGTCACTGATATCAAGGCGAAGCACACCTGGTCCCAAGGTGCATTGGTATGCAGGTATCTAGAAGTGTGGCGCTGGTATCGGTAACAAAGATGGGCAAGGAAATTATATTTGAACAAGCAAACGTTTGAAATAAGGTTTGTAGGTGCTTAGAAGATTAATCTTCACCGATCATATTGATATTGACCTCACCCATAACTATGAAGGCTCCTTGGATTGAATGCAGGCTTGACAGCAATGTTTCCATGAATTCAAAATTGGTGCTTGTATACTAATGGCGGCCTATTGACGGCTGTTATAAGAATACTTTTAATCGTACCACAAAACACTCAACACTGGGTGTAATGCATGTTAATTCGTTGACAACTTCACAGGCAATTGAGGCTTTGATTAACATAGCAATTCTACCACCTCGGTTTGCAGGCCGCCCGATGCTGTGATAAATATAATCAGGTATTGTCGGTGGACTATCAGTTACAGAAAGCCAGGATTCTGTGTATAATATAGCATTAAATTTATCCCATAGGTCATCAAAGAACATGCGCAGACCGTGCATTTTATTTTTAAATTCGAACATTTAGGTGAAATGCCTTGAAGTAGTGAGACGGCCCTTTAATTTTTCTTTTTTTGAAATTGTCAAGTTCATAGTAATTACACTCTTGTGCGATGGCCATATCATTGTTAGGGCGAAAGGAAGTTTGCAAAACATCGCAACCCTACTGAAAAACTAAAGTTCTACCGGGCAATAATCTCACAAAATCTCACCAAATCGCATAGACTCTCATACGGTGGACATCATTGTTACAAAATATTTCGCATAATTTATGATAATGTACAAGAAACTATGAGATCTAACTCAATTATATGTGATTTGTACGTGATTTCTTATGCGAACTGAGTGAGATTGTGTGAGAAAATGTGAAGTTATTGCCTCATACAATTGTTTCAGTAAGGAAGTCCTACTATTGCATTTTGTTCAAATCTTCTTGGCAGGTGACTTTTACCATACCTGATGAATCTATCTTCCTAGCACAAATTTTGCCGCCTTATGTGCAAACAAATCTCCATCCTGCTTTACGTTTCTGTGCTCGCGCGTTTCTAAAGCTGTTTGGCCTACCAAGTGAGATGCTCATTGACAAATACAGAAGCATACCCTAATGAACAAATTGTATGAGGCAATAACCTCACATTTTCTCACACAATCTCACTCAGTTCTCATAGGAAATCACATGCAAGTCGCATATAATTGCATAATGTTGCATAGCTTCTTGTATATTACCATAAATTATGTACGCTATTTTATGATAATGATATGAACCATACGAGAGTCTATGCGATTTAATAAGATTTTATGAGTTTTTTGCCACGTAGAACTTTTGGTTTTTATGCAGGGTATGTTTCGAAACCAATGTCTGTAGGGGAAAAACGTGCCTTCCTGGCTTGAGCCAATACCGCATTTCACTTGTCACGTCGTACACAGCGTACGACACTGTTCTTTTCATCAGATCTGTTGGTTGGTACTCTGTGGCAAATGTCATCTTCCTGTGTTACCGGCTCCCCTACCTTGGCTCTTTTCAAATTCGTGTTTTTATGTTGCCGATATTCTTGTCAATTTGTTCTATGATTTTATTTATAAGTACTTTTTGAGAAATCGAAAAGAGGAAGCCAACATAGGCTAAAGATATACAATGCTCGGAACTGAAGACCGGTGGTCTCTCGTGCTGTCAGAGTGAACAGCGGAAATGAAGCGGAAACTGGCAAAAACTCCTATGACAGCGGGCATGAAACAAGAATTGTGTCGCAGAAAGGAGCCTTTGTAGAGCGCAGCTCTTAGGCGCCCATTCCTGCGTTTCAAGTCGTCGTCGAACTCGTCCGCTGCGTCGTGAGCGGCGCAGTCGTCGTTGTCCGCCTCGTAACCAGCTCCGCCCCCCTTTCACCCCCCCCCCCCAAGCTCAGCCCCCCTCTTCCTCCTTGGCGGCGACCGCGCGTTGCGCGCGCTCCAGCCCCCCCCAGTTCACGGCTCATCTTGCGAGGCGGCGAGGGTGTCCTCCGGTTGCCGAAGCGCCGACTCGCTATCAGCGGATCACGCTGCGTGCATCCGAAGCCGAAACGCAGAGCCACGTTCTCTTCACTCGCTAGCGGCGTCAGCTGCATCAGTCAGTCGCTGCTATCTCTTCGCCGCGCAACGTTCCTAGAGGCCCACGCGCTGCTTCCCGCAACCTCCCGATAACTTAATTGCTCTCTTCACTTCTCCGACCATAGAGCTTCCTTCATGGCAGTCAAGATCTGTTGTCTTTCTTCAAGGAATACGTCTGAAAAATAAAAACGTTGTCTGTAATTGTACATACATGTCTCGAAATCTTTGCCTCAACCTATCGAAAAGGTGAAACAGCTGATGAGGTGCGCTCAAATTTCGCATTAGGAAGTAACGTAATTGTCGACAATTTTTTCTTCAGTGGACACAACACGTACGGCGATGACAGGGTTCATGACAATGATGACTTCGCAGTGGGTTCCAGGCTGTTTGATTGCTGATTCGAGGGATGCGGGTTTCAGCAGCCGCGTTTCTGCTGAGACGAAACGAAAGGCGCCCGTTTGTGTAATGTGCAATGTCGGTGCACGCTAAACAACTCCAGTTAGTCGAAACTACCGGATCCCTCCACTGCGACGCTCCATATTGCCAATGTAGATTTGAGACGTTAAACTGAATTTTCCTTTGTAATAATGGCAATGTGAGTTGTATACAAACAAGATTATTGCTTCTTTTGCTTTCTTTCTTTTCCGGGTTGCTGCTCTTAATCATTTCCGGGACACGTCGGCATTGCCGGAAACATCCATGCCCATCTAATAGTTCGAGGTTATGCAAACAGAGAGTGGTCAAAGGCCGAAGAGAGCGAGGCAGTGACTCGTACCTACGCAGACATTTTGGTGCGCTACCGCGGGATCAGAAAACGGTATCCTCCGCCCCACAAGTTGTTAAACAGGGAGCAGTCGGTTTCTTGGCCGCAGCTACAAACAAATTATTATCCATGCTTGTCTTTATACAGCAAGATACATCCGACCGTATACAGGGACGCATGTTTCTAGTGTTGATAGAAACCGACAATTTATCATATTACATGGGCCTGCCAGTAAACAGATGCAGTGCCTGTAATTCACAACGCCACGCCGGAACAGTGGGAGGCTACGCTGTCCAGTTCGGAGTCGAAAGACCAGCTTTGGTTGATTGAACGAGACAGCCGGGCACAAAGGCCGAGGGAGTCCTGGAATGAGCACCCAAACACTGGAGCTCTACATTATTATTTTTCTTTCTTTGCATTATATAAAGTTCTCTCTCTCTCTCTCTCTCTATATATATATATATATATATATATATATATATATATATATGGTGAACACTCTCAAGGTTCGTATACAGACAACATAAATACCCAAGAAAGTAGCAGGGGGGACAGCGGCCGATGTAGCTCAGTTGGAAGAGCACCGGACGCGTTATTCGGAGGTCGTGGGTTCGGATCCCACCATCGGCACGTTGTTTTTTCTTCTACTTTGTGTCTAATTATCTTTCCCCTAAACAGATTACATTACCAATTTCTGTGATTATTCAAGTAAACATTAAAAAAAAAAGACAAAGTACCATCCCCAACGCTTTCCTTGGCCTCGCCGACTGTTCGCTTCTTTCCTTCACACATATATATATATATATATATATATATATATATATATATATATATATATATATATCAAATCGAAAGAGTGGAGAAAACATATAATAATCACAGCTGTCCCACTTCCTGCTTTCATTTTCAAAAGCGCGCAGCCTTTCCTTTCCTTAGTACCACCCGTTTTTCGAATCTCCATGCGACGCACTGCCCCCTCCAGTTTACGCCCAAAAGAATTTGCTCACTCTTTCGTAATTCTTCCGCCCCGCTATACTTGGCCTGCAACGAAAACAACTGCGCCATCAGGAAGTGCGATCTGCTGCATTCGCGAGGGATTAACGCGTCGTTTTCCGTGCCTCTCTCTTCATCCCATCACGCACCTACTCCCTACTACGTTTACAACTGACGTTTCAGTGCTCCGTTTCTTGCTCCAGCGAGCGCTCCTACGGTCGCTCGCTAACTGCAGCGGCATATCTGCTCTGAGCGTGCTCCCGCCAGTCGATTTAAACAGACTGCGTGTAGCGCAGTAATTTGCAGGAAACGCCCAAAATAGGGCTCGCGTAATCCTGCTCGCCGATTAGAGCGCAACGGCTTTAATCTGCAGCCTAGTTCTGTCAACGCTGTCGGTTTCCGCGGATTTGGGCTGCATTTAAGCCCCGCTTTTAACGTTTCTTCGCATTCCAGAGACGGCGTTGAAAAGTAGCGTACTCTCGTTTCTGCACACGGACTGCCGATTCAGCGTTTCGTTTTAATGTTCTGACCGCTACACGTCAAAACTGAGCCTATTAGGCGTGAGCACTTCTTCGTTTTTTACTTAGTACTACTTGCATAGTTAATTATCTCGAAAAACATACTGTTAGTGTTACGGTTTCTACGTTGTTGTGCCCTGCTATGCTGCGTTTTTACGCAGTAGCGGAATGGTCCTAATGTCGCACAACAGGAACCGTTATCACCGTCGATGTCGGCTGTGAGCGAATAATCCTGATTGGTCTGCAAGGCAATGACGTTACAGCCCTATGATGTCGCGCAAGTTCTTCGCTATACTTTTATGTCATCACTGTTGATTTTTTATATGTCCTCCACACTTTTTTAGCCAATTTCTTGTTGGTCAAATGAAAATGGATATTGACCAAGAGGCCAAAGAATCACAAATTGTTCATACGTGCGAATGTTACTGGCGTCATCGGAGCCAGCGAAGCAAGTGTGGAATTGCCTACTGAACTAGGCATCAAGTAAGATGAACCAAATGGTGAGGCCGATATGTTGGGGACAATTAAGTGGTGTAATTTATCATGTGTTGGGATACACGCACGACTCTGTTATGATGTGCTTGCTGTAGGCAGATTATTGTAGATTTTGTTTTGTCGGTATCACCACCAAGACAAAACTTATGACCATTTTTTGTCAAGTACTGCTCGAGTAATGCAGGGCAGTATAAGCAGGTTGTATCTCCATCAAACAAATTTGTTCAAACAGGAACTTTAGACTGGTGTATTCCATTTTAAAATATATTATACAAATTGCGGCTTTTTATAGGCGTCCAAAATATGAAAATGATGCTGTATTATGGGGCCTTAAGTCACCAAAAGGAGGCGATGGCTGGTATGGTGTAAGAAACATTTTCGTTTCATTCTGTTTTGTCCTTGTGGTCTGTCGAAGCTGATGGCACATTCCTGTTGTTTTGGTGGCCTGAAGTCACTTAAGCGAAAGCCAAAAGTATCTGTATCTGTTTGCCTTGACTGCGACATATATATATATATATTTTCTTTTTTTTCGCAATTTGTCTGCGCAGCAAGGGATCTGTTTGCCTTGACTGCGATATATATATATATATATATATATATATATATATATATATATATATATATATATATATATATATATATATATATATATATATATACGTCAGACGCGACGTCATTTGCAAAAACATCTCATTTTCGTCCCAATCCACTACAAGTATTTCAAAAATCGAAACAATTCTTACTACTGCATGATTTCCCGTAAAGTGACGGGTATTCAAGTTGTGTCGCGTCCGCTCTGAGGGTCCAGAGAGCGGGCCACTTGGTGGATGCAGCTTCTATTCCATTTTTAGGGCCGAATATTCTAGATGGACACCAGTGGTAGCATGCTATCTTCGAATGCACTGTGCAGTTCAGAACGAGCTTCTTTTTATAATGTCACAGTACAACTTCGTCGCCAGAGTACGAGACCGCGTTTTCGTGATAACTGAGGGCTACCTCACTCAACAGGCCTCTAAAACGATCGGACGCAAATGCAAATTGAGTGATATCATTGTTGCAGTCTTCCGTGATCTGCCGTTTCGGTTCAGGCCACGCAGCTTTTCTTCTCTGTGCATCAATAACACTTCAACTAACGTCGACCTTTGCTGTTAGACTGGCTTGAAATTCCGCATACAAATTCTTGTTTCGCTTCAAATAGTTCACGATACTGGTTGTCTATTCATCGCATCGAACAGCACGAGAAAACACAGGTACCGAAGAAAGGACGACACAGGATGAACACTGTTGACGTTGACGTTTTCATCATTTTTTCGCTTTAACAGAATACCTCTTTAAAATAAAGAATGTGAAAAAAAAATGTTGCAAAAGTCGCTTCTTTAGCTTACGGCCAGGCGTGAAATCTTTAGGATCTGTTTACGCGCTTCCATCCCAGCGTTGAGACTCTAGCGCTCGGAAACCAATTAAGGCGCGATAACTAAACACGCCGCACAGCACTGCGCAGTGTTTCAGACGCCATTCCGGAAAGCTAGCGCGCAGTGCCGAAGGCGAAACAATGAACGCCGAGCTACAGCGTGCAAGGGTAATAAGCACTTTGGGACACAGTCAGGCTTAAAAACAACACGTTGGAACAACAACGTCCTACTCTTCGCGCGGGAGGACCAAAGCGTGTGCGTCGCACGGAACAGCAAAGCGCATCGCGTGGGATTCCGTAGAGGCGGCTGCCGATCGCGCAGTTCACGGCGTGAAAACAAATTGTGTTGATAGACGCCGCCTAATGCCGCAGTGACGGAACATCAATCGTGTAACTGGTGAACTTCGGTACTCCGTTATTTCTTTCCTATACATGTTGAATCCTGTCGCGCCGATAATAAAAAAGATGTATGGCTTCGCATTTGTATAAAGACACTGCGCTTAACACTTCGTGTCATTATTTCTAATCAGTTCGCCGAGCTGCTGCGCCGTAATTAGGATTGATCTATCCACCTTCACTCCCACCTTCATCCCTTCCCTTACGGCGCGGTTCAGGTGTCCACAGAGCAAGTGTGACAGATACTGAGCCTTTCCCTTCCTATAAACCAACCAACCAACTATCGGTGACAGCCATCAAACGTTTTGGCAAATGAGGTCCGACGAATTTCGCGACGAAAGGGGCTCGTGCCTGCCATTTAAGAGCACTGTGATTTGACTGCTGCAGAAACCGTTGATTTTATTCTGATATAATTGGTTCACAGGAAGGGAAAGGCGCAGTATCTGTCACACTTGTGTCTGTGGACACCTGAACCGCACCGTAAGGGAAAGGAGAAAGGTGGGAGTTAAAGTCGAAAGAGAGAAAGAGGAGCCGTAGTGGAGGGCTACGGAGTAATTTCGACCACCTGGGGATATTTAACGTGCGCTGGCATCGCACAGCACACGGACGCCTCTTCGTTTCGCCTCCACCGAAACGCAGCCGCCGAGGTCGGGTTCGAACCTAGAATGTTTGAAAACTTTAAATATAACAACTACGGTGCTTGCCTGAATCGGGTAGAAAACAATACTCGAAAAGGTTTGGTTTGGTTTGGTTTGGTTTGAGGGGTTTAACATCCCAAAGCGACTCAGGCTATGAGAGACGCCGTAGTGGAGGACTCCGGTAATTTTAACCACCTGAGGTTCTTTAACGTGCACTGACATGACAGAGCACACGGGCGCCTTGCTTTTCGCCTCCATCGAAAAGCGGCCGCCGAGGCCGGGATTCGATCCCGCGTCCTTGGGAACAGTAGTCAAGCGCCGTAACCACTGTGCCATCCCAGAAAAAAATATTTGGAACTTAATGTTCGCACGTCAGTGTTTAGTGAAGAGGAGAACCGACAATGCGGGCGTATGTTTTATCTATTTTGAAAAATGTATCCGCTTCCTCAAAATCAGGGATTTTTCAAGAAAACTTCGAAGCGACGTTGCTGACGAGTTGGGCTCTCGGTCGCCTTTTACAAGACCTACTGTCGTCCCTGTTGTGTGCGTTCGAATGTGTTTCCGGCTTTTCCGGATATTGCACCACTCTTTCTGTACATTGTGTTATGCCTTGAGCACGACAATATTCGTTGTCGTGCTGTATATGATAACTCTTATCAGTGAAATCTCGACACTGCGCCTCCGTTTGGAGTCTCGACCGAAGAACATGCTTTGCGCACTTTTATGCCATGCACGGCTTTCTTTTAAAGCACCGTGACGTCTCGTTGGACGTTTGGTTGTTTGAAGTCGCACTTTCTTTCAACTTGGTATTTGTTTTGTTCGTATTCAGTTAGCTCGCAACAGGTAACGTTCATCTAAGCTTTTTTTTAAGAACTTAATTATGCGAACTGTTGAACGACTGTACCGGCTGGCCCTTGAGAATAACCTAATGCAAGCAGTGACAAACGTGGACAGCCATTTGCTAAGAGCTTTAAAAAGCATTTTAACAATATGTTCAGTAAACCTGCATCTGGCTAATCTGAAAATTTCCAGGCATTAAAACGAGTGAAGGAAAGTTCTTAGTTTGGTTAGGTTTACAGGATTTAACGTCCCGAAGCAACTCAAGGTATGAAGGATGCCGTAATGGAGGACTCCGGAAAATTCGACCACCAGGGGCTCTTAATGTGCAGCGACATCGCACAGCGTTGGGTGCCTCCAGCGATAAGCCGCCGCCGCAACCTGAATTCGACCCCATGGCTAGAAACCGATGGGAAGTTGGGAAGTTGCTAGAAACCGGATTGATGTCTTATTAACCCGTGCTTTGCAGAAGTATAAACACACTTGTCGATTTGTTTGAGACTCTGCTTCAGAATACTCGAAGGCAAAACTGCAACCTTGGCCAAATGCTGTACATTACCGTCCCTAGATCATTTGCTGAAATAAGTTTGTCGCAGTTTGTTGTTGTTATTGTTGTTGTTGTTTCATGAAAAGGATACATTTAGTAGCGATTCATTTTCAAGCCTACCTTGACACTGCCAACCAAGATCCGTATAACTCGTGCTATGGTCTTTCCAATTGTGATGTATGGATGCGAGAGTTGGACTGTGAAGAAGGCTGACCGCCGAAGAATTGACGCGTTTGAATTGTGGTGCTGGCGGAGACTCTTGAGAGTCTCTGAGATGAGGTGAATTGGAACTCCCATCTCTTGGAGAGCTTTCCACAATCTGCTATGACCTACGCAGTCAAACGCTTTCGCATAATCAATAAAGCAGAAGTAGATGGGTTTCTGGAACTCTCTTGCTTTTTCCATGATCCAGCGAAGGTTGGCAATCTGGTCTCTAGTTCCTCTGCCCTTGCGAAACCCAGCTTGCACGTCCGGAAGCTCCCGATCCACATACTGCTGCAGCCTACCTTGGAGGATTTTCAACATCACCTTGCGGTAGTTGGAACAATCTTTGGCACTGCCTTTCTTTGGAATGGGGATGTAAACTGACCTCCTCCAAGACTGTGGCCACTGCAGGGTTGTCCAAATCTTCTCACATAATGTATGCAGAATGTTAACAGCGTCATGGTTGAGGTTTTGAAGCAACTCAGCTGGAATGCCATCAATTCCGCTAGCTTTGTTCTTAGCAAGACTGGCTAAGGCTCATTCAACTTCACTCTTCAGGATGCCCAGCTCGAGATCAGTAATCACAACCGTCTAATGTTGGGTTTTCCCATCCGGGTCCTTCTTGTACAGTTCTTCTGTGTATTCCTGCCACAGCTTCTTTATCTCTGAGGCTTCAGTGAGGTCCTTGCCTCGTTTGTCCTTTATCACGCCCAGCTTAGCACAGAAGCTTCCTTTGATATCTTTGATTGTCTTATACAGAGTGTGTTCCTCAATTGGCTGTTGTCCTCAACTGCTTGGCACTGTATGTTCAGGGAGGCATTCTTATCTCTCCTTGCTATTTTCTGAAAATCCGCATTGAGAACCTTGTATCTTTCTCTTTCCCCCATAACTTTTGCCATCCTCCTCTCCTCAGCTATTTGCAAAGCCTCTTCCCAGTTTGCTTTTTTGCATTTCTTTTGCTTTGGAACTACCTTAGTAGTAACTTCTTGTATTATATCACGAACGTCAGTCCACATCTCTTCAGGCTCTCTGTCTTCTAGATCTAATTCCTGAAATCGATTCCTCACTTCCACAGCATATTCTGATGGAATTTGATCCAGATCATATCTGAAAGGCCTTTTAGTTTTCTGCGTTTTCCTCAATCGAAGCTTGAATTTGGCAACAAGAAGCTGATCGGCCCCAGGCCTTGTTTTTACTGCTTGTATAGAGCTTCTCCATCTCAGGACAACAAACTCAGGATCGTGAAACGATCTTCATAACTCCGCTTGTCTACCGTGATCCAATGGCTTGACGCAACATATGAATGTATCAAATACTAAAATAGTTAAGTCAGTCAATTAGAGTGACGTCGAGATGTATCAAATACTAAATAGTTAATTAAATCAGTCAATTAAGCAGACGTCACGCAACGTGAAGTCGAGCCAAAAAAGGGCATAGGAAGCGATTGGCACGATTTGAAAGTACCAGACTAAAATCGATAAACAAGAAGTGAATTAAGCAACTAGAAGCAACCACAAGCAAGCAACAGCAGCATCCGTGCTTTCGCATTTCTTTAATGCAGATTCTGCAGTGCTCTCTAATTTTTTTTTCTTTTACTGTGCCGTTCGTCTGTGTTAAGTACGTTTATAATTTTTGCATGATCGACATTGGCAAAGTTCGAGATTTTTCAGACATTTGAAGCGTGACGGTTGAGTTCCACCTAACCTTTTCTTTAACGCTACGTAGGAAAATCTGTCTTGTCTGAAGCAAAAAAATCGTGCACATATTTTGGGGAAACGCCACATGACCCTACTGCTGACGCTGATTGCAAACAGCTCTTGTCAGAAGACCGGGCCTGTGACATGCGCACACAGTCACATTGTGATGACAGCTCGCCTTTTGTTCTTGTTAACCTTTAGGCTTTTTCTTCTTCAGCACTCTGACTTTCTTATCCATGGATTTCAAAGTGTGATGTTTTTGGCTATCTTTATAGGACACTAAGTTTTTGGTCTAAACAACCATGGAGTCTTCTTCTGTATCCCGAAATCAAACCATTGTATCGTTTCCTTCGATCGCTCAATCGCTTCCAGTTCGTAATCTCTACTACAAAAATCTTGTCTGTTCCTATTTATTTGCTAAAAGCATGGCAAAATAACGGGCAAATATATAAACAGCAGGGAGTTACTGCGGTACAAAGATTGCGAACCTGTCAGCCACACAGCTTTCGTAGACGGCCTCGTTTAAGAAAAAGAGAAAGTAGAAAGAATGAACATCCGACTTCAAGCGATTCCAGGAAGGAGACGAAACGCATCGAAGCAAGTGAAATAACATCTTTCCTTGTGTACACACAAACGACGCCGGACGTCCTATTGTCCACTAACAAAGCTCATTTCAGGAAGCGCTTTTCAGTGCAAGAGAGGTGGATGGTGCCCACCGCCTCGTATTGACGATTGCTCCGTTATATTTCGTCAGCTGGTGCTCCTGGTCGATACAAAGCGTATTTGCTTCCGCCCATGGTTCCTTCGATCGGCGTCGTGTTTGCCAGCTTACAGCATGAACATGCCCCCCCCCCCCCCCCCCATCCTCGCCTCTCTTCCGGGTATATTTTTATAAGAGAAGGAATTGAAAAGTTTGGAGACAGCTAGGAAGCCTGTCGACTAATGCAGTAGTTCCACTATGGAACAGAAGAAGCGGAAATTAACAACGATACAAAGAAAAGGATTTGACACATGGGACGTCAATCGATATATTTTTTGCTGTCATCCGAAAAATTTCCGCTCTTAAATGAGACTGCGCAGTAATGAATGCGTAGTAGCTAAGAAAAGCGATGCGACCTGCTGTTCCTGCGAACAAGCGTCCGTACTCATTTCATGCGCAGTCGCTGATTGATGTTGTAAACGGCGCCGAAAACTGCAAACTCTCGCCTTTAGTTTCGCGTATTTTATCTGCAAAAGGCCCTTTCGCCTCTTACAAATAAAGATGTTATGCGGAAGACTCTGCGGCGGATTTGATGGCGCGACCATGGACATCTGCCCACTCGAGAGTCGCACGTGATCGCGTGACAAAAACCAAGCACGTGGCATTGTTGCAACCCGGGTTGTCACAAAGTCTACAGGTCTTACGTTTAGTAGCTATCGGTCCGCCGGTGTATAGCCATCAATGTGTCGTGCCTTCTGCGTGGGACAGTGAAACTGGGACAGCGTTGGGCCGATGACGGATTCTGCATCGTGAAACTCGACGAGTGAATGCGTCAAAGGCTGCGGTAGGTTAACTGCCCCGAGAAGGCGATCGAACCCATGACCACAAAATAAAGAAGCAGGCACAGTGTGCGCCTGAGCGTTTAGAGACGCCATAACAGGTCCTGCCATTGCAGGCATTTCGCACGCTAAATTCGGTGAATAATTAACGCGCTGAGCCGGATCGATTATCGCAGCTAGCTTTTTATTTTTTTATTCTCAGTAAAAACTAGAGTTTGCCCTTTAACGGTTACGGTAATGCTTGTTTGGCACGAAAAGAGGCAGTTATTGCTGTCAGGTATTCGAATTTGATACATTCTTCCCATCGCTTAATAAATTTGTAATGTTACGGACAAAGGCACTCGCTTTTTTACCACTAGCACCACAATGGCGATGAAGCCTGACCTAAAAGATTGTCATTAAAAAAAAAAACATTAAAAAACTGCATTCAGGTCAGCGCATTCGCCATAGTTTTTATTTTTATTTTTCTCCGCTCGACTAAAATAAAAATAAAGAAAGAAATCAGGAGGACACTTTAAGTGTAAACGCGATAGCGCCTTTAGCACAGCATTTTCATTCCGCGATTTTTTTTTTACATTGAAATATTTGCACAATTTTAGCAAAGGGTTAGACTTCTTTAGTTTGGTCTGTTTTTGGGGAGAGTAAGGCACAGTATCTGTCTCGCTTCTCGGTAGACGCCTGCACGTTCAATGAACGACGGAATAGAATTGTAGGCGCATAAGTCATCGGTTCCAAGGATTCCAACAAACTGGATTCCAAGGGAAGGGAAGCGTAGCAGGGGGCGGCAGAAAGTTAGGTGGGCGGATGAGATTAAGAAGTTCGCAGGGGTCAAGTGGATGCAGCTAGCACAGAACCGGGTTAAGTGGAGAAATATGGGAGAGGCCTTCGCCCTGCAGTGGGTATAATCAGGATGATGATGATGATGATAATGATGATGATGATGATGAAGTCATCGGTTCGAATCCCTCTCGCAAACTAGCTTCCATCTAAGACGACGGATGCTAAATGGCAAGAGAAACGGTGTGGCCCCACCCTGAACGCTGCAGAAAGAACGGTTGCGTCACAATTTTGATACGAAGTCACGTGCGCATTTTTTTCTGCAAGTATTTTATTTTGTTTCCAACTAAAGTAATAACTAACTAACTTAACTAGCTAACTAGCTAACTAGCTTACTAACTAAATAACTAACTAACTAAGGTACGGCAAGAGCCCTTCGGCACAACGAGCACTGTACCGCTCGCACCTTGGTTTCATTCGGCAATATACTTCGACGTTGTAATTTTGTTTATTGCTTTGTAAAGCGCTTCTGTTTTCAATGTTGTTTGCATCTTTTCATGGAACTGCTTACTTTCTGTCCTCTTTCGGTCAGGAAATTCAAAAGGGTCAGGACATACGAGTGTAGTCCAACTGGCACTCTCTGTTCTTCGTCCGTGGTGCTTCTTTCGCTACACTCTTAGGTAATGGATTACCCGCTTATTCAAGTGCATATCCTGGTGAAAACTAATCTGAAGCCCTTCCCCGAGGCATTTTTCGTAGCTTAGCTGCAGCTAGCTTCGGGACTCTAACCAAGCATACGATTTTACATTGGCATTCCAGCACGTCTTATGTGTCGGCTACACATCGTGTGTAATGAAACATTATTCTTTGGTCATTGTATTTAAACCATAAGAGTCTGTTGTCTTTTTAGACAGCGCCGCACGCCCTACCGTCACTAATCTCCAAGAAGCTGTCCGTGTCCATCGACAACAGTAGCGGTCTGGTGTCCCCTCCAATTCCATTTTGCGTGCATATGCCAGCAACTGTCACGCCTACAATCATGATACCATTTTTAGTGTTTTAACGCACCCGAATTAAAAGAGAGCAGAGTGAGGGGACATGAAGGGACAACTCATAATTTTTTCCCTCCTACTCGCAACCTCATGTGAGTTTGTTCTATGTGTAAATCAATAAACAGAAAGAATTCAGGGACGGTTGGCGTGAGTACTTGCCCTAGGTACAGTGAACTAGAATACCCTAGGATCGGCTTTTACAAGGCCATATGCGGAACGCGTCCCTCGAATCCACCTTCACCGCCGACTACGTCTCTTTTTCCGGATTCGGCTTCGCCACCCGTGTTCATCCCTGCATTATTTTTCACAACCCGTTTTTCTCGATCGATAGTAAAGCCTAACCGCGCCCTTCGTCCGAAAACCACCTGTACCAAGTAAAAAGCAGCAGCATGAAAAAAAAAGGCCGCTAAGTGGACCTCCCATCTGGAGCCATACAATAAAAATAATATAATGACACCGAGAGGCTTTGAATTTTTCTCGTATATACTTCGCAACGTCGGCAGCAGGTCGGCAGCAGGTCGGCAGTATTTTTCTCTCTCCTTTAGTGTTGAAGCGAGCGCTTCGGCTGTACACTGCATCTCTAACGGGTTTCACGCGGTCAAAAGGACAAAGTGACGCAACACAATCTTTTTATTTTCATTTTCTTTTACGCTCAAAAAGGTAAGAAATAAACACTCCTTTTTGGAAGCTTTGAAGGTAAACGAAGTGGGAGTGATTGCTCCTTTGTCCCTGCCCGGTGTCAAGCTGGTTTGAGACCCGCCTTAGTCGTCTGCCTTTTATTTCCCCCTTGCTCTCACCGGGCGCGCTTATTTCGGAGATAAGGAGCGTTTTCTCTTTTTTTTCATACCTGGCTTTCATTGGCCCCGCTCATTGTCTGTTGTCCTAACGATGCAATTAATCGATCCACCAAAGCTCGGTCACCGCCTCTTGTCTGGCTGTCCGCAAAGTGGGGTGACCTTTTGTTAATGTCTCGCCTTTGTCGCTCCCTTTGATTCTTTTCTTTTTCGTTCGGAGAAGTTCTCGACCCTTCATTATTCATTTCTTCTTTTTTTTAGGAAATAAAAACTGAAGCAAATAAAAAGCGCTTCACTTGCACATGAGCGTCCATGTGCTCATATCTGTCCAGAACGGATGCAGTGCTGAGTGTAAGCGAACACGCGGGTCCTTTTCGGGCGCGTATCTATTAATTCATCACAACTTAACTAATAAGAGTCAGGACACTTGCCAACCTGCTATCACAGATTTTCATCCCGTCTGCTCCTCCTTGACCGAAAATAAACTAAAGCCAATTTAAATTAACCTTTATTTATAAAAAAAAGTTAAACTAAATCCAGCGAAATTCCTGGTAGTTCTTTTTTCTTCAAGCTAATATACCTAATGTAGGTTAGATATATTACCTATAGAGCTGAAGATGATTCCGAAAGCGTTAGCCGTTATAATGTGGTACTGGATCGAGGTTCTGTAGTTCTAGCCCTCCTGTCATGACGCCATTGCATTGCATACATTTTCATATTTTCTATAACTGACATCACCCATTAGGTTCCTGTAATGGGAGCGCACGGTGGCTGTCCGTTGTGCCCCTCCCCTTCGGCGGCGTTGGCATCCAGCGTGGCTACTCGAAAACCACGTTTTGAGGGAAGGCTCAACCCTATCTACAAAAAGCACCTCCCCATCGGGGTGGCGCAGTGATGCTAAAATTCTCTTAGGGTCACTAATGGCTCCAATCTTCCGAGCCACTCGGGAGCTTCAGGAGCAAGTTTCTGAATTTCAATATATCTATTCATGCCTTCCCGAAAATAGATCCGTGCTGGCCGTGCGTCAGGATCGCAATGGTATTCTGCCATTCTCGGGCGCCAAATAGAGTGGAGGGCCATTAGCATAATAAGGTCAAAAGGCACCCCACCCTCATTCTCTACTGGCAAGTACCTAATACCATGCGAGTCTAATGGAAATTCCTTTTTTAAAGTCCTTTGTAAAATATCCCAAAAGTATACCCCTTCCCAACAATGTAGGAAAACGTGGTCTATAGTTTCTGGCTGTTTACAAATTAAGCAATGCGAACCCCAAGGTAAAAATAAATTCTTCCCTTCCAAGAACTTTACTGGCAGTGTTTCCGTGTGTAACTTAAAGAAAAAAGTTTTTGCATTTGACGGCACCTGCAACGCCTTTACCCGCTTAAGTACGTCGCGTCCTGGTCCTCCACTGTATAAGGCCCTGTACATTGGTATGGGAAGAACTACGTCATTGTGCCGAAGTCAGGCAATAAAGAAAAAAAAATCGGGGTGGCGCAGTGGTTACGGCGCTCGACTACTGTTCCCAAGGGCGCGGGATCGAATCCCGGCCTCGGCGGCCGCTTTTCGCTGGAGGCGAAAAGCAAGGCGCCCGTGTGCTGTGCGATGTCAGTGCACGTTAAAGAACCCCAGGTGGTCGAAATTTCCGGAGTCCTCCACTACGGCGCCTCTCATAGCCTGAGTCACTTTGGGACGTTAAACCCCACAAAACCAAAACAAAACAAAATCGCCGCCGCGGTCCCCTTAAAAGAACTCCTACCGCCACCAACCGAATGGTGAGGACGAGGGAGAAAACCGTTGGCTATAGAGAGTTCTGTTCATCACCGGAATAAAGCCGGTAGACAGCGAAGTGGCTCGAGAGAGCCATCAGGACCGATACAGATCTCTCTGGGCTGTCGTTAACAAGCTATTGGTCTAGGGCCTTTATAAATCTCTGCTTACCTAACGTTTATTGCTTTCCACAATCGTGTCTACACCACTCTTCCTGTCGGCACCTTTCCGCGGCCTCGAGACCGCCGCTGACCACCTCATACGTGCGCAGACCATTTTTCCTCCAGGCAACCACAGCTCAGAAATAAATTCTTTTGTTTCAAAAGTCTGTTGTGGTGTTATTGCTTCGGCCGCTCCTTGTCCTCGCACGAACCCTAGTTCAACAACTTAACTGTGACCGGGTACTGGAGCCGTCACCTCCCTTGTGTATTACCATGACTCAATTATGGTATATACTGCGTCCCTTTGAGCCGCTAACATAACACGAACCCTTAAATGGACACTCAAGAATAGTTGAATTGGTCTCGTGTCGACAGACTACTGCGATACATTGCCAAAGGCGCTATCTTTATCGAAAAACGAGCCTTTATCACATAAAGGGGTAAATAAAATGAAATTCAATTGTTGCCACCACATGCAGTTTTATGCGAAGCATATTGCTAGAGGTAAACCACAGCCCTTCGTGACGGTTACACGCCGTGCAAAGAATGTGGAATGCTACGTCACACCACGTGATACGCTGACATCACGACAGAGGAGAGACGGGGGTCCAGCTCGCGCCGTCGGCTGCGGTTGCACGCCGTGCGGACCACGTGGTATGGTGACGTCACACCACGTGATACGCTGACGTCACGACAGAGGAGAGACGGGGGACCGGCTTGCGCCGTCGGCTGCGGTTGCACGCCGTGCGGACCACGTGGTATGGTGACGTCACACCACGTGATACGCTGACGTCACGACAGAGGAGAGACGGGGGTCCAGCTGGCGCCGTCAGCTGCGGTTGCACGCCTGTGCATTCCAAGTTTAAACCGTGTAAAAGCACGTGTAACCAAGGAAAGAAACGTTTAGCCAAGTGTAACTATGGAAAGCCGAGTTTAGCAATCAATATGCTTCGCATCTGACTAGGCTTAACCAAGCTAAGCCTCAGCCATTTTTTTTAAAGAAAACTTGATTTGAATAACGATTTTTTCTCGGGGGGGGGGCGGGGGGAGGGGGGGTCCCAGTATGTCTTTATTAATTGAACATGTGAAAATCACCACGTAGGGTGCGGGGATTTAAACCTTTATATATATTTTTCATTAATCTTTCGTATTCAGCTCAGCAAAGAATGTGCATACATCGAATTATTTAGGGCCGAAGGCAGCGTATGAACGAGAGCCTTCCGGCACGGCACGTTCAATCTCTCAAATTAAATTGAGTGCGGCCATCTTCTCTTTGTTTTCGTTGTTCATTTCATTTGCTTTTCATCCGTGGAAAGCGCGAACATATCTCGACTGCCCAGATAACGCTCCACAAACAACGCATCAGGCACGGCTTCGTCGGACGCAATGTGGCTATCATGAAACACGGTTCATTACCTTTGGCAGTTCATCAGTGCGATTGGACGGGCTTTTTAACTGTGTCATTGCGTCGCTAACTTCGACAATGCCATCAATATTCTTCCCTTAATTAAGGTCAGGCCGAAAAGAACACTTATAATTGAATTGAGTAAGCGAGAAGAACAGAAGGGCAAATTAATTTCTTTGAAGGCAGTTCGTGGCGATAGCTCGACTGCTGAAAGCAGCCCTCATACATTACAAAGCGAGGGGAAGGAGACGTCTTTAGCACAACATCGGCTCTAGTTAGGAATTCATTCTAGTCCTAACGTGCTTTTTAAGTGATATATGTGCGTTACTCGACACAAACACACACGCGCGCGCACGCGCGCGATCGGGCCTAGACAAAGAAGATAACATACGCCATCATGAGGTTTGTGCCATCGCAAACACCCTCATCTCATTCGCCTCCTGTAACTCTTTCTCGCCCTCTGCTATGCTTGCCTTCCCTTGGAATACAACTTGTTAGCCTCGCCGGGGTGGTGCAGTGGTAAGACGCCCGACCACTGTGCCGGAGTACCCGGGTTCGAACCCGACCTCGGCGGCTGCGTTTCGATGGAGGCGAAACGAAGTGGCGTCCGTGTGCTGTGCGATGTCAGCGCACGTTAACGATCCCCAGTTGGTCGAAATTACTCGGCAGCCCTCCACTACGGCTCCTCTTTCTCTCTTTCCACTGTCGCTCCCACCCTCATCCCTTCCCTTACGGCACGGTTGAGGTGTCCACAGTGTGTGTGTGTGTGTGTGTGTGTGTGTGTGTGTGTGTGTGTGTGTGTGTGTGTGTGTGTGTGTGTGTGTGTGTGTGTGTGTGTGTGTGTGTGTGTGTGTGTGTGTGTGTGTGTGTGTGTGTGTGTTGTTATTATTATTATTACTATTGGTTGGTTTGTGGGGTTTAACGTCCCAAAGCAACTCAGGCTATGAGAGACGCTATTATTATTATTATTATTATTATTATTATTATTATTATTATTATTATTATTATTATTATTATTATTATTATTATTATTATTATTATTATTATTATTATTATTATTATTATTATTATTATTATTATTATTATTGACAATCCACAAAACCGACACCGCGCTGTGATGCTGCGAATCAACCTAAGAAGGAAGCGCGCGAAACTGTGTGGTCTTATCTGTTTTCTCCAGTACTTCACTGGTACACATAATGTGGTCGCTTACTAATGCATGCTAGTCAATGTGTATGAGATAATAGAGGAACCAACTAAGTGATTAGTCGTTAGGTGAGAAGCAAAGTTAATATACGCAAATTAGAACCCACAAGGAAAGCCACCAACTGCATTATTAGCCCCAATTGGTCATGCCCTTAATTAAAGGCGAACCTTAAATGTCGCCCGGATTTGCCACAAACTAAATGGTGTTCCTCAATCACCTTATTAATGGCAGCGTTACGTAGGATTCCTGTTCTGCAAGCAGCCTAGGCGGAATCGCGCTTGTTTTCAAACCGCACTTTGTCGATGGTGGCAACCTCGTGTGAGCCAGGTTTTTGCTTGGCAAGGAAGCAAAAGGAATAAATGATTTGGTTCGGTTTGGTTTTGCTCCGCTAGTGGGGTTTAACATCCCAAAGTGACTGAGGCTAACAGAGAGAGGCGCCATAGGGAAGGACTCTGGAAATTTCGATTCACGGGCGCTTTGCTTTTCGCCTCTGTCGAAAAGCGACTGCCGCATCCGAGATTCTATCCCGCATCCTTGGCCACAGTAGTCGAGCGCACTGCACTCGAGCAGTGCACTAGAGCAGTAGACGAGCAGTGCACTAACCACTGCACTACCACGGTGGAGTGGAGTAAATGATAGTCAAGAAAGAAATCGCTGTCTTGCATTTCAAAACGGCAGAAGTAAAAGCGGAGTGGACTGCGCAGTCGACTTGCGGTTTGTACGAGCTTTAGTATTAATGAAACCCGCTATTCATTTTTGTACAATACAGGCGAAATTTTTTGCATTCTGGGCAGCCGGCAAGCACGATGCGAGCGAATTTCTTTACTCTTACGCCGGAAACAATTCAACCAAGAAAGTTTACCATTTACTGTCACTTGAGTTTTAACTTATGGATGTACACACTTACTGCGTTATTACTGCTCGTGAATTCTGTTAACCGCATGATACTTAAAATGTGAATCAACATGTCCGATCGTGTGTACTTTAGGGAAACCAGAAGCGACAGAATTATTTTCGTTCGATCTTCTTCCATTCTTATCACCCACCTTTCTTACTGACTGATTCAGTCACAGCGACGACAAGTGGCGATAGAAAGGTCCCGAAAGAATCGATACAGATGGAATTCAAATGAAGTTGTGACGTATAACGTTACCCTTATTTTCGCGAACAGCAAATCGCCCTATATCACCTTATATACACGCATGCTGTAAAATAAAGATTGTCATTAAGAGGCAGCCTCACTGACAGGTGCCCATTAATCGTGTGTGTTCAGTGATATTTGCTAACAAATAGCGCCTCAGTCGGCGTGTATTCTGAGAATCATCATTTTATAACTGTAAGCTCAGTGCGTGATAAGAGGCGCGCCTCGATGATCCCTCAGGTATTCTGCAGCAGTGGCTGAGCAACTTGTTCTCGTGTTATGTTATATTAATTTACAGGAAAGCTGCAATAACAACCTATGAACATGTCGGGGAAGCACACACAACGGAACAGAGTAGGCATTTCAGATGTGTTCACGGCGCCGACTGTTCACGTGCGCTATTTTATTAAATAAAAGTTTTCAATTAATCAATCCACTTGGAAAGCAAAACAGCGCACTTCAAAACACAGACAGAAAGGGAACGACAACGTTCCCTTTCTGTCTGTGTTTTGAAGTGCGCTGTTTTGCTTTCCAAGTGGATTTACCAATTAGCCCGTTCCTTCACTCTTGCAAGTTATCAATCCAGTCAGTCCAGTCAGTCAGTCCTGTCTAGTTATGGCGTCGATCGGTAGATTGACATCGGTTCCGTAAAAATTGCCCACTACATGACCTGAGAGTACCTGTCAAGCGCGCTATACGCTGTGCCTATCTCACGCTCGTGGTTCGGAACTGTGAAGCCCTACTCTCCGTTTCATACATCAGGTGCAACGCAGCGAAAGGTACGCAAGTAGTCCCCAAGAAAAAAAAAAACAGGAGGCGTATCACTACGCGCTCGTTCTGTAGGCGAGTGGTTCCTGCCGAAACGGGCTCTATTCCGAGCATACACGTTTGCAATAACATGCTTCGCATGCTTCGCATGCTTAGACATCTTCAAAGAGCGGATCTTATAGAAAAAATGCACACCAAAGAACCATTTTCTCAAAAAGAGATGCGCAGCGCGGAGGGCACAGCCAGCGTCATCTGGTGGCACAGCTGGCAAGGTTGCGGGGCAGCAAAACGCGGCACGAACAAAAACGATATAGAAAAACATACAAATTAGCCGAATCCGGCCTTTTCTCCCTAAAAAAGGTGCTTTTTATAAAGTTGATGGCAAATGTAAAATGTATTAAGCTTGCAGACAAAGCAACTATTATTTTCTCTCGTCAAGAGCAGGCACTATTTTTTATCGCGGATGCGGAGAGCGCAAACAAGAGCTGTAGCTTTGGTAGTGTTGCACTTGATGTATGCAACGGAGTATAAGTGAATCTATTTTGCGTATGACTACCAGAGCTTCTCAATTTATTGCGAACCGTTTATGACTTCACAGACTGTGAAACATTGTTTTAGTTTTCTACAGGATGGCGTTCCTGCTAGCACAGAAAAAAAGTTCTAAACATAATGTATTTTAAATCGAACGAACTTTTTGAAAAACGCACTCTCAGCCACGGGGGACACAAGTTGCCTACAAAGTCGCCCTAATTAGCTCGCTCGTGTTGTCTAAAATAAAAAATTGGTGAAATGATCTTAGTTTGACGGTTAGTGTCAGAAGTGGTTGTCACTGCAATATGCCACCAATAGATGTTACTTTTTTTTTTTTTTTTGCGCTGGGCTTCCAGCACACCTCATGCGCTCAATTTCGGTTTGGTACGGAAAAAGCACCAGGTTCCTTCGCAGAGCGAAGCATTCAGGAATCACTCGTTTTGAGAACTGAGCTACTGCATCTTTTTGTTCGTGGCTAGGCATTGGCGCTTCCGACTATGGGTGATCTAAGCGGATGAATGAGAAAAAGTGGGAGAAGATATGTTAGCCAATTTAATAATCCCCGTCTTTCATGAAGTCACCACTCTCACCAAAACCACGGTTACCTTAAAAAATATAAACAATTCTACTTTCCTACACTGCATTAATCCTGCACAAGTTAGCATTGCTTAATATCGAATGATACTTGCATTTTGTTTTGTAATGAGATGTCGCCGAAAGTAGTGTAATGAACCAAAATAAGCGCTAGATATTGAAAACAAGTTTAATGAAGAAAAGATAGTTCGGAGACATTTCACCGAACCCGTAGGCGACTCCTAACTTGAAACCAGAATGTTTGCGGTAGACTACCTATCGAATCTCACACGTCTTTCCACTAGCTAGTCTTTTAAAAGATTCCCTCTGTAAGAAAACTTATTTTGACGTTGGTGGTTCAGGCATCGTCTTTTACCATAAATACCCTTCTAATGTGTGCAGGGAAAACTATGCTAAGTAGCGTATGAGCACTAATTAACTTATTCTGAGCGCCATAGCGAAATCACCAAACTGCTCCAACTTCACGGACATCAAACGAAACTTTTCCTAACTGATTTGTCGCCGGCCTTTTTGTTTTATGACTGCTATCTCTTATAACAGCGCGCTTTGATCCGACTCTTTGAGCTCGGCTAGATAGCGGAATAAATTTATTACACAGCCGGCGTGACAAAGGCGGTGGAAGGATTGCTATTGATCAATTAGAACAGCAAATCGACGCTGAAGTCTCTTTGATCGCTGCCTTGATTAAAGCAAATTTACAGCGCACACATGCGTATCTGTACTGATGGAAAAAAAAAAACAAAGAAAAGCACCTCTTCAAGAAGCGAGCATCGCACTGTGTCGGAGCACAAAGACGTCAGACATAATTCTTATATGACTTCCACTTAAAATATCTTTAGCTCGAGTACGTCCTTTTTGGACGCTTTTGAGACCAGATATTTCGGTTTTGGGTCACTTTGTGGAGCACTTATGACACCACTGATGCAGAAATTTCTTGAAATATGGAAGAGAGGATTGTGTTTAATTTAAAGAGGCCTAGCTCTTCATGGGCATCATGGATCTCCACTACAAGCGTTAGGCCATGTGACCTAAAACCTTTAGATTAGGACTGCGCCTGAGAGAAGGATAACTTAATAAGTGATTCCAATTTCACAATTTTTATCTGTTTCGAACAAGAATCTCGTCAGGCGCGGCACTCTTCCGGAATACAATTTGTTAGGAACGGGTTGGGAAGTTCGCTGTGAGATTTTCTTAGCCTTCTATTGCCGCTGCAGCCCTTATGCGAACCAACAGTAGGGCAAAAGCTACTTCTCGGGTGAGGTGACAATCCCTTCAGGGTTGCAGAGCTTCGGCGTGCGTGTGTGGGTGTATCTACACGCATATCTTACCTGCGGATACACATGTGCGAGCGCATAACCTAGAGCTACCTCCAATTCTATCGAGTTAGTCCGCATTAGGCAGGGCTCAAGAAACTGGTCGGGTCGTGAAGCTCAGCCAGAGCCCAAGTCTACCTTGAAGTTGGGGTCACTGAAATTTCTCTGCACTTATTTTGTAGACCCCTCGACGTACCATAATTCCCACCGAGAACACCGAAGCCGGGCAGATTTGTCCGCACTTTGCTGCATTCTGAGCGGCCACGATTAGTGGCTCCAAACTCCACCCGCCGAAGTCACCCCGCGGCTGGGGTTAGCATCGCGGTTCGTCGACACTGGGCGGTGCCGGTGGCGTCGGGACTTTCACGTGCTTGCGTGTGCATTTGCATACGCAAATAGGCTTCTCCTGGCGCACCAGAGCCTCTCTATCCCGCGGGTCCGGTGAAAATAAATCCAGGAATGGCAGGAGTGAAGGGGGAGGTCACTAGGCTAGGGAAATGAGGGTGGCGAGACGGCCTATTCCTCCGATGTCTGTTGTTAGGGGTGAGAAATGTGTTGGGAATAGCGGTTCAAGGGAGAGCTCAATCGGCTGCACGCGAGCTCCGGTCAGAGCATTCGCCGAGGAACAGGAGTTCGACGTTCACCCGGTGTGTCCTTATGACGCCTTCGGCCCACAGGCAGGCAGCACGTGTGTTTCGGAATGCACGACAATGTGAGGAAACAGGCTGATAAAGAATTACAGCGCACTTGGATGCATAATACAGTGGCAGGGAGAATATACAGAATTTCAAAAGATGGCATATGCCAGAAAAAAAAAAGGGGGGGGGGGGGAGATGCTGTGTAAAAAAATGCATTATTTACTGTTCGCATTGTATATTTCTTTGACTGATTGACCGACCAATTTATTTGATTGATTGATTGATTGATTGATTGATTGATTGATTGATTGATTGATTGATTGATTGATTGATTGATTGATTGATTGATTGATTGATTGATTGATTGATTGATTGATTGATTGATTGATTGATTGATTGATTGATTGATTGATAACACCACCTCATCATACCCTTGGGCGGAGCTTCAGTGTCCACCTAACTTCGTTTTGCGCCGTTATATCCACCACCATCCGCTTTTCTCTCATTATTCTCTTATCTTGTGTCTGCGTCATATCACCTTCACCCACTTTTTTTTTTTCTTGGAGCTACCATTTTTTCTTGTACACACCTCCTTCCTCTCTTCCCTTCTCTCTTTTCTTCCTGGCATCATTCTGAGATTGATTTTACGTGATCATCCTTATCCTTTCTCTCAGCAGCTCTACGTTCTTTTAGTCATTCGCATCTTTTACCGTCCCCCTTCATTACTCGCTCCTCGTCTTCACGTTCCTCTTCACCTCTTCTACTAATCATTAATCATTAGGCTAACCATTTCTACTTGTCCACGCCCCGAACCAGTTGTTAGCAGAGAACCGTTACGCCCCCAACGGTGACGCGTGCTAAGTATACTGTATTCTTTCTTGTACTAATTTTCAGCCGTTTTTATGCTGCTGAATACTCCGCGCGTGTGGCAAGCGGGTAGAAAAATTACGATGTCGTTATGGCACGAGCGCATTTTCGCTTTTTTTTCTTTCTTTCTCTTTTACTTGTATTTGTACAGGCCGCTCTATTGGGGCTACTGCTGCTGCTCATCATGCCTCGCTAGCGGGGCACGCAGGAATGAATACACGTGTAATTTTGGTATTTTCTCTCCCTCTCTCAACCCCTACCACCGTCCTTTTCGCCCTCCCTCTCCCATCCTTGGAATTTTGGCCATGATTAGAAAATTAAATCTCGACACTGCATCAGCGAGTAAGCAAGCTCCTGTAAAAACAAATAAAATAGCGGTAGCAACAGGCCGCTTAGAGCGACGAGGTCTCGTTATCTCTTTTTGGGCCTCCTGATTCCGGGCCCATAATGCAATGAGCACGTGCCGGGGGCTGCCAGAGCTCGCACGGCGATGTTAACTTTGTACGTAAATGCTTTGAATAACAGTGACTGCATGTAACTTATTTATATTAAAGCGGGGATTAAGGCCCGAGAACAAAAGCAAGAAAACGGTACAAAACCTCTTCTTTCCCCTTCTCTTTTCTGTTATTTTGTTATCTGGTATGCTCTCTGGTAGGGAGGCTTTATAAAAGCCTCGCTGTCTGTATTCAAACTCACTGCGCCATGATTTTACGACCGTTGTTTTGCTATTTTAACCGTGTAGTGCTATAGCATGCTGTGAAAAGGCAGGGATTGGGGGGGGGGGGGGGGGGGGGCGTTCTTTCTCTTTCTCTTTCTTTCTTCCTTTTTACTCGTGGCTTGCGATTTCAACATGATCTCGCTGTCCCCTTGGCTCAGGGTAGCTCGGTTCACCCGTATTTTTGTCTTATTTTTTTTTTTTTTTTTGTCTTCCTTTATTAGGCGGCTTTTCGGCCGTAAACCCAGTATGCGCCTGGCTCCGGGCACTAGCCGTATTGCCTCAAGACAGACACGCATTGCCGTTCTTGCGCACAGCTCTAGAGCCGTTTACTAACGGTCTTCCGTCTTCATATTCAAGACAAGCGTCGTAACAGGCGCTCCTGCCCACGGCAGGATGGACTGATGCGCACTGCATGCGGTTGTTACGCGGCCGTTGCCGCACGGTGGCTTCGACTTCGCATCCGCCAGAGTGGCTGGAATTGTATCATTGCTTATTTCTGGTGCACAAGAGAATAAAATAAAGTGCACCGCTTCCGAAGCCAGACAGGTGAGGGAAGTTATAAGAAGACGAAAAAAAAAATGCGATGTGAAGGATTGCGCATGCTCTTACAAGTGGCTTGCCGGAGCTTTCTGGCCCCTTGCACTCCGGTAAGCATGTTTTCACGCTAGACGTAGAACCGACGAAGACGTGCTTGTTCAGAGGTAGCTGCTTTGAGGTTGAATCGGTGAGGAAGCTGTGCCAACGACCTATATGGCGAGTGAGTGAGTGAGTGAGTGAGTGAGTGAGTGAGTGAGTGAGTGAGTGAGTGAGTGAGTGAGTGAGTGAGTGAGTGAGTGAGTGAGTGAGTGAGTGAGTGAGTGAGTGAGTGAGTGAGTGAGTGAGTGAGTGAGTGAGTGAGTGAGTGAGTGAGTGAGTGAGTGAGTGAGTGTGAGTGAGTGAGTGAGTGAGGTGGTGTGGAGTGCATGTAGAGTGGCGCATGTGGAGTGGAGGGGAGGGGTGCAATCTTAAAGACTCGCCTGGTGGACCTGCGGTACTGTCTAAGCACATTTTGGTATTAAAGCGTTCATACGATCGTCAGAGCCGAGAAAAAAAATGTGCTTTGTGCTTTGCTGGTACCCATAGCAACTGTGAGGCCTATGCTAAGCCTAACCTAGCCGTCGATGATACGACGCTAAACCGCAGCATCTAGCTGTTCAGCGACTAATAGAAAGTTACTGTATATGCACGGTATAACCCCTTGACTCTCAACCACTGACTGGGCCTTTCTCATGTCTTAGTCGGTATAAGCAGCGCTAAGCTCGGCTAATTTTCGGCTCAATGTATCTGCACGTAATCGGCGGCTGCGTTTCGATGGAGGCGAAACGAAGAGGCGTCCGTGTGCTGTGCGATGTCAGCGCACGTTAAAGATCCCCAGGTGGTCTAAATTACTCCGTAGCCCTCCACTACGGCTCCTCTTTCTCTCTTTCCACTTTCCCTCCCATCTTCCTTCCTTCCCTTACGGCGCGGTTGAGGTGTCCACAGAAACAAGTGTGACAGATACTGCGCCTTTCCCTTCCTGTGAACCAATTATTATTATGTTCCTGGGACGAAGTGCTGCGCAACGCGAGCCCCGAAATACAATTGGGCGCCATAAACCACGCTGAAGAAGTCGCCACAAGCCACCAGCTAACGGCCACTTGGCTCTTCCACTAACATAGAGTTTCTTACTCTTACCTAGAGGGAAAGCTGTGCTGCCGTCTATGGGAGTTTACATGGAGTTTCCAGACGGCCAGTTCAGCCACCATGGGCGCTCAAAGCATCATGGGCCGGAGAGCTACCGAGTGCAGAACTACAACTTTTGGCCGAAACTAATGCAATGATAAACGTTGTTCTACCCCAAAAAATGTCCCAAGATTGAATATTGTGACTATAAATTGAAAAAAGAGAGAGAAACAGCATGTCAGTGTGATATTTATCCAATATAAGCGAGGGCTCTTTCTCCTATTGGCTTAGTTTTGAGCAGCAGAAATACCAATATTTCGCACTTAATAGGCAAAATTTGAAACAGAAAAACGTTATAAAAATATTTATGGTTGTGCAATCACTTAAGGAAGTTTTTAGTGGCATTTCCGGAAACAAAAACCATTTATTGGCGACGTCTGCTTTTGCGCCTTCGCTACTATGGCTTTCGCGGTCTATGTACGCACCTTCAAATGATGATGATGACGAAAAAGAAACATCGCAGTAACGCCACTCCACGTACCCGAGAAAAACCGACTGTCCCGCAATAAGTAGCACACCGGCCCATGATTCTTAGCGCGCCCATAGTGGCTGAAGGGCAGCGCCCTCAGCTTTCCCTCTAGTTAGTGTAAGGAACTCTATGTCCACTAAGACCCAGTAGCACTACTCCCGACACTAAAGTTTTCTGTCTCTCTCTCTCCACCCAGAAGCGCGAGATACTGCGTCCTTCCTTTCTTCTAGGCCAATTTACAATTCGATGCAACAGCGCTAATTAATCGCTCTACTTTTTTTTCTTCCTTTTCTTGTTGATACTCCTAATTTCCGCTAGTGGTTAACAGTGTGTCCTTGTGTTAATTTGTGTGTGTATGAGCAGACAGAGGAATTTTTTGGACAGAGACCCAGTGTGACAGCGCGATAAGCGGACGTCCGCCGTCAGCCTTAAGTCGTATATCTGGTTTGGTTGGTTTGTGGGGTTTAACGTCCCAAAGCGACTCAGGCTATGAGAGACGCCATAGTGGAGGGCTCCGGAAATTTAGACCACCTGGGGTTCTTTAACGTGCACTGACATCGCACAGCACACGGGCGCCTTGCTTTTCGCCTCCATCGTAAAGCGGCCGCCGAGGCCGGGATTCGATCCCGCGTCTTTGGGAACAGTAGTCGAGCGCCGTAACCACTGCGCCCCCCCGGCGGGGTTTAAGTCGTATATCGGCTTGATGGTGGTGGCGGCGGTAGAAGCATTTATTGCCATATGTACAGGACAATCGTTGCCGGGAATCGCGCTTTATTGTAGCGTTATTAACCAGTCGATAAACATAGAGAAAATTTTTTGCTGTCAACGACAAAATTTCTATGCCGTCTTTGGTCGTGATCCAGTTGTGACAACAAAAATTTCTGTAGTAACATCAAAATTTTGTTCACCGACAACAGATAAGTACTACGGGAAAGTCTGATGTTACGTCAAAATTAGCAAAATATTTTGTAATACTTTTAACACAGTTCTGCAGTTTCTTTTTCCATTGGGTATCCTCCAACCCTCTGTCTTGTCTTACTGCCTTTTTCTCTGTTTTCTTTACTCTCCCTATCATTTTCATTCCCGCGTGCCCCTGCTAAGGTGCTTCAGGCTTAGACATGCAAGGGTGAAAGAACGGGCTAGTTTAGTAGTTAGCCCGTTCTTCCCACCCGCGGGTAGTAAATAAGGCTTAGACAGCCAGTTAAAATCGTTTCATTCAATTTTCAATATTCGTTAAGAAGAAGAACCCGGTAAACAGTCTCCCAATTGATGCGAAGTCACCTGCAGTTTCCAATTGGTGTACGCCTCTCTGAAGCAGCGCGCAGTTTTCTTTGCGCACATGCTTTGTTTCAATGCACTAAGGCTGCAGCACTGTCTCGAATTGCATTGCTACAGCGGCGTAGTTGTAAGACAAAGCAGAAAAGCGGGGTCTGCCTCATATTTTACTTCTAAGAGATGTTGCACCTGTAATACACACCTGGGAAAGCGAAATAAACTTCTGATCCAGATAACTGGACTTACACGTTATGCGCAACACTGCATTAACGAAATTACTTGCGCCAGCTTCACTCCGAAAGCCGCGACTTTTTTTCTCTCTCTCTTTTCCAGTGACGTGGTGCAGCGGTGTTTCGTTTGCGGTGTAAGGGAGAAGCAAGTCGATCAGGAAACATCAACAAAAAAAAAAAAGATCGAAACACTTCTCCCTGAACTCGAATCGACGTGAGCAGAAAAAGCACCGCAGTGCTCGGAAGCCCTTTTGTGTTTTCTTGTCTCAGAAGAAAAAAAAATTCGAAAGATCTGAATTTTTGCCCGCATAAGCGCTGATTTTAACGCAATTATTTCCCTCTCTCTCCTTGTTTCTCTTTATAGAAACCTGCGGTGTAATGTGCCTACTGCCTGTTCGCTTCACTGCTCACATATGTAATAAAGAAGAGAGATTGGATCTCAGTGTTCGCTGCCCCTACGCGTCTTCGAGGAAATATGCACGCGCTATCAGTCTCGCACGGAGGAGGAAATTCAAGGTTCAGTGCCCGTAATCTAAATATGCGCCGGTAGACATTTTGCTGAGCCACGCGCATTTGTGACAGAATAATTATTCGCGATTAGGATCCCAGCTGGCGTTCCAAGCCAGAATATCTGTCGCAAGCATTCTAGCCTCACTTTGAGCAATGCATTTAAATATAACTTGCTAGAAGAGTCGTAGTATGAACTAAACGGGACACTTCTCTTTTGTGGCGTCTCCTAGTGTCTCTCTTCTTATGCACTGGTCGTGCAGTGGTGACTCCTTATTCGAGTCAGTCCCAGCGATTCATACACAGACTTCGTTCTACATATCTTTTGTTGTTGTTGTTGTTGTTGTTGTTGTTGTTGTTGTTGTTGTTGTTGTTGTTGTTGTTGTTGTTGTTGTTGTTGTTGTTGTTGTTGTTGTTGTTGTTGTTGTTGTTGTTGTTGTTGTTGTTGTTGTTGTTGTTGTTGTTGTTGTTGTTGTTGTTGTTGTCTAGAACCTCACTATATAGCTGAAAAAAGGTACAATTTGCAGCATGCGCTCTATTATGCACAACACGTTACTGACAAGAAATAAGTTTTCGAGGAGCAGTCGAAGTTAGCGTTGCTACCAGTATAGAAGCATATAGCACTCGGCTAAACAACGATATAATGAAGATCTACGTTTGATGGTTGTTCTAAACCCTGGAGTATAGATTGGTTGGTTTCTGGGGTTTAACGTCCCAAAGCGACTCAGGCTATGAGAGACACCGTAGTGGAGGACTCCGGAATTTCGACCACCTGGGGTTCTTTAACGTGCACTGACATCGCAAAGCACCCGGGCGCCTTGCTTTTCGCCTGCCTCGAAAAGCGGCCGCCGAGGCCGGGATTCCATCCGGCGTCCTTGGGAACAGTAGTCGAGTGCCGTAACCACTGCGCCACCCCGGCGGGGTCCTGGAGTATAGAGTCAGCATGATGCTACACCCATGCGATGTGCGATGTCAGTGCACATTAAACGTTCCCATGTGTCGAGACTAATCCAGAATTAATCCTCAACAGGATCCCTCTCACAGCCCATACGCTACTGGGATGTATAGGTTTACATGTCATACCACGCATCTTATAGCAAAAGCTTCATTCCATTAAGAAAACATAACGCTTTCTATCCCGACCTCTAATCATTTATTCAACCGGCAAAGCGGTGCCAGAAAGCACAGCTTTGAAAGTTGGGTTATTTGGCGCGGCGGATATCTTGTTTAAGCGGTTTTTATATTTGGCGAAAGATAATACCTCACAGTAATGGCACTCGAGTGAAGACGACACAGGACACGCGCTAACTCTTATCTGATTTGTTTGCAGCAACAGCGGCAAGAAAAGCATGCGCAGTACATATCAATAACAGAAATGATGTCTTGCAGTGGTAAGATGCCCGACCACTGTGCCGAAGTTCCTGGGTTCGAACCCGACCACGGTAGCTGCGTTTCGATGGTTGGTTGGTTGGTTCATAGGAAGGGAAAGGCGCAGTATCTGTCACACTTGCTCTGTGGACACCTGAACCGCGCCGTAAGGGAAGGGATGAAGGTGGGAGTTAAAGTGGATAGAGAGAAAGGGGGCTGTAGTGGAGGGCTACAGAGTAATTTCGACCACCTGGGGATCTTTAACGTGCGCTGACATCGCACAGCACACGGACGCCACTTCTTTTCGCCTCCATCGAAACGCAGCCGCCGCGAAACGAAGTGGCGTCCGTGTACTGTGCGATGTCAGCGCACGTTAAAATCCCCAGGTGGTCGAAATTACTCCGTAGCCCACCACTACGGCTTCCCTTTCTCTCTTTCCACTTTCACTCCTACCTTCCTCCCTTCCCTTTCGGCGCGGATCAGGTGTCCACAGAGCAAGTGTGACAGATACTGCGCCTTTCCCTTTCTGTGAACCAATTATTATTATTATTATTATTATTATTATTATTATTATTATTATTATTATTATTATTATTATTATTATTATTATTATTATTATTATTATTATTATTATTATTATTATACCTTGCAGAATATATTTGCTGCTGTGGTTGCAAACAAATCAGGTGAGAGTTAGCGCGTGTCCTGTGTCGTCTTCACTCGATTGTGTGTCTTCCTGTGGGCTATTATCTTTCTTCAAGTTGCAATGCACCATCTAGCCCATCTTCCATTTTTTTTTTCAGCTGGAATATATAACATTTTTTTTTTTTTTTAATTTCGATTAATTCTTTTGAGGACACATCACCTAGTTCGGCATGCTAAAACCTTCAGCTGGTTTAATCAAAAAGCTTCGGCAAAGCTGGCTTCACCGCAAGCTTAATCATATTGCAAAAAAGCCTGCCTGAGAGCATTTTGTATTGTTGCAGAGCGCTGTCAAGTTTTGTTAAACTGTCTTTTTTTATATATTTTCAATAACTACCAATCCTCCTTGTATTCTAATTACGATTTAAATAGTTGTATTTATTTCATTACACCGAGTTAATTTAAAAACCCTATATACACAGTAAAATCTGGTCACACTCGCGTATAAGGGAATTTCGTTGACAGTTCGTTATCATCTGTGTGGTCGTAACTTCGACTATGAATGCAACTACAGCTGATGTGACATTACGAGTTCGCTTACTTAAAATCTCTTATATGCATCGATAAGACTACTCAGTTGAATAGTTCGATTTCTGCTGAGCCTTCGTGCTCTGTCGTCCAGGTTTTACTGGTCTTTAGTATGATTCCAAATACCTATTTCCGCTCGTACCAACCACTTTTTGCATCATTAAAACTTACAACAGTAAATGAACTGTATATTGTTTTTTTTTCGTATTTAAACACAAACATTATGAAAGATGCCAGAAACATTATGACACTTTTTACAGTAATCTAGCTAACTTACAGTCTAAAAGCGTTTATTACTCAACACGTAAAAAGCGTTAATAGCACCATATATTCGTGCAGATGACAGTCTTAAAATGCTCCGGTTTCTAATTACAAGTTTTCCTAACTCACGTGATGAGATTTGAAGTATTGATTGCTGTTCTTACTTCCTCTGCACTTTATTCAATGATTTGTTTTGTATTTATTGCTTGTCTATACTTCTGTTTTAACAGTTATCGCTTATGCAGTTTCTTGTAAAGGATTCTTTTTTTCTGATAATGCTTAGCTAGGTATAATTATTTTGGTATTGTTATGTTTCTCTTATTTCCGCCCGTGCTCTGTTGCTGCCACTTTTCCTGCATTAGGGATGCATCCCTCCGTCCAGCCAATCTTAGACTTTTTTGGATACGCACCACTAACAACCTTGATGATGTTAGCGGTACATCCAAAAAGTTTTGGGACGTTAAATCCTATAGAACAAACCAATCACAACCGTAGCTGATTTCGTTTGTGCATACCACGATTGAGAGTAGAACGATCATGGCTCTCAAAGTCACGTAGCTTAGACTCAGGCCATGAGAGACGCCGTAGTGGACGACTCCGGAAGTTTCAACTACCTGGGGTTCTTTAGCATACACTGACATCGCACAGTACACGGGCGCCTTGCTTTCCCACTCCGTCGAAAAGCGGCCACCGCAGCTGGGATTCGATCCCGCATCCTTGTGCACAGCAGTCGATCGCCCGAACCACTGCACCGTGTGTGTGTGCGGGGCGAGGGGGGGGTTTGCGGGCTGTCCCAAGTGGTCGTCGCTTTCTTGAGTTGGGCGGCGAAAGCTCCACTGATGAGAGTAGTCGGCTCCGGTGTCCACTAGGGCTGTAATAATAATAATCAATCAATCAATCAATCAATCTTTATTTAATGTGCGCAGGAACAACCATGTGGTCTTTGTGCTGCAGCACAAAAAAAAATGAAAAAGCACAAACATGTTTACACACACAGAGAGAACACAAAAAAAAAAAGAAATAAATAATACATGAAATGAAACTGAGACGAAAAGTATCGCGGAAAGTAAGCAAACAATGAGTAGCATCACTTATATACACAGTGAGAGAATTTTTTAGCACACCAGGAAATAAAGAAAAAAAAAAAGAACGGTAGGTAGAAGAGAGAAAAAAAAACAACAGATAACTGACATTGATTATAGTAATATAGAAATATACATAAAATAAACAACCATTCCAGGCGCAACAAGTGCATGGTACTTAAAACACAGGCTAGAAATACAGAATAATACAATAAAGAAGTAAAATTGAACAAGGGACAGTAAGATTCGAATATAAAGTTTAAAGTTGAAAAATAAGTAAGAAACGGATAAAAAGTAGTTCAGGATACAGACAGCATTGAACAGGAGAAAAAGCAAAAAGTGAAGTAAATACAATTTAAGGCTAGAAAGTGGGAGTTATATGTGATAAAGTACTATTTAGAATACAACGCTACGAACATCCAATGTAAATGAACAGAGCGAGTTTTGGAAGATGTCAAGGTGAGGACAAAAAGAGTTAAATAACCACTGCATCCTGTCCAGAGGGGAGTGGGAATGAAGAGGAGAAACCTGAAATGGTCTGAATTCCCTCATGCTCTTTCGCGGAACGCGCAGTAGGATGTACTCTAAGAGCTGAGGGCACATAATGTGGCCATGAAGGAGTTTGTACAGAAATATGATATCAAGTCTGATACGACGGCAGTGAAGGGAAGGAAGATTCAGTTGGGCACTCCTGGTGGAGCGAGAGGGGGAAGTTGCGAAAGGAAAGCGATAATGAAATATCCGTAAAAATTTTTTTTGTACTCTGTCAACCTTGTCCAAGTTCGATTTGCAAGTGCCATTCCAAACAACCGACGCATACTCCAAGACCGGGAGGCATATGGACAGGTACAGTTTTAGGAACGGAAGTGGAGTATGGAACTCTCTCGAAAGTCTGCAAACGAATCCGAGTGTGCGCATAGCCCGCTGAGCAATGCGTTTAGTGTGAGAGGAGAAGCTGAGGGTGCGGTCAAAAAGTACACCAAGGTCATTAATTTCATCAACCCTATCCAACAGCACAGAATTGACAGAATAATGGTAGAGAAAGCTATGTGTTTTACGAGTAAAGGATACAACCCTAGTTTTGGAAGAATTGAGGGTAAGTCGATTCATCGCACACCAATCAGAAAAAGCAGATATGTCCGATTGCAACAACACGCAATCTTGAAAAGAATGTATTACCTTGAATATTTTTATATCGTCAGCATAAAGAAGAAACGAGGAGTTCTTTATCGCCGAGGAAACATCATTAATAAAAACGGAGAAGAGAAGCGGGCCTAGTACTGAACCTTGAGGAACTCCACTCGTTGCAGGGTAAACGAAAGAAGTCTGTCCATTGACACTGACAAAGCAGAAGCGATCAAGGAGATAGTTGCGTAGGAGGGCTACGAGTGAGACTTCAACGCCAGAGAGTAGAAGTTTTTCAAGAAGTAGTGAGTGAGTAACAACGTCGAAAGCTTTGCTCATATCACAGTACACAGTGTCAACCTGACCCCTCTGAAGGATTGCTGCAGAGGCATACGTCATAAACGTGACTAGGTTGGTAGAAGTAGAGCGACCCGACATGAAGCCATGTTGATTCGGTACTATGATATGTTTGAGATGGAAGGAAAGTACGCTGTGCAAAGCTAATTCGAAAAGCTTAGAGGTTGCACATAGAAGAGAAATCGGACGATAATTGGAAACATCAGATTTGTTTCCAGACTTGAAGACAGGAAACACGCGTGCCATTTTCCACACGCGAGGAAAGGCAGCATTTTTTAAACAGTTATTAAATATGGCAGTCAGTACTGGTACGAAGATATAACTGAAGGCTTTTATTATGGCAGCTGGAATGCCATCAGGTCCAGGAGACAAAGATGGTCTCAGACGCTTAAGACTCTCAGTTATCAACTCCTCATCAAAGAGAATGGAATTAGATAGTGCACCAGATGGGAGGCAAACGGAATCACAATGTGGATGTTTGTAAACGGAGGAAAAATGTTGTGCAAAACTGTCGGCAACATCCCGAATTTCCGAACCCTGAGAGTCAACTAAGCTGATACTTAAATCTGATTTAATGGAACGCTTGCGAACGTAACGCCAGAACTGACTAGGACGATTTGAGGCATACCTCTCTAAAGACTCAAGATAAGAGTCGTAGTCCCGCTTGTATAAGCGTTTGCAAAGAGAACGCACACGGCGAAACTCATCTGCCCAATTGTGAAACCCAGGGCGTTTCGCTTTACGATGGGCCCGTTCCTTGAGCTTTAACGCCGTTATTAGTTCCCTTGAAAACCAGGAAGGGAACTTTCTACGCGTAGGAGTATGCAAAGGTATGTACCGACGCATACCATCAATAACTATTTCTGTAAAGCGACTGACTTGTCCATCTGAATCATTAATGTCATTTAAAAGGGACCAGTCGACGGAAGAGAAGAAATTGAAAAGACCGACATAATCACCACGTGCATACGCGAAACGGGGCGAATTCCCCACCCGATCTGAGTTAGTAGAAGGTGAGGCAGAGACAGCAGTAGTAACTAGAAGCGGAGGGTGAAATTTGTCACAGCGAGTCAGCGGTATGTCCGAACTCGAGACTCGAACACTTTCAAAATTCGATAGACAGATGTCAAGAATATTACCGCAACAGTTTTCAATGAAATTGTGTTGCTGCAAAGAGTTAAAGGCTATGAAATCAAGTAGAGCGTTACACTTACTTAATATGTAATGATTGTTGTGAGAAGAAATAAGTGAGTTCCAGTCGATACCAGGAGTATTAAAATCACCTAAAATAAGAAGTTTGTGTTTGCTATGACGGGTTATAACATGTTAGATTGAGAGCAGAACATCATCATAGGCTGAAGGAGGTAGATTCGGAGGAATGTAGAAAGCTGCAAGTAAAAGTTTTTCATGTCGATTTAAAGTGATCTCGAGCCACACACATTCTTCAACAGTTTCCAGATCGGAACGTCGAACACACTTCACAAAACTGTCAATAGCAATGAGCACTCCACCTCCTCTTGATTTGGGACCTGTTTCAGGGCGGTCGCCACGAAAAACAGAGTAATTATTTGGAAAGAAATCATTGGAAGGAATATCACTTGACAGCCAGGTTTCGGTAACCACAACAGCGGTATAACAAGAGGACAAGACGCTAGAAAAAAATTCTGATCCCTTAGTCCGAAGACCTCGGGCGTTTTGATAATAGATATCCAAATTAGGGGCCACTGCAATTTTGCGTCAGTTCAGAGGGATGAAGCATATCGTCGTAAAGCTTCCCACGAAAGTCCTTGTATATGCAACCCATCGGCCACATCGAAGGCTCAACAAGCTTACTGTAGGATTCTTCATCAACTTCAATATGGAAGGACGAGTAGGAGTCGTACCTTGTTTTCAGCTGCCGGCAGGAAATGGGAGTAATATTCACTGATTTTAGATGGTTGGTAAGGTCTACCGATGTAGTATCGGGACTGAGTTTAGAGACGAAAATAGTCTTCGGACGCTTCTTTTGGTAAATGGCAACGTTCAGGACAGATGAGCTCGATGCGCCAGTAATGGCTCGACTTCGGTGCTTCTTCATCTCACTGGGTAAGTCAACCGCACGGCGAGGAGCAGAGGCAGAAGATGAACAGGGAATATCTCCAGGAGTCATCCCTCGATGAAGAGCGGCGGAGTAGTCCACAGATGGCTGCTCCTCACGGGTAGGATTGCCCACGGAGACAACGAGAGGACGCTCGACGAGAGGACGCTCACACTGCGAAGCAGCGCACCGCACAAGCTCCTGGCGTAGGCCGCGAACATCGGCACGTAAAGAGGCGATAACCTCGGCTTGTTGTACGAAAGCCCGCGAGTTCTCTACACGAAGGCGCTCGTTCTCTTCCCGTAGCTGGGCAACCTCATCGCTCAGAAAAGAGATTCCCTCAAGCGCGTCGAGGAGGAGAGCCCGTAGCGAGGCAAACTCACCGCCATGTTCGCCGGTCGCGGCTGAAGGGGGAAAACCGGTCGGGTGGCTGGGCAGGAGCGGGGCACCAGGGACTCTAGCACCACCGTCGCTAAGACTAACACCGTCAGACGACGACGACGCACACAAATTACACAAGAATGGCCGAGAGCCGGACTTCAGAAGTTGCAGCTCGTCATCCGCCCAGGTGACGCACTTCGTGTGAACACGTTTCGCACAGTCGGCACATCGTAAAAACTGCTGCTTACCAAAAAACGGGCGGGAGCACAGCGCACATGCGTCCTTACTGGGCGCCATCTTGGATAATAATAATAATAATAATAATATTATTATTATTATTATTATTATTATTATTATTATTATTATTATTATTATTATTATTATTATTATTATTATTATTATTACTATTATTATTATTATTATTATTATTATTATTATTATTATTATTATTATTATTATTATTATTATTATTATTATTATTATTATTATTATTATTATTATTATTATTATTATTATTATAGGTTGAGAGAGTGCAGCAAAAAGCTTTTACGAATATTTCGATATCGCTTTCCTTGCGCAACTTCCTCCTCTCGCTCCACCAGGAGCACCCAACTGAATCTTCTTTCTTTTAACTGCCATCGTATCAGAGATAATGTTTCTGTGCAAACTCCTTCATGACCACATAATGTGCCCTCAGCTTTTAGAGTACATCCTACTGCGCGTTCCGCGAAAGAGCATGAGAGAATTCAGACCATTTCAAAATTTCTCCATTTCTTCATTCTCATTCCACTCAGGACTGTTTTTTTCTTCACCTTGACATCTTTCAAAACTCGCTCTCTTCGTTTATATTGGAGGTTCGTAGCGTTGTGTTTTAAACAGTACTTTATCACATATAACTTCCACTTTCTAGCCTAAATATTGTATTTACTTCATTTATTGCTTTCTCTCCTATTCTATGCTGTTTGTATATTTAAGAGTTTTTTATCCGTTTCTTATTTATATTTTAATTTTAAATTTGATATTCTAACCTTACTGTTCCGCGCTCAATTCTATTTCCCTGTATTTCTAGCCTGTGTTTAAGGTACCACACACTTGTTGCACCTGGAATGGTTGTTTATTTTATGTATATTTCTATATTGCTTAGTCAATGACAGTTATTTCTTTTTCCTCTATCTATATTTTTTCGTGATGTGCTCTCAATTCCCACACCGTGTATACAAGACGTTCTACTCATTGATTCTTTCTCTCCATGACTCTTTTCGTCTTACTTCGTTTAAAGTTTTTCATTCTTCTTTTGTGTTCTGTATGAGTAATACTTGTGTGTGCATTCTTATCTTTATTTGTGTTGCAGCACGAAGACCATGTGGTTGTTCCTGTGCACATTAAATAAAGATTGATTGATTGATTGATTGATTGATTGATTGATTGATTGATTGATTGATTGATTGATTGATTGATTGATTGATTGATTGATTGATTTATTGATTGATTGATTTATTGATTGATTGATTGATTGATTGATTGATTGATTGATTGATTGATTGATTGTGATGGTGCTCTATTTATCGCGATAAATAATAAAAAGAAAATTAGAGACTCTCTTAGATGTCTCTTAAGAGGAGAATGGCGAAAGCCGACCCTTCCTATCCTATAATTTGCCTCCCATCGTTATTCGTTGCAGTGCTACATACAATTATAATTGGTTTACAGGAAAGAAAATGCGCAGTATCTATCCCACTTTCTCCGGCAAGTGTGAGTTTGGGCGGTACACCATCGCTCCTGTCACGTAGCGTTCAAGTGTGGCATTACAGATGGCAGGGACGCATATCCCGCCGCGGCCAGTCAGAAAGCCGCAAAAGCGGGAAACACTTTGTCCACGACAGCATGAGCCATTAAAGGCCTTCGTCTTAATAACAAAAAGAGGCAAACTTTTGCTCGTGTAGCATAGCGTGGCTTTCGGCCGATGTTTGCCTTTACAACCATCATCTTCTTCTTTTTTTTTTTTTTTGTCGCTTGGCCAGCTATAGGAAAGGAGAACTCAGTCCCTATGGTATGAGTGATTGATTGACCTTTGGACTATGTGGCGCGCAGTACCCTTATTCCGGAGGAAAAAAAAATGCCTCACTTTCAAAGAAAGTGCGAACGCTATTTATACGCTCTTCAGCGAGTTTGGTGTCTCTCTGTGACTTTGACAGACTTCTTATTGTTGCCGAGCCACCACCAAACGCTTTATTTTCAAATTCGCGTTTACATTTTACCTGTGTGCTTTGCGTGAAAGAAAACCGGAAAGTTCGTGCAACGTTTACTCAGGATTATAGGATAAAGGTGCATGTTACTTTGATTTTCCGGTTCACCCGTTCAATAAAATTTTAGCAAAAATGATTTCGTAGCTCGAAAAGGCTTTTTTTTTACTTCTTCTGTTTTGTGTTCCTAAACGTGCGGGTCGCAGATAAGAGTTACGAAATGCATTCAATAGCCTCCTGCCCACCTCGCCCAAGGCAAAGACTTTCTCTGGAGATCTTGGTCCCCCCTACTGATCGGTAAATAGCACAAAGTGCTCCTTTTTGCGTAAATTATGGAAAGGTGATGCCTGAAAGTTCTCTCTCCTATCAACGCCCTGAAATGGTGCGAATGGGGGTGAACGGAAAATGGGCCGGAAGGAAAACAATCTCGAATAGTTCCCTCGCGGTAAGACGTTAGATCGACGTTATAGGGACGAGGTTGACTGGGAAAACTTTCGGCTGTTGGCATTGTGAAAGAATAGTTCCCTTGCGGTGGACGTTAGAGGACGTTATAGGGACGACGTTGGCTGGGAAAACTTTTAGCTGTTGACATTGTGCAGAGCAAGCGAGGCACTGACAGGAGCTTCTGAACTCATAATCGCCTAAGTTGCGTGAAAACATACGAAGGTACGCGTACGCGCATGCATGTGGGTCAAATGACTAGAGAGAAATGCTTGTTTGTGCCTTATTAAAGCCAGGCCTCCCAAAGTGGCGTACTTTTTCGCAAAAACGTCCCAAGATTGCCTTTATTCGCTTAACACGAAACGAAGGAGGCAAAGCGTCAGCTTTCATATTCACCTATGAACCGGAAGCCGCCGAAAAACCTGAAAGAGAAAAATATCGTCTTCAATTTACTACTTATTGTATGTTCTTACAAAATCTTTTATAGAAGGTTCACAGACTGTCTATAGACTTCTGTAAATAATGTCTATAGAATACAGATTTATGACCACACACTATTCTTAGATTTTTGTCTATAAAACTGTCTATAAAAACATTTATAACAATATATAGATTGCCTGTATAGACTGTAGGTAAATCTAAAGATGGCAATGTGTCTAACAAGTCTAGAGAGTAGACCATTTTTATAAAGGTGGCTGTGAGCATAATACTCCCCGGCAATGTGATTCCTCTATTATTCTAGGAACACGTGATAACTTGTCCAGTGACTGTATACTGTTCCAGCACGCATTGCTTCTCTATCATTCCTCTGGCATGCAATATACTGAGCCGCCTGAGTCAGTATACTGAAACATATAATATGGTGGATAAACTTAGTCCTGAAAAAAAATGGTGGCGGCGCCTGAGACTACTTGCGTATAGAGAATGAGAAAGCATCACTCTTTGCGTGGCCGCTATTTTGGTGTAAATGTCTGCAAATTCGTTAAAACTGAACCGTGTTTGTGTGTAGCGCACCAGGCCGGATATATTCGGACCGTGTTGCTGAAGAGCGACGATAGTTTCCGACTTTGCAAGGCCTAAAATCAAGACATATTGGCCGGGTGCATTCGATGCTTCATCTGTGTTTATTTCACACAATCCTTCAGTGCACGGAGAAGGACTATCATCGTCAATAACTCCGTAGGCGCAGCCATTGCGCTCTCCGATGCATTCGACGGTTGTACTACTACAACCTAGTATAGTAGTATAATCGTCGCATCTCCAACAAATGTAAATTATGCCAGGGTCCTTCTCGCTAAACGCGTATATGCGATAACGCTTTAGCACGCATGCGCAAACTACCCCTGTGGCCAGTGTAAATAAATAAAAAAAGATAACCTCGTGACAAATACGTCGCGTGCCCGACTGTCGAGCAAAGAACCTGAATTCGAACTCCAAAGCCGATCAATTTATTTGACTGAATTCCCTCTATTTTTCGGTTGTCCAATTCGCCGCCATCTTTATGATACCACCGAGTTTTGACAGCGCCGATCACAACAACAGCGCCGGACAGATTTTCGCGTAATGTGACTGGTAATGCATTTTCGCAGTAATGATGTCTGGTGTTTAGGTTGGATGAAATAGTTGCGTAATTCACTCGGAGTGCAATAGAAAAGCACGAATGGAAGCCATCGCCTCGTGCTTGTATATTACGCTACCCTAGGAACAATAATGAGCAAAAGCGCCGCGATATAAGACAAGGAAACAGACAAAATTCTTCGAGGCGGATATAACGGATCAAATTTGCTTCTAACTAAACGTAGTGGTACAGTGGTCTCTGCTATAGCTCTTCGACTGGAAAAAGGAGGGGTGGTCAAGCACAAAAGAATGAAATCACTCCGTACGACGGTGATGAAGCGGAACATCGTTCGTACTGATAAAGGCCTGCGGACTTGCTCAGCACACTGAGAACCCAGTCGCGATGTTACGTAAGGACTGAAGAAAGCCCAGCCATTATTGCCTTTTTGCCTGAGCACCGGTGTGCCCAAGCGAAAACTATCATATCACTTTGCCAAAATGCGACTGGCGACTGACACGTGGCCGGAATGCAGCGTGTAGTGAAAGCGCTCTCCCATTCGGGCGAAATACGTACGGAAGACAAAAAACGGCCGCTTTTGAGATGTTATTCAATGGTGGCACTCCGTGTCGATCAACTAGAATATTTCCGCCCGAGGTTGATGCCCATTCGTGCTACTAACCAAACTAGAAGGTGTTGCAGGACATAGAAGCGATATATTTAAGTATAGCAATAGGTGACTGTCCTCATAGCGTCCCGCCTCCATTCTTTCTATTTTATTTATTATATATTTATTTTGATATACTGTACTCCAATGCTTTGGACCAAGAAGGAGGGGCATATAAATGTAATCAAACAAAAAATAACAGAACGCGAGAAGATGCACATGGTAAAACAACATGTCACTGGAGAACATCCTGGCAAAAATCACTTTCCCACAAAGATGCAAACGACTTGCCGTTTCTGGCATATCGCGTCCGCTTCGAGAGAGAGAGAGAGAGAGTGTGTGTGTGTGTGTGTGTGTGTGTGTGTGTGTGTGTGTGTGTGTGTGTGTGTGTGTGTGTGTGTGTGTGTGTGTGTGTGTGTGTGTGTGTGTGTGTGTGTGTGTGTGTGTGTGTGTGTGTGTGTGTGTGTGTGTGTGTGTGTGTGTGTGTGTGTGTGTGTGTGTGTGTGTGTGTGTGTGTGTGTGTGTGTGTGTGTGTGTGTGTGTGTGTGTGTGTGTGTGTGTGTGTGTGTGTGTGTGTGTGTGTGTGTGTGTGTGTGTGTGTGTGTGTGTGTGTGTGTGTGTGTGTGTGTGTGTGTGTGTGTGTGTGTGTGTGTGTGTGTGTGTGTGTGTGTGTGTTTTCCAGGCACACAGAGACCCAAAGACAGGTCGCACGGGATGGTAAAGAAAGCAAATGCGTTAAGAAGGCTGAATCGGGCTGGTTGGTTCATGTTGGACTGAACGACGAGACACCACTGACAAACGGGTTGAGAGAGAAGAGATAGTGCATATTTCTGTCTCGTCTCTCCTGTCCCCTCTGCCAGCACTGTTTCATGGTTAAAAAGGCTTTTTCTGCCCCCAGGCTTTTGTCGAATCGATGCATTTCAAGTTTAGCTCGCAAGAAGTCCTTTTTTGCCAGAGTTTCAGCTACAGTGCGCGTCACGATCCTTTCATCGTTTTTCATTTGGAGCTACGTGTTACCACCCGGTTAGAGTTCACTATCCAGCACCGAAGATGTAAAAATAGTTTCGAAGTCCCACAGGAGTGCGCGTCAGAACAGGCTGTTGCGAAATTCCAGCAACACGTACGATGCTGAATAACTGCGACTGTTTGCCGCTAAGTCAAACACTACACAAGGAGGCGTGCCAAAAGCGGATCCCATGAATTTCCATAGCAAGCCTCGTTCGTTTCACTCGCAAATAAATGTAAGCAGTGTAGGAAGCGTACTAACCGAGCCTTGAGACTCACGCTGTGTTCGCTGAAACATGGCGGAAAGGAATAGCGGAAAGAACTTCTAGTAGCAGCATGCATAACGCACGCATGTTTGCGAAACCTTCGACACTGACGTAATTTTAAAGAAGCGAGACGAACGCAGCAGAAAGTTTTTTTCTTTTTTTTTTTGCCACTAGCATTTTTTTTTCCACCACCATCGAAACTGCTGCTTGCATCTATACGCTACCCGAGGTGAAACGTGTGCAAAGGCGCATGTGGTCGTCGTGTTGGTTTAATCTTCGCTTTTACCTTCTATGCTCTTCATTAATTTGCAATGCCGTAAAATGATGGAGTTTAAACAATAACGTTTAAGTTCTTGCCACCAATTGGGTCTCAAATTTTGCCCAATACTTACACCTGGAATCTTCCAAAGCGTGCAAAACTTCGCTCCTAAGCGCTCTGCACTTAATTAAAACATATGCTCAATGCACGCCTTAATCTGAAATATGTTCTTTTAACATATGTAACCAAATAATAACGGAGAAGTTAGTTGCTTAGTTGGTTTGTGGGGTTTAATGTCCCAAAGTAACTCAGGCTATGAGAAATGCCGTAGTGGAGGACTTCGGAAATTTTGACCACCTGGGGTTCTTTAACATGCACTGACATCGCACAGCACATGGACGCCTTGCTTTTCGCCTCTATCGAAAAGCGGCCGCCGAGGCCGGGATTCGATCCCGCGTCCTTGGGAACAGTAGTCGAGCGCCGTAACCACTGCGCCACCCCGGCGGGTAATAACGGAGAGAGAATGCCTAATTAATTCATTATGGAGACTGTCAGCAATGGATGAATCACTGTCAAATGTTTTCAGTGAAATAACCAAGCTTGATCTACATGAAAGTGTGAGCTCAGTCTACGCCGGTTTAAACGCTGAAAGAGCATCCTAAACCTGTCCAGCTAGCCGTGCCAGGATGCACGGCGGAAGACACCTTCTGCTCTATGTAGGGCTAATATCTACATCGGATAATGGCATTCATTTACATTAGGGTTAAGGTTGAGAAAATGTCTCACTTGCCTGAAAGGACACCGAGGAAAAATAAAGTTGGTTTGTATCTATGCGGTACATAGCGCGTAATAATCTTATATTGTTCATACCAGAAACTAAGCTGTTATAAGATTAAAAAAACTATCAAGGTCAGGTTGTCACCACACCAACAAGTTCCGCAAGGAAAATGCGACGTTTTTGGGCGGATGTCGGAGGTTACGTTACACCACCATTCTCTGCAAAACATGTTTGGTTTGGTTTGGTTTGGTTTGGTTTGGTTTGGTTTGGTTTGGTTTGGTTTGGTTTGGTTTGGTTTGTGGGGTTTAACGTCCGAAAGCGACTCAGGCTATGAGAGACGCCGTAGTGGAGTACTCCGGAAATTTCGACCACCTGGGGTTCTTTAACGGGCACTGACTTCGCACAGCACACGGGCACCTTGCTTTTCGCCTCCATCGAAAGCGATGTGGAAACCAAAACTTGTCGACATGCACTTCATGAGTTGATATCAGGAGGTAGGAAAATTATTCAGTTCAATTTTCTTTATGATAAATCACTAATTTGTTGCCAGATTTAACGTCTCTAATTTCACCGCCGTCACCACACGCGTATAGCATCGACGCAATGCATGTGGCGCAGCTGAATGACAAATATCAGATTTAACTGCTATCTAGGAGTCATCATAACAATGGTCCCTATTCGACTTCGCATGTAATGAATGTAACCAACAAAACTGACCGTGTCCTTGGTTGTCTAGGCCCTAAACCATAACTTGCGGCTTCGCAAGTAATGAAGGTACGAACAAAACTGACCGTGTCATTGGTTGTCTAGGGGCTAAATTAAAACATAACTTGCGACTTCCTCCGCCATCTGTAAAACAGTTCGCCTGTTCTCTATAGGCCATACTTAACTAGAATATGCGCGCCATTTTGAGACCTCAAAAAAGCAAAGGTAATTTTTTTTCGAAGCTCTTGGATAAATTCAGATCCGCGCGGTAGAGTTCATATACTGTGATTATACTCATATTATACAAGCATTGCAACATTAAGACATGATTAACGCACCATGTCTGGAATCATACCAGAAAAAGAATTACGGGCAGCACTTAATACAGGCGACGCATGCAAACGCATAATGACACGGGTGTAATCCCGGTCGCGGCGGGCGCTTTGGTTAGTTGATTTGTAAGGTTTAATACCCTAAAGCAACAGAGGCTTTAGAGACGTATTTGTGGAGGGCTCCGGCAATTTCGACCACCTGAAGTTCTTTAACCTTCGCTGACATCGCACAGCACATGGGCGCCCAGCTTTTCGCCTCTATCAAAAAGTGGCCGCCGTGGCCGGGATTCGACCCCGCATCCTTGGGCACACTAGTAGAGCGCCCTAACCACTGCACCGCCAAGGGGGGCGCGGTGGACATCTTTGAGGTCAAACGCCCGCCTCTGCCATGTACAGTGCAATGTCAGTACGCGTGAAAGAACTCAACGTGGTCGTAATTCCTGTAACCTTCCACTGTGACGTCTTCATAGCCGAGTCGCTTTGGCCGGCATTAAACCTAAGAACTAAATCAAACCTAATGTCTTATAACGAGTTATGTGTAGATGACGGCACGGCATACGTATAAGCCTCGGTTGTCGGTAAGCAGTACAAGACCGTGTTGGGCGGTCCAGTATGCATAGGCCGTGTCCGAACCGGAGTGCCACTCAGGTATTGCGCAGAGTGTTGGTTTTACACTGTTATCCTAGTAATCTGCACGTAGTTCATGTACATAGAACCGTTTTAGGTAATCAATACCACGCTAAAATAATTTGTGTGGCCCAAGGTCGTAGTACGTTTGTCTCGCAGTCCTTTAAGGCCAAATTTTTTTCTTCACTCGGAATTGACTACTTTCCAAGTTTTACAATTTGTGACATGCAGGTGCGTTTATTCTCATCGTATGTCATGTTTCAATCACTTTCATTCCACGCAGTACATCTTTTATCGAAGATGGTTTGGGGTGTTAGAAATTCCCGCACATTGTTCTGTGGCTGTGATGTCATGAGGTTTTAGGTACCGCTTTCTCCCGGATGGCGACGATGGCGATTTCGCGACCGATGAGGCACTAAATGACTTCGCATATTTCTACAATTTCAAACGTTAACCTCTAAGTTATTTCGTTATCGCCACAGCACATCGTGAACGCCCACTTCGAGTGTCCACTCGAGACGAGCATGTCTTTCTTCCCTAGGATGCGGTACCCTTGCATCCTAGGGGAAGCTGTCATCCGTCCTGCCATGTGGCTCACCATACAGCTAACTAAATAAGGTATTATCCCACCCTTCATGTGATTCCCTCAAATGGCGTTTGTAGAACTAACGAATATATAGCCAGGCAATTAATTTTTACAGGGGATAATTCTTTTCGGATCTCCTCAGTGCTCCTCGCGACTGCAGCTCTGAGGTCTGGTAAGGTCCATTTTGGATGTTTGGTTTATCGCCTGCTCTGTGAGTGAGTGAGTGAGTGAGTGAGTGAGTGAGTGAGTGAGTGAGTGAGTGAGTGAGTGAGTGAGTGAGTGAGTGAGTGAGTGAGTGAGTGAGTGAGTGAGTGAGTGAGTGAGTGAGTGAGTGAGTGAGTGAGTGAGTGAGTGAGTGAGTGAGTGAGTGAGTGAGTGAGTGAGTGAGTGAGTGAGTGAGTGAGTGAGTGAGTGAGTGAGTGAGTGAGTGGGTGAGTGAGTGAGTGAGTGAGTGAGTGAGTGAGTGAGTGAGTGAGTGAGTGAGTGAGTGAGTGAGTGAGTGAGTGAGTGAGTGAGTGAGTGAGTGAGTGAGTGAGTGAGTGAGTGAGTGAGTGAGTGACAGTGAGATAGCAGGTGAGTAAACGTGTGAATAGTAGTGGGAGTGGTTCAGTGAGAATAGTAGTGAGGTTCAGTGGTTCAATGGGTTTGGTGAGTGAGGCATAAATAAGCGAAGGAGTTAATATACCTTATTATTTGAAAAGAAAATCCTTAGTTCATGGCACACCTTGCAGTGTCTATCATGTGCGAGAAGCGTTAACGAGCTTCGCAATACGAAATGAAGGCCGAGAGCTAGATGCAGGGATGAGACGGTGCACGAACATTCGTGGAAATAAAAGGAAGAGGCTGCTTCCAGTCCGTTAGTACCCAGAGGGACCATTTTGTAGTGGGCATAATACCATTTCTCACAACTTCCGCGGAGATCACGGCGGAATTCTGCCATTGAAAATATATCCGAATGCTCCCAATTTCTCAGATTATTTTTTGTCTTGAACCCCGAGGGCTAGATCGACGCTTGAATGCCGCTGTTGAGTTCTCATGACTGAGTTATATTCTACTTGTTGCAGCCCTCCATGCCTTGCATCGTATGTCGCCAGTATTTAAGATCAATCTTCACTTTTTTTTTTTCGCCCCTGACCGAGCGACATTAAATATATTAGTAGCATTTAGGCACCTTTCGGTGTGAGCAAGTGGCAACCACGCTGTTTTTGCTGCCGTTGTTGAGACCAACTCATCACCCTATTTTATTTGTATCTGTATTTGCTCCTGTTTTGGCAGAAAAAAAAACGTATAAACATCCGGATCACCATCATCATGCAGCCATATATAACTTAAACGCTTGTATCGCCAGTTAACCCGCATCAATGGGTACAAAACTGAGAGACAGTCGCATCGCTATTATTTACATTTTTTATGTTAAAGTGGTGGCAGCATTCAATGCAGGTAGAATGCAATGCTTCTCAGGAGTTACACGGGCTCAAAAAACTACTAGGCCGTAACCTTTCTGCATGCAAATCACACCTCGGGGCTTGCGGCTCGCGTTGAGAAGTCAGGCAACGCCAGCTCGAGAATCTTGGATCTCCTTGATCCCCTTCGTCTCCTTATCGAGGTAGGTACGCACATAGGGGTTTGGTGAGGAATCGGGTCAGTGATCTGGAATAACGGCCTACCCCTACGCGCTGAGTGCTTGATGGAGTTGCGCATTTTCGATTAGCCACCGAAAAAAAGTCCGAGGAGCGAATAAAATCCGGGGCAACAAGCTTTACGGCTGTGTTGCATGTTCCACCATCGAAGTTTGCGTTAAGAGACTGCTGCTTCACGCCTTTCGTGGTGATTTCGAGGTGCCGTTACCTCACCTAGGTAGGGGATAAGCTGTTCTCGAAGACCTGTTCTTTGTTATTGCAACCCTCTCCCAAGAAAGAAAGAAAGAAAGAAAGAAAGAAAGAAAGAAAGAAAGAAAGAAAGAAAGAAAGAAAGAAAGAAAGAAAGAAAGAAAGAAAGAAAGAAAGAAAGAAAGAAAGAAAGAAAGAAAGAAAGAAAGAAAGAAAGAAAGAAAGAAAGAAAGAAAGAAAGAAAGAAAGAAAGAAAGAAAGAAAGAAAGAAAAGAACAATAAAAAAGAATAGATAAAGCACAGGAAAAACTATTTATGATGACAACTCGTTTCTAGCTGGGCCACTTCAGGCTACATTCTTGCGTCTATATTTTTTTTTTCGCGAGAGAGCGCTAGCACCGCTATGTCGGAAAAAATTGTGACGATTTAAGCATATCTTGAATCTAATGATTGAGCGAAAGCTGTGAGTTGGGCAGCGATAGCCTCTTTAACACCGCCTTTCAATCCGCGATCTTCTCATAATTTTCTTGTAATTGGTTCCCAGGAAAAGAAAAAAGTATAAAGGCTATAAAGCAGTTATGGCGCCAATTTTTTGTTCCTGCATTTCTTTGGCAACGAGTGCAAAATATCAAAATAAAGATGGTGGTGGTGAACTCTTTTATTGCGCCCAAAAACAGGGGACCAGTCAAAGGAACGGTTGCGCTGGCTTAGTGGAGGTCGGCGAGGATTCCTTGGGATGCCGCGCCGACCCCCCCCCCCCCACACACACACGTGTGTGTGTGTGTGTTATTGTAAGAAATTAAGGTACGATGGATATTGGCACACACACACACACGCACACGTGCACTTGGAAGAAGTAATTCGTTAACTGCGCCAATATCCATCGTACCTTAATTTCTTACAATAACACACATACACACACACACATGTGTGTGTGTGTGTGTGTGTGTGTGTGTGTGTGTGTGTGTGTGTGTGTGTGTGTGTGTGTGTGTGTGTGTGTGTGTGTGTGTGTGTGTGTGTGTGTGTGTGTGTGTGTGTGTGTGTGTGTGTGTGTGTGTGTGTGTGTGTGTGTGTGTGTGTGTGTGTGTGTGTGTGTGTGTGTGTGTGTGTGTGTGTGTGTGTGTGTGTGTGTGTGTGTGTGTGTGTGTGTGTGTGTGTGTGTGTGTGTGTGTGTGTGTGTGTGTGTTATTGTAAGAAATTAAGGTACGATGGATATTGGCGCAGTTAACGAATTACTTCTTCCAAGTGCATGGCGGCGTCGACCACAAAATTCTCGACTCCGCTCTGCGTTTAATGTTTAATTCCCAGCGGAGGGAAGGACAGCGCCTCCGCATTTGCTCGCGTGTGAAGGAAAAAGTGAGCTTAGCGCGAATTCTTCAGAACAGATTGCGCCCGGCTCGAAACGTCAGCCATCTCCTTCTACTCCGTGGTGCTTTGCTCACCGCCTGCTTTCATGGCCTTTATTCGGCGGCAATAAATGTGGCGTCTTTGCCGCCCGCATAAATGTGCGTCACAAACGCATCCGCGTGTCTTCCATTCCAACTCTGCATGCTCCAGTAGCGCAACCGATAGTCACATCTCCAAGTCCGTAGTTTTCCTTTTTTTTTTTCTTTTTGCCAACCGGACCCGAGGGAGGAAAGGTAAAACATTTGGTCCTGCCCGCGACTGTTTACGAAAGCGTACGCTGCGGTGGCAAAGTGCCGGGCGATCGCCGACCCAGTGTTTGCACTGCGCGGCTGCCTGGCGCTAAACCAACACTAGATGTGGGCCCAGGCGAGGCCTGGTCCGAAACTGCGAAAGAGCGCAGGCGAAGATATTGATGCTGTATGTGGTACGTATTCGTATACGTGTCCACCTGGTGGACGATGGCAGAGCCGGCACCGGAAGCACTGCACGGCTGACGCTGAGTGCGTATGTCGAGCGCGGCTAACGCACCTCTTATTGAAAGGCAGTACACGGTTATATACACGCTGCGTAAACAAGAGGAGCTCGCTTTTTTCATCTGCAATGTATGGGCTGCCGAGCACAGATATTTTTATCAGTGAGCAGAGGGTATGAAAGATGATCTGCAGAGATTGGCTCAAGGGGTCAATGAGGACCACTCACCAAGTTTTGTTCCTTTACACTTCGTTGTATTGGTGTATATTTATTCATGTTATCCGTATCAACACTCGTTCTTGGTACGCTGGGTCAGTCGAAGCAATATTAGGTTTAGGGGAAGGCCCTCGAGCTGTTGTGACCGAGAGTCCTTGGGCTTCGGAGACTCCCATGACTTAACGCAGCATCCGGAGTTGGTCTTGAGGCCAGTTCAAGCTGGGCATGCGCTTGTGAGAGCATATGCTAAGCTAGTAATTCACCCAACTATTTTCTAGCAGTTATTCGCTTCGGTGATCAAGGTAACGTTCGTGGAAAAGAACGTGCAGCGAACACCTTCCTTGTTTTCGCCTGGCATGACCTGACCAAAAAATGGCGGCTGAAGGGGCTTCGCGAATGCGCCGGGCGTTGCTGGAAATAACTTTACTAGATCACGATGGCTGGAAAAGGGACAATTCTGTAATAGAAGAGACATCTGGGCAAATTGGTACGGTGACATGATGGATAAAATTAGTTGTGGTTTAGCTCTGGTTAACCCTAGATGAATTGCGAAAGCAACGGTGGAAGCTTCTTTTGCCTGCTACATTATTCCCCTGTCACACCCTATCAGTGTGACGTTAAGTACCCCTCTCACACCCTTTATTCTCCTCCTGTGAGTCTGTCATGTCCGGCTCGGACCCGAGCAGCCACAATCGCTGATTGAGTTGGCGCGCCTGACCGCGTCAGCCATCGGGGTCCGGAGCAGAGTCATGTCATCACCATCTATCATGTTGCACCTTCATTGGCTTACCGCCTTGCAACAAGAGCCTTGCGTGGATCGCCCTCGAGAAACTGGCCTTGTATGCGATCGCACGCGATACAAATGGAACTTTCTGTGCTCCCATTGTCTCAAGCGGGGGAATAGTGCATCGATGAGATTCAATACAAAAATAGTTTTCCCTTATTACGTTCTATACAGGAGGTATTTGCTTTATACACTTTACGTAAAGCAACGTCAGTATACATACTAGCTATAGTTCGAAACAATCAAGTCTAAACACCAAAAGCAGATATGAACAAAGCCGAACAGTACGTGTATGGTTTCCATTGCGTGCAAACCATGCAATAGTACGTGCTCGGAATATAACCAGCCGCTATACATAGCATTCATGGACTACGAGAAAGCATTTGACTCGTTCTAAACCTCAGCTGTCATGAAGGAGATCAGGGTGTAGGTGAGCCATATGTGAAAGTACCGGAAGATATCTATAGGGGCTGCACAGCAACGATAGTTCTGCATAAAGAAAGTGATAAAATTGCAATTAACAAAGCTGTTAGGCAAGGAGACATGTTCTCCCCAGAGCTATTTACAGCTTGCTTAGAGAATGTATTCAAAGGCATGGATATGGGACAAGTTAAGCATCAGGGTCGATGGAGAATATCTCAGCAATCTGCGATTAGCTAATGACATTGTCTTGTTAAATAACTCAGGGGACCAACTGCAACTAATGATAAATGATCTAGACAGCGGAAGCAGAAAGGCAGGCCTAAATATTAATATGCAGAAGACTAAGGTAATGCTGAACAGCTTGGGAAAGGAACATCAGTTTAAAATAGGTAGCGAAGCATTGGAAGTGATAGGCGAATATGTTTACTTCGAACAGGTAGTGACCGCAGATCCGGGCCACGAAAGGGAAATAACTAGAAGAATAAGACTGGGATCGAGCGCATTTGGAAGGTACTCAAGCATTATGACAAGCAGATTACCGGTATCGCTCAAGAGGAAAGTATACAACAGTTGCATCTTACCTGTACTCACCTATGGGGCTGAAACGTGGAGGCTAATCAAGGGGGTTCTACTTAAGTTGAGGACAACGCAGAGGGCTATGCAACGAAAAATGGTAAGGGTAACATTAAGAGATAGGAAGCGTGCAGAGTGGCTCAGAAAAATCTCACGTTACTGACATTATAGTGGAAATCAAGAAGAAATAGGCATGGGCAGGACATGTAGCTCGAAGATAGGATAGCCGATAGTCTCTAAGAGTAACCAATTAGATTCCAAGGGAAGATAAGCGTACCAGGGGTTGGCAGAAAATTAGGTGGGTGGATGAGATTAAGAAATTTGCAGGGGTCAGGTTAATGCAGCTAGCACAGGACCGGGTGGAGGAAAATGGGAGAGGCACCATGATGATGATGGTGAGGTTTGCATTACGGGTGCCCCGAGGTTCAGTGTCTAAGGCGCTCAACTACCGATCGGAAGATCCGGGTTCGAGCCGGGGCGTGGCGGCCGCGTTTTTGACTGAGGCAAACCGCAAGTCGTCCGTGTGCGGTGCGATATGTCAGTGCATGTTAAATAAACCCAGTAGTCGAAACTATACCATGTAGTCTCTCTCCACTGAGTTGTCTCTCGTATGCTGAGTCGCTTTGAGACCTTAAATCTCATAAACCGAACCCAACAATTACGGGTGACATATTTAAGGATGGAATCTCGCTTCTACAGTATAAGCCGGAGGAGGTGGCATTTAGCAGATATCAAAAAAAAAAAAGTGCAGTCATTCGACGCCTCAGACTGGATGGCCACTTTAAAGTCGGTGCGACTGTTTATGTTGTCACGTGGCGTCTGAAGCTATAGCGTCCAATCGAATTCCCAAGGAAAGAAATTAGCTGTGGTTTAGATTGTGGTTAAACCTGGAGTTACGCAAGAGCTATCTGCATAGCTCCGCTTAGGTTCCGCTTAGGTTCCGCTTAAAAATAAAGACATGGCTTTTACACATAGTAGTGTACTCTATGGATTCAGCCTTATTTACGTCATAGGGGAATCACTTCACGCATGAGCACCCTTCGCCTCTCGTCGTTGACCATTCTCATTCGGGTGTAGAATATTTATAGCGTTATGACATCATCTCTACGTCGAACTTCGGGGCACATCACCGTCATAACGTTCGAACAAATTTACCTTCTGACCTAGCAACTCGCTGTTGTCGTTCGCCTCTACTAACTACCAAGTTATCTGTCTTCGTCTTCATCTTCTTCATTATCATCTCCATCTCCATCATCATCATCTTCTTCTTCTTCTTTCTTCGCTCTTCGGACAGGCATGGCGAAATGGCAAGACTATGGCCAATGCAGCTCTCGCTACAAAAAGGGTGCGCTCGTACACAGCGACTTCTATTTTGCTCAAAAAGAAGAAAAGAAATGGAGAAGAGGAAATTCTATATTTTTCTCTTGCTTTCTCAAGCTGAGGTGTTGTTGATGCATCCATGCAACAGCTCCGCAGTGCATGCGTCCACCGTAACACGCGAGAATGTCCGGTACACAGCTCTGGCTTTGAAAAATCCGAACACATATATACAGCACGAAACTTAAAGCTGCGGCTTGGAAATTTTTAAAAAATTGGCAAATCGGTCGCGCGCCCTCGGGGACGGCCACCTCAGAATGCAGCCTCGCCTCACTGACGTCCAGTTTTGTCACCGACGCCGCCGCGGCTGTCACCTGGAGGTGGGATGCTCCTTCCTTCTCTTCTAAGCGAGTGTAACGCGGAACCAGTGCCGTAAAGAACGTCTCCCGTCTCCGCTTTCTCAATCAATAACACATGAATTATAAGTAAGGAAGTATGGGGAAAGGGTAGGGAAAAGACAACGAAGCATTCCTTCTGATCCCGTATCCGCGCACCAAGCTGCTGCCAGCGGCGCAACAAACCACGCAGTTAGGATCGGGCGCTGCTTTACGGCGTGCCGTAAAAGACCACGTCGCCGCATTTTGTTCCCCGACGTTTATGGCCTTTATGGATAAAACATCGTCAATGCCGGCCGGCCGCTCGCGAGCGCACGCGGGCTCGGTATTTTCTTTTTTTAATGTTTTGTCTCTGTCTCTCTCTTTTACTCAAATATACGCGTCCCAGCTGCGGTGCGGCGAAGCGTGCTGTTTTCCACGCAGATCATTGGCCGCTTGGACAAGAAACACAAAGCGTATACTGTGTGATTAGATTTCCTCTTGTAAGCCGGAAAAAACTACGGAGCATCGTTTTCTTGATGGTTAAGACCAACCGAGGAAGCGCGTGTTATTGCAACGCATCTCTCTCTCTCTCTCTCTCTCTCTCTCTCTCTCTCTCTCTCTCTCTCTCTCTCTCTCTCTCTCTCTCTCTCTCTATGTTGGGTAGCGAAGTGCATCAATGCCCGGAAGACACTGCACAGTCTTACAGCACATGCTGCGTTGAAGGTGTGCAATGATGAAATGCGTAGCGAGGAGCTGCAATATCACGTTGCAGCGAAGAGCATCAATTTGCCCTTGAAAACCAGGGGACGTATAAGGGTATCTAAGCAAAATTTAGCCAAGGGTTAAAAAATGAAAAATTTGAGGTGGTCCATAAAAACCCTTGTATACAGCTGCAAGTCATCTGGCGCACAACAGAGGATTTTTTGTTTTGCAATTAAGTACTTAGTAATTAAGATAATTTTTCTAATTTACTAATTATTGCCTCTAGACGATATATGGATTTGCAGAGTTGGAGAGCACCTTCCAAAATCCCCTTTCAATTTATTTCTGACGAAGAAAGCCTCACGTGTACCGTATTTCTAAGCTCTAAAGAAAAGCCCGCGAAATGCAAAAAATATCACGTGTATCTGGTGCATTCGTGCGCCACGATTGCGCTGCTCTCAACCTAGGTTTCAGAGGGTGAAATTAACTGCGGCCTTGGCTCCACGACCCCGTTGCAGTGGAAGACCGATATGTCTGCGGTGGTTTCATTGCCCCTCCAGGCAGTTGGCGCACGTGACAGTGCAAGTCACAGCGAGCTCACCGCGCTAGCTGCAACCATCGCCAACATATCAACTTATCGCTTGGACTGGACTGCCGAATCATTCATTCATTCATTCATAAGCCTTTATTGATGAGGATGACCTGAGGCCTAAGGGGAAGGGGACGGGTTAGGTGAGGTTGAGGGCGCCAGACTCCGACATGAAGTCTAGCAGGGCACTAAGCATGCGTATTGGGGGCTGTCCAGTCTTCGTAACACTGAATGTGGTGAGCAGATGTGTAGCGTGCGCGGAGGCCAGCCATGCCAGGACAGGTCCAGATCAAGTGCTGCAGGTCAACGGAGTCAGCAGGGCAGTTGGGGCAGCTGATCTTGGTTCGGCGCCATTGAATCAGATTGTTCGATGTGTACGCTGCACCGGCTCGCGTCTTGTGAGTTAGAACTTAGGCAGGACGAGCGAGGCCGGAAGGTATCGGAGTATTATGGGGGACAAGGTCCCGCAACAATCGCCTCCGCTCATGTTTAAGCCGCGTGATGACAGAGTCTGGTATGATGAAGGAGACGGGAGAACAGTAAGGGTGGTCCGAGTTGGACGGGCCCACATCAAGGCTATGACGGCGGTCTTCCTCTAGCTGCGCGCCAGCGGCCTCGTGGGCCGTTCTGTTCCCAGTTCCTTGTGCGTGATATCCAGGTGTCCAATGAATTCGTACCGAGACTTGCGAGGTCTCTCGCAGGTAGCGGCAGCGCTGTTTGATACTAGGCCTCAGTACAACACCGCTGTCGAGTCACGACCGCAGCTAATTTCGTTCACTAAAACCTCGATTGAGAGCACCACAGTCGTGGCGCGCGAATGCTTTAGTCACGTGATATTTTTTTGTATTTCGCGGGCTTTCTTTAGAGCTTGGAAAAAGAATACACGTGAGGCTTTCTTTATCGGAAATAAATAGTGCAGGGGTTTTAGAACATGCTCTCGAACTTTGCCAATCACATTTATTGTTTAAAGGCAATACTTGGTAAATTAGAAAAAATTATTTGTGTTACTAATCAGTTATAATTGCAAAATAAAAATTACCTGTGAAAACTGGCGGTTTTCTCAGAATCGAACGCCACTTTACGGTGTTCGGCGTGCTTGGATATACATCGTCTTTTTTTTGCGATCGCTTCTTTGGCGCTTTCAGACTTTGTTTTTATTGTTTTCTGATAAGCACCCATATATACCTTGAATCCACTGTTACTCGGACATCTGCAAGCCAACGACGAAATGGAAGAGTGGTATTTTTTAATTTGATGCCCACAGTAGAGGGCCTGAGTGTTTTGTGTAACCGCTGCCTACTGAAAAATTCTGTATAAAATTCATACAGGAAACCATATACAGGTTTACTGTACAGGATCTGAGATGCAGGACAGTCGGGTATTACACAGCAAAGCACGGCATGACACCACGTGGAGCTGATTTCAGAATTGCCAGTATAGTCAGTGGTCCTCGTTTCCGAAAACAAACGAGTCGCCAGGCTGGAAAACGTATGCAGAGCTGAATAACACGACCACATTTGAACAATAAAAAATTATATAAATCAAAAAATAAATTTTGAAGTAGGGATTCGAAATTTAGTCTTGACGCTACAGATAGGTACTTTAACCACACATCCGGTTGTGGTTTAGTGGTTATATTTCTGTTTGTGTAGTTAACTTTGCTCTTTCGTATTTTGTATTTTTTCTGGGGCGCAGTCTTTTTCCTGGCTATGAATCACCATGCGAATGATCAACCCTATCGAATGACCCGATCGATGAAGCTCAACAAGAATGACCATGCGCGCAGGCATGCTGCGGCATGGTCATTCTGGTCGAGCTTCATCGATCGGCCCAACTAGTGTTCAGAAGCGGAAGTACTCTGTCCGGTATCAATTCTATTCATGACGGGTTCGTCCGGTTTCAGTTAAACCGGACATGGTACGTCTGCGCTGTATATGAGCTCCATACAGGACTGACCCATCCAGTTTCATATCCATTCAGGACTGGGGTGTTCTGCTTGAGATGAGTACTGAAAATGGTCTGTCCAGTATTAGCTCCATACCGGACTTGGATGTATTGTTTGAGATGCATACTGGAAATGTGTACAGTATAAGCTCTATCTGGACCGGTCCGTCCGAACTGAGATTCATATTGTACATAACCTATCCGGTATAAACCTATTTAAGCTTCATACAGGACTGGTCACACCGGTATGAAAATTATATGGGATAATACAGAACCGGTTAGAAACGATTTGGCGAGGTACAGGATTTTTCACTAGGCCTTTATTACAGCATGCATGTACGAACGCCGATTATTTGCTTAAATTAGTCTTGCACTTCGTTATTGTCCAATATATACACCGTCGTTACTGGAAGTAGTTAGTACGGCGAGCGAAGGATAACAACGGAGCAAAATCGCATGAAAACAATTGTGTCAGTGTCTTTTGTTACTTGCCTTCTGTGCACTAATTACAAAAAACTGCGCTGAGAAAAGGCGACCATGCTCCTCTCGCTTTCCAACTATGCACAAAACTATAAACCTAATTTTGATTGTTAAAGCAGCTTGTCTGAACAACACTGGGGAGAAGGGTGCATTTAAAGGGGTCATGACACCAATTTTAGAACATAACGCAACTAAACCTCAAGGTTTCAGCTTCATCAGAGCTGCAGCTACAAAACTATCATGTTCGTTTCTTCGTGAACAGCTTGCTGATCTGGCCACCGACGTGACCGGCGTAGTCGGTGACGACATAAACTAACGCCCACCGCGTCGTCTGCTGCATGTTCTGTGCACGAGCAGCGTCAACTGCGATTACGCGAAGCCAATGTGACGGACTATTGAGACTATCATAATATAGTTCCTAATGTAGTTCCTTAATAGTATGAGTGGACTGTTGTCAAGCCAGGGTGGGCTCCTCTGTCAGTAAATTTTAAAGCGATGAGCTTGGCGCGTCTTGAACTCGATTGTTGCCTTTCGGCCGCGATCCAATTCATTTTTGAGCACCAAGCCCGGAGACTCGAGCGCGCTCGCTGCCCATTCCACTTTGTTGACGAAATGCCGACAGGCCGGCTTAGGGCTGCGCACGCACTCCATCACATCCGTCCACGCCCTCCAGAGAGAGTGGAGCCCTAGTATCAGGACGTAGACCTTTAGTTCGGCGGACTCCGAAGGCATATCCAAGCGCCGGAGCCCGGTCCATGAGGTCTATATCTCTCACCGAAGAAGCAACGCAGTTCATCCCAGAATATTTTTGCTGTGTTGCATTCCAGAAAAAACATGTTCCACTGTCTCGGTAGTTACGGGCTTTAAATGCACTCTTATTCGTTCTGAATGTTTTTTGTGGCTGTAGGAAGGAAAAGAAAATGCACGGGCCAATTCTACTGGCTCTGTAGCTGAGTCCCCTCTGCTGCCTCGTGCGGACAGAAGGGAGGAAATAGAGAAGAAAGAAAACGAAGAGGGACAGAAAGACGCGCGCCGCAACAGTCGTCGTCTACCACCTAAGTGGTGGCGGGTGCAATGAGGGCCTATAACAGATAAAAAATTTGGTGACAGGCTAGCCACCGCCGCAAGCGGCGTTGACCTACAAGTCCCAGCCATAAATCGACGGGAAAACATTTATTTTCATCGGCTTTAAGAGGTGAGGGTTCAGTCTGACTGTTGGCCGCGCCAGATGGCCGCCAGTTGCGTCCTGTCGGCGGTCTCTTCAGCAATGACCCGAGCCTGGATGGCCGGGTCCGAGCAGCGCAGCACGGCCTCCCACTCCTCCAGAGATGGAGCTGGCAGCAAATCGGTGGGTGGCGGATAGGCCGCGCACCCCCATGTAATGTAGTCTAAAGAGGCGTCGACGCCACACTCTGAATTTAGGGTCCACCTGCTCTTTGAATATATACGAATATACTTTAGGGAAGGGGGAGGGGCGGGTTTGTAGCTGGCGCCAGAGTATCTCCTGGGCCTTGCTTAATGAATTATGTGGGGGAGGAAAAATGCGCCTTCCCAGGCTAAAAATGGCGAGTTATATCATGGAACGAGAGCAAGCCCTCCCTCGCGCCCGCGGGAAACGAGGTACTCACCACCCGGCCGACGAAACCTCGGGCATATTAAGGAACAGCCACCCTGCACCAGCCCCGCCGGGGTGGCACAGGGGTTACGGCGCTCGAGTACTGTTCCCAAGGATGCCGGATAGAATTCCAGCCTCAGCGGCCGCTTTTCAATGGAGGCGAAAAGCAAGGAGCCCGTGTGCTGTGCGATGGGACCTCACCTCTGAAGGGCGGATTTGGAATTCGTCAGGATCACAATACGTTGGGCCGGACATGATCACAGCTTCCGTAAAGCTACTTCATTCAAACTGTCCTCCATGCGGTCGTACTTTAAGCGTTTCGCTTTGAAATAAGCATTAAAAAGGAAGTAAAAATTAGCACGAGGGCTAACTTTAGCAGCTTTGGGATTTAAAATTCGCGCCTCAGTGTAGGATCACCTGTGTAGCAAATGCTGAAACTATGCATTGGTCGCTCACTTGGGCATTGGTTTCCAAATTTATTACTGCGATTAATTTAATTATTATTGGACTAGCAGTTCTTCCCGCATCAATATGTCCACGCGTCTTCATAGCGTGAGCAATTTTTCTTCCTTCCATCCGAACCTTGTCTGAGCAACAATGCCGATGTAAACATGGCGCCGCCCTCGGAATGCCAGTGTTGGGGAGGTGGCTACAGTTTAAAATTCCTTATCGCAGCTGTGTTATCTTTGGTCTTATCTACTGGTAAGTACAGCGCAGCGAATGTACTGTTTATCTTTCATCGATACAAGCGCGTCCTAATCTCGGGTACGGAATGACGTCCGCACGTTTGTCGTAAAAAGGCGTTGTCCGGCGCAGTCAACCGTTGACTCTTGCGAGAAGCCGTTGTCATTAATTATTTTTCTGTAAGCGCTCAGTTTGTCAGTTTTTGATCGAGGGCAACTATGTGAACATTTTATGCAATAATGCTCTGCTGTTGAGGTTGTAAATAGCCGTTGTGCTGCGTTCGTGCCGAGCAATGTTTTCCTTTGATTTGGCGCTTCCACTGGAAACAGACAATGTTGCAGCGCTTTTTGCAGTTAGCTATTGTGCGGCGAGTTAAACGGCTTGACAATTATGTAGTGCTTGTAACACATGGCATGCCTTTTTTTTTTTTTTTTTTTTTGCGTAGCGTCAAGGCACATTTTTTTTTGGTTGGAAACCGTGGCTGCATCCATGATTTTGGACTTTTAACCTAATTTTGGTGCCCACTTAATCTGTGTCTAGTCGGGGTCGTTTCCTGTCATATGCGCGTGCAATCTCGGTTTTTCGCGCAAGTAGTATTTTATGCGTCAACGCCTGACGCCCGCTAATGCGAATGGCATGTCATTTTCCTGGTCGTGTGTCGACTGGTAGCCGAGGGGGAGAGGTGTGGTTCCAAATTTGTATCGTCCATGGAAAAAAGGCAGTTTGAAAAAGTTAGTACCAGAATTAAAAAGTTAAGCGTTTAGTTTGGGACTGGGACAGCTTCTTAATGACGATAGCTTAGAAAATAATCAATAGTGGCGAAATTAGAAATTGTGAACAGTAAATAATGTGTGCAGCAACTTTTAGATATTTAATGTGAGGTAGGTGGAGTCAGCCTCAGATCGCATATGAGAGAAGAAAGTGAAAAGTATCTGTCATATTAGCAAAGCATAAAATAGCTTTTTCATGAATCGATTCCAGTTTGTTTAAATCCACTAGCATATCAGAATTCCAGATGATGCAGCCAGGTTCTAGGATTGGGCAGGTCAGGGTTTTGTGTGTAACTTCATATTTAGCGGAGCAACTTACAAAGTGCATTGCAGCTATCTGAGCCTTTGGAGGGCTTTCTTAATAATCAGATCGACGTGTTACATTTATGGTTATCCTGTGTGAGTGTAAGATAGAGGTATTTATACTCCGGAACTTTTTATAACCAATTATCTTTAAGGGAAATTTGCCCGAAACCTGTGGAACGCTCGATAGAGCATCAGTGATGGATGACCTGCTTCATTTCAAATATATGTGTTTCCTAATCATTTCAAATATATGCGTCCTAATCTCACCACCTTGCAGGTGGTGCGATTAGGATTTATGAATGCAGTTATGCTTTTACAATGGTTTGCAGTGAGGGCCAGCATCACATTTATTAAGTCTATAAATATGTACCGAACCTGTTCACCAATATTATGAGAGAGTTCATCTAAATGCATGTCACTGCTTAATCCACAAATAAAAACAGAATGTTGCTGCACTTGAGTTAGGCTGTGATATGATGGAAATTTACATGACTGGACTGTTAGAAAAATGTTTAATTAGACATAATTGTGTAGTTGGCTCTGGGTGCCTTTGCTGCCTAATCATGATAATGTTGAGGCTTGTCTGTTTGTAGTGAATTTCTGGATGCGAAAGTTTGGTGAATTTGATTAAGTTTCAATGAATTAACCTGGTACGGACCTACCAGGCAGAAAAATGGAGGCTAACTTATATGGTTCAGCTTAAATTGAGGACCACGTAGTGATCTGTGGAGATGAAAATGAAGATGCAGGAAGAGAGCAGAGGGGGTCAGGAAACAAACACAAGTTAATAATGTTCTAGTTTACTAAACATTGTTCCTTACAGGCCACATGTGATATGCTTGAAATTTTTTTTCCACTAACAGTTGAAGTTGGAAATAACTTGGATAGTTAGTTCCCTTTGCGCATTGCCACCTTATGAGTTCATTCTGCAGTTGTCTAACCATATGATCAATTGTTCCAAATATGTTATAATTATCGATGTTATTTTATTTGTACTAGTACTGTATGCACTCCAGCTATGTCTCACGTGTGAGACAACAGTTGTTTGGTTGGTAACAGCTTTATTTATAGTCCTGCAGAGCTTTTGCCAACAGGGTCTTAAATGACAGCAGTATTTGTAAATAGATAAATAAAGTGGGCATGGCCATGACATGTAATGTAAAGGCAAGATAACCGATAGTTCTTAAATATGACAGAGTGAATTCGAAGGGAAGGGAAGCGCAGCAGGCAATGGGAGAAAGTCATGTGGGCAGATGGCATTGGGATGTTTGCAAGGATGAAGTGGATGAAGCTGGTACAGAACCGGGTCAATTGGAGGGATGTGGGTGAGGCCTTTGCCCTGCAGTGAGTGTGTCAGATTAGTGGGATGATGATGCTGAACTGTTGTTACACTTTGTATAAAAGTTTGCTAGAAAATGGCTTCTTTCACTTTCAAGAGCTTTTGCATTGCATTAACTGTATTATCAATGCAGTACTTGGTGATCTTAGTCTAATTGTTGCAGTTGACATGGGGCAAATTAATGCTGCATGAATGCTTCAGCGACGCAGCATATGTTTAATACCTGTATCATTTCATGCTCATGTTTCATGTTTGTTGTGGGAATGTTGTGGTAAGCTCAGCTGTATTCCCGATGAGTGGCAGTGTCGCTTGTACCGCCCGTTTGTGTGCTAGATCCCTTCATGCCTCCTCATGTTTCTTCTTGCAGCCCACGCCTACTATGGGCCTCGCAATAGATGTTTGCTCCCTCAGACACTTCAGGGAGAGTGGTACTCCAAGGAGCGCGGAGACGACACCTACACTACCATCGATGACAACCGCATGTCCAACAGAGGCAACTGCCTTCACATCATAACCAGAAACAATGACAACTTTACCATCATATTTGAAAACAAGTAAATTCCTATTCAGTCTCATTCTTCTGCACTTGTCTGGGTTGGTGTTGTGTTTTGCATGGTGTTGTGCTAATAAAATCTGTTTTACTTGGAGAGGCCAGTTTAGGTTAGGGTCTTCTTCAAAACTAAGGAGAGCCGCCTGGAGTTCAGTCTGCATGGATTATTTGTTGGCAAAATCACAGCCTCAGTTTTGTTTATAATATCGTCACCATGTACGACAAAATGTGCGATGTTGCATTCAAGGTTTTTGGCTAGGTGTGTCATGGGTTCCGCCCAGAACAGAGCCCCAAGGTGCACCTCTTGTACGAGTTTTCTGTAAGCTTCAGTACAGTGAGACTTGACAGCAAGCTGGTGTGTCCGCAGAAATTTTCTAAATGCGTTTGTTATCATATATTTTAAAATTCATACTCAACAAACTTCTTTAATAGTTGTTAAACACATGCTTAGATGTCATCTTGACATGGGCAGAACCGTGTGATATTCAGAGAGCAAGCAAATAAAAAAGCCGCAGTGTTCAGGAGCACGAAAAATCATCTGCTTGCAGATCTTGCCGGAAGCAAATTGCTTTTAATCTTAAAAAAAAAAAAAAAAAATTTAAAGTAAAAAAAACTAATGCTCTTTATTGATATGGTCCCAAATTATTGCAGAAAGAAAAGAGTCTTGTGCAGTCAAGTAGCAGTGGTCCTCTTTTGATTACGATGGCCTTTTCTGATTTACTTTCACCAATATGTGTTAGTTATGCATGTGTTAGTCTACTGGGCAATCGGTTGCTATTGGGTAATTGGTTTATTCTGCCTGTTCGTTTATATGAAATGATTAATACTGACGATGGCCTCATTAAAAATATCTTGCTTTTCAGTGCCTGCTACTACTGTGTGCGCATTTTTGTGCGGACATTAAATGTCTTGGAGAAAATAGAAAGTAAGTATTCTTGCTTCTGGCCATTTTAGCAGTGTTCAGCATTTAATATACTGCCTCTAGAGCTTCCACGTAGCCACGTAGTGTATCCAGCAGTGACGCTCATGCTGCAAGCTCGTGTCGGTGTCGACAGTTGTTTGAGTGATGTCATGAGACCCCATGTCATGACTGAAGCTTGAGCAGCTGTTCGACTCGGCATAATTTACTCAATAGCCAGTTAGAACTTGGGTACGGCGGCATGCATGTTAATAATACTGACTTTTTCTTTGCTTAAAAGCATTGACTTTAAAGGATTGACTTTGGCTTACCGCAAAAATTTCAGCCCATAGTAGTGATCAAGATTGACAAGCATCTTCCTATTTCCTTTCTGAACTGGGGTTATTGGCATAAAAGAACATAGTTCAAGTGCAAAATCTGACTTTCTAGTACCTTTGTTTTCTTTTGAGCTAATTTTACCATTCTTGCATGTATTGTGTGACATATTGTAATATGTTCAAACGTGTTCTAGATCTCTGTCGAGCCTACTGCAGCCTAAGACCTCTTTTGGAGTCAGTAGAAATAAATAGCCTCTGACTGCCTGCTCAATTACCTCTAGAGTGGTGTGCATTTCATTGCATTCTTTCTTTTAGGTTGACTCACTCAACTTCTCTGAATTTTCGCTTTTGCAGCTGGGTGTGTCAACCTCAATGAAGGCGAATCTTCAGACATTCCGACTGTCTGTCGCTCCCTGGATGTCAAACAAGAGTTGATTACCCTTTTCTGTGAGTACTGCATTGCCTTTTTCTTCTTGTTTGCATCTCTGGGTCGGTTTGTTTGCAGTCTCCATGTACTACCCTTGTCTCTGGCCATATTGAAGATACGACCTGCCTTGACAGCTGGGTGATTGGGGTGCTCAGCTACTGAGCGGTGGCCACATTTTGATGCAGGTCAGGTGAAATGCGAGATGCAATGCCATTGCACATTAGAGAACATCATATGGTCAAAGTTAGACTAGAGTTTTCACAATGGCATCCCTCATATCTGATGTCTTGCTTTGCACCAGTATCCACTGTTTTTAGTGCTACACTGTGCAGTCCAGCTACTTGCTTGTGGGGGTAAAACTGAATCAAGTGGTTTCAAACTTGCCAACCTACGTGGCGCACTGACTCACAGTAGTTAATAAGTGAAAACTACAGTAGTAAAAGATTAATTTTACCATCATTTGTTTGGGAATTCGGATAATTTGAATTGCCTTCTTGGCGAGCCAATGTCTTTGCAACTCTGTGGTATCAGAAGCTTGTTAATTTGGTGCAGTGGGTCTGCACTGATCAATTTAAACAGGCTCCTGAAGTGAAGCTGCAGGCACGATTAGCGATCGACAAAACAGCCCTGCTCAAATCCTGTGTTCCAGTCTCTTGTGCCCCTCTAGCATTTACTGCAAGTCACAGCATGCGTGATGACAAATGGATAGCCCCATCTTTGAGAACAGTCCAACGGCTTAGTTCAAGCTTTGCGCAATCCGACTACAATGGTGGCTCTCTGTCCCTCCCTCTCTTCAGCACCACTGAACCATTTCTTTTGCTTTCATCCACATGATTCTGCCACATGCCATTTGCTGTTTAGACTCCTCACAATGTAGCTGCAGTACAAGTCATATTGACTGTTTGTTTTAAATTTTTCAGAAGGAATTTGATACTTTCCTGTCCAGGGCTCTCTCCTTTTCCTTATTTTTATTAATGATATCTGAAATGAAATACAGTCGAAACCCGCAATAACGAAATCGCAGGGGACAGCAAAAAAATTCGCTTTCGCGAGAATTTCGTCGCCGCGAAAATGAAACAGAAAAGATAGAAAACAGCCCGCAAAAAGAAAATTTATTGTCAAAAGTCAGTCAGCTTAGTTTGCCGAGCCTTGCCTTGCAGCAACTTCATGGTTCTATTCTCACACTGCAAGAAGTGATCCATTGCCACGTCATCGTCGTGTGCGCCTAAGAACGACTGGATCGTGTCAAAGGCGTCCAACACATTCCTCGGGTTCGGGTTTACCGTCTCTCCATGTTGTGGACCTTGGTCCTCGGTGTCGTCAGTTTCGCACACGCTGCTGATGATAGCCTCATCGGTCATTTCTTCATGGACAACTACATCGTCATCAGCGCGAACGAAATTATCGACACTGAGGCCATCTGAAACAACATAGGTGTCGACAGCACAAAGTGCACCCCATGCGTTGGCCAGCGATTGTGGCACTGCACTGGCAGCACAGTCATCGTGAAGTGTCTCTTCAAGCACGCTTTCATTTGGCGACTCGTCCACGCATGATGTCTGCTGGGTGGAGGCGAAGCCCGCATGCTTGAAACAGTGCTCAATCACAGTCGGAGGCGTCGCAAGCCATGCAGCGGCCAGCATCTCAAGCGCCATGAACAAGTCCACGTCGGTGGGGCGCTTGTGATGGAGGTTAAGAATGAGACGCTGAATTAGCCTCTCTTTGTAGGCGCACTTCACACTTCGTATGACGCCTTGGTCGAGTGGCTGCACAACAGAAGTGCACCCGGGCGGAAAAAAAAACAAGTGCACGTTTGTGAGCTCCATATCAACATGATGGGCGGTGCAGTTGTCTAAAAAGGCTCACCAACCTGCCTGCCTTTCTCATGTCCGCATCGAAGGCCTCAAGCCAGCTGGAAAATATTTGAACGGGTCATCCATGACTTCCCGTTCGAGGTGTACTGGACAGGCAGCGTGGGGTTCCCTTGAAGCAGCGGGGCTTCTTGCTCCAGCCAATGACAAGAAGTGGCCGTTTGTCACTGCCGTCCATATTGGAGCACAACAATACTGTTACGCGCTGCTTGCTGCGCTTCCCTCCGTGGCATTTTTGACCTTTCAGGTCCAAGGTCTTCGAAGGCAGCATCTGATAGAATAGACCCGTTTCGTCCGCATTATACACGTCTGAGGGTTCGTACTGCCCCAGGATTTCTTCGGCAGTCAGCTGCCACGACGATGTTGCCACCGGGTCCACTCCTGCTGCTTCGCCCGAAATCACCTTGGCCACAATATCGTGACGGGCTTTAAAGCGGCCCAGCCAGCCAGCGCTTGCTCTGAATTGGTCATGCCCGAGCATGCAGGCGAAGTCCAGAGCCTTCTGTTGCAGCAGTTTGCCTGACAGAGGCACTTTATTTGCGCGCTGTTCACAGAGCCAGACAAACACCGCCTTGTCAACATCCGGGAACACCGCAGCCGTCACTGTTTTATGCTGTGCTCGAGCACCATTCTCAAGCGCACCGAGAATGGCTGCCTTGCTTTTCAAAATTGTCGACAGTGAGCTGCACGCAATCCCGTACTCGTCGGCGATATCCATTTTTTTCCTGCCTTTTTCTGCTTGAGCAATGATGGCAGCCTTCTCTTGCAGAGACAAAAATAATCGTTTTTTGGCTGGCGGAGACATCTCAAACGCAAACGTGCGGACTGCTGCTCATACACACTGCCACCACACACAACGAACACATGTGCACCGCTCGCAGGCCTAAAAGTGCAGCGCTGATGATCTAGTGTCGCCCCCTGATGGTGTCGCTGCGAGGCTGCCTTCCCTGAACATAGCCTCCGAGATAAACAACCACGCGGAACTGATCACAGAGGACACGCGCTGCGCCGGTATGGTGGCTAGTACCGGCTCAAGGTGGCTAAAGTTTTTAAAGTTGTTCCGGCTGCAAGGTTGCCAGGCGCCAATGCTCTCGCTGTAGCCACGCACGCAGCAAATTTCGTTATCGTGGGATTGCGGTACAAAAATGTTTGGTTACCGAGAGATACGAAATACATTAGCCCCTATGGGCATTTGCCGGGATCTCGGAAATATTTCGTTGCGGCGAGAATTTCCTATTCTCGAGATTTCGCTATCGCTGGTTTCGACTGTAACTGTTTAAGTGTGATTGTATGCTCGTGATCGTGTTGTGCAATCTGTTTTCACAACTCAGGCAGATTTCACACAGCTTCAGGATGATATGTACAGTATGGAAGTGTGATGTTGGGAAAATTCTTTGTTTTTGGACAGGAAGAATTGTGTGTGACATTGGCTTTATGAAGGAACGCAACAACCTTGGAAAATCAAAATATCAGAAATGAATCAAATTACAAACATATTTGGGTGTAACTTTTTTCAAAGATGGAGCATAGGCTGCGCATGTACTTAGTGTAGTTAGTATGATGGGAAGTGCTGTGTGTTTTTTGCCGGAAATTAAAAAAAAAAATTTGTGTGGGTTTAAGCATGGCTTGAACCTATTGATAAAGCAAAAGCTGTGAGTGTTGCAGCGAATTTTTTTTGCGGACACCTAGATTTAATGTGCCGCCGTAACAATGCTCAAACGAACCTTCTGTCCTAGCAACTCTCTGTTGTCGTTTGCCTCTACCAGCTACCGAGTTTTCTTCTTCTTCATCTTCTTCTGTCCTCCTCCAACTCCTGGTCCACATGGCCACGCGACAGTTGCTAGGCGATGGTTACGTGGCACGGTGCCATGGTGCCACGACGACGGCTTGAAAACCTAGCGCAGTGTAGCTTTCGCTACAAAATATAGCTATGAGAGTAAGACCGGATGCATATCACGCATACATTTGACGTTATGGGGGGCTCATTCTCGAAAGAATGCGCCACGGGGGGGCTAGACGCTACGGTCGCCTTCTAGCCCCGACGTGCCAGCCCTAGCAGACAGAGCTGTGACCCCCAACCCGCGGTGCGAGAAATCGCCACTGCGGCGGGTTCGGGCCAGAGGGTACAAACACCGAGTTGCACACTCGAACAAGGTTTAATTTGCCCGAGCAGTTGTACACGGCAAATACAAATACACAAATACAACCGCCGTGTAGCGAGCGAACGCCGCGTACGGGGGTGAAATAAAAACCACCTAATGGGGAAGCGCGCCAAGGAGGTGAGAGGAAGAGTCTTCTCACCTGACACGGCTTCTCGCTCACATCCCGTTGCGGTAAGTGCCTACGGTCAATGGGCGTTTCTCGGTGACGGCGGTGGTCTCCTCGGCGGAAATCATGAACCGCGCGCGTGCGCGCCCATTCGCCGAAGAACCCCAAGCGAGTTGCTACAGTCGCGCTCCTCGACACGGAACGGGAGAGAAGGTCTCCCGGTTACGCCTGCAGGAAAGAGGGAAGCCCGCGGCAGCGTCGCCGCAGGCCCGAGAGGTGGCGGGGAGTGGCCAGCATGCTCTCCCCTTCGCCAACCTCTCTGCCAGCGCGCGTAATCACGCATGTTAATTACGCGCGGGCGTTATCATGGAGGAAGGGGATTGTGAATCCCCACATCTCCCCCTCCTTAAAACCGCCATACGGCTAAAAGCAGTCACGTTCACCGAGGGATATACCGAGGGGGCCGGCTAAACGCCGTTTAACTTTTAAACCCAGAGAAAACCGTTTAAACCCAATATAAAGTGCCAATATATAAAAAAAGTTGCAGACAGCTCACAGCCATGGGTGTCGGAGGGGGAGGCAAGGCCGGCAACCACAGGAGATGACCTTGGAGCTGGGGGCACAAGTGCGGCGGACGCAGCAACCGCAGGTCCCGCTTCTTCACTGTCACTCGGCCAGCCTTGGAAGTGTCGATGGCTGCAGGCGCGCTGCTGCATTCATTGTCGGTCAGCCAGGGAAGCCTGCCGGGGGACGGGCAGGAACTGCATCTTCGCGTTGCATAGCGTGTTGCAGGCCCCCCTCATCGGGTCATCCGCTCGCTCCCGGCCGGCCTCTTTTCCCTCCGTCGTTGACGCCGCCGATGGCAAGGGCAGCGGGGCGCCAAGCTGCTCCCGCTGGTGAAGCCACGGCCACGAGCACCAAACGGCGTCAAGGCGGGCTCTTTGCTGCAGCTTTCGTCGTGCTCGACGCAGGGGCCCGGTCCACGAACTCCGACTGGCTCGCTCCGTAGCCGACCGGAAACCGTCCGTCTTGGCCTGGTTGACGGTGACATCAGGCTCTGGGTGCGGGAACGCCACTCCTTGGACGGCCTGCTCCTCGATGCTGCAACGGTCATCGTGGCCTCCGCCGGCTCCTTTCCTTGATGGCTGCAATGCTGTCTTTTCCCTAGCTACGTTTTTTTCTTTTTCAAATCTACCCCCGCTTGATCTTTTCCAAGAGAAAGCGCGTGCTTGGTTTGGAAGTAAAATGCGCTGAATATCGACAGAGCGTCCAATCTATATTCAGCACAAGAAATTACTCCCTGCGCATTGGTCAGAGTTATGTCTGCCGTGGCCGCAAGTCGTAACGAGGCACGATGCTCGAAATCCTAAGCCTTGCCTCTAGCTGCAGCTGCCTGCTGGTGAGGGAGTGCGTCCTCCTCGGGCTACGCAGCGGGGCTCGAATTGCGGTGCGCTTTGTGTGAAGTCTAGCTCCGCCATCTTTGCTTGCAGCTCTGTCGCGCGTCGGCGTGTGCCCAACGCAGCAACCGTGGCGTTGTTGCGAACTTATAGAGCAAGTTCTACCCATTCGACAACGTCACCATGCACATCACTAGGCAGCGAAATGACACAACTTGAAGAAAAGTCTTAAGGCCATTCGCATGCTCAGCGATGCACATGTGCGATATAGCTCGTCTCAGTGTGGCGTGACCAACCTCGAAGGACTCACGTGTATCCTTCGCGTGGGGAAAGGATTGCGCAAGGTGCTATAGGAGTACAGACAGCAGGGATCCAAAGCGCTCACAGCAATACAAGCTGTGTAGCGCCCGCACAGGCAGCAATACCAGCGTGCCCTTTGTGCGCCGCGGCCGGCGCGCTCCCAGAGCCCGTCGAACATTAGTCGACAAAAATAAAATAAAAAAACAGCATCCTACCGATTTCCTAAAGCTTCCTTAAGGCTGACTAGGCTCCCCACTGCACTGATGCAATTAAAACGGTCACCACTCGGAGAAGCCGGGTAGGCCGCCCCTTCTCCGAGGCTGCGAGCTATTGCGACGAACTGGCTAACGGGCGCGGCAGAAAGGATAGTAATAACACTTCTCATGCCATCAACGTGCGCGCGCAAAAATGCATACGCTACAACGTTTCCGTTCTCCCATAGAGCATGGGAAATCAAAACACTACGAGAGAATGCCCATCACGCCGTCGTGCGCGTGTCACCGTGCTGCAGAGCAGTGGAGTCGTGTGACCTCCTGCTCTCGCAGAAAATTACCAAGATCACAGTGGCTAGCGTCAGCTCCTGAGCTCTTGCGGTAATAAAAGGTTATGGTGGTTTTGCTCTGTTGCCGTTGTGCAATCACCACTGCAGTATTAGAAGAGACTGAAAGGTCAGTCCTGCTCACTGCCATGGCTAGTCTATGTGTCGGCGTCGTACACACACAGACACTTGATTTGTCACACCTTTGGCCCCACGTTCGGGCGCCATAATATGGGGGTTAATTCTCGCAACAATGCGCCACGGGGGGGGGGGGGGCTAGACGCTACAGTCGCCTTCTAGCCCCGACGTGCCAGCCCTAGCAGACAGAGCTGTGACCCCCAACCCGCGGTGCGAGAAATCGCCACTGCGGCGGGTTCGGGCCAGAGGGGACAAACACCGAGTTACACGCTCGAACAGAGTTTATTGTGCTCGAGTACACGGCAAGGAAATAGCAATCAAGAACAACCACCGTGTAGCGAGCGAATGCCGTGTACGGGGGTGAAATAAAAACCACCTAATAGGGAAGCGCGTCAAGGAGGTGAGAGAAAGAGTCTTCTCACCTGACACGGGTTCGCGCTCACATCCCGTTGCGGTAAGTGCCTACAGTTAGTGGGCGATTCTCGGTGACGGCGGTGGTCTCCTCGGCAGAAATCATGAACCGCGCGCGTGCGCGCCCATTCGCCGAAGACCCCTGAGCGAGTTGCTACAGTCGCGCTCCTCGACACGGAACGGGAGAGGAGGTTTCCCGGTTACGCGGGCAGGAAAGAGGGAAGCCCGCGGCAGCGTCGCCGCAGGCCCGGGAGGCGGCGGGGGGTGGCCAGCATGCCCTCCCCTTCGCCAACCTCTCTGCCAGCGCGTGTAATCACGCGTGTTAATTACGCGCGGGCGTTATCATGGAGGAAGGGGATTGTGAATCCCCACAACGTATTGTAGATTGTGCCTGCCTTTTGTGCGACATTTTCCGTAATGCCCCACACACTCCTGTACAGATGCTCCTGACCATATGCATACATACATCCTGTTGATGCACAAGCTGTTGCGGGGATTTTCGACAGATTTCTCGGCACTGCCAATATGAAAAGAAAACTTTGCTGGTAGCCTTTAAATGCATGCCAAAAAAAAAATCAAAAGTCTAAATTGTTATTTGGTACTTACCAAGATCCTTTGTTGGGCGAGTTGGTACTTATTCATTATTAATATAAACAGCTCGAACACGAAGACAAGGGACAAGAAAGCCACAGTACAAGCGCTGACTCACAACTAAGCCTAAGCCCTTTACTCCAAGGCCCAGAAAAGCAACATGAAGAAAACGAAACAGTCACGTGAAAACAACCCCTGGGTTCACCTGCTGCATAAAAAAATTATTTTAAAAAATCACTTAAAAAAGACACCTCTTTGCTTGAAAGAGCAAGAGAAGTCTTGCTGACACACTTATTTTCCGTTGAAATAAAATACGATTCAACTATTTCTCTCGTTATCTTCTCTTTGTGGCGATATAAAATCTTAACACTGTCAAACTTAGGAGTGCACTTCTTCTTCTCCTTCTTCATTATTTCACATGACTGGCAATGTGATACCAGAAACGTTTTGTCCTTTCCACTTTCCAAGTTGTTCCAGTGTTCCTGTAGTCTCTTATTAATACACCGTCCTGTTTGTCCTATATAACTGGCTCCACAAGAGAGTGGAAGCCTATACACAACACCTGTCTTGCATCCAACATATGGGTTTCTATGCCCGAATCTGCCCGGCGATTCAAAGGGAAAGAGAAGCGAAGAAGCAAGAATGTGGGGCTTCTCTTTCCCTTTGAATCGCCAGGCAGATCCGGGCATAGAAACCCATATGTTGGATGCAATACAGGTGTTGTGTATAGGCTTCCACTCTCTTGTGGAGCCAGTTATATAGGACAAACAGGACGGTGTATTAATAAGAGACTACAGGAACACTGGAACAACTTGGAAAGTGGAAAGGACAAAACGTTTCTGGTATCACATTGCCAGTCATGTGAAATAATGAAGAAGGAGAAGAAGAAGTGCACTCCTAAGTTTGACAGTGTTAAGATTTTATATCGCCACAAAGAGAAGATAACGAGAGAAATAGTTGAATCGTATTTTATTTCAACGGGCAATAAGTGTGTCAGCAAGACTTCTCTTGCTCTTTCAAGCAAAGAGGTGTCTTTTTTAAGTGATTTTTTAAAATAATTTTTTTATGCAGCAGGTGAACCCAGGGGATGTTTTCACGTGACTGTTTCGTTTTCTTCATGTTGTTTTTCTGGGCCTTGGAGTAAAGGGCTTAGGCTTAGTTGTGAGTCAGCGCTTGTACTGTGGCTTTCTTGTTCCTTGTCCCTTGTCTTCGTGTTCGCGCTGTTTATATTAATAATGATTATTTGGTACTATTTGCAGTTGAGCAGAAATTAGTGTCTCAGACTACTCACAGGAACAGCATTGCATCCTTTCACAGCAGAGTCGCAAATTAAAGTTTTGTCTATACTACTGCTGAGTGGATTTTTTTAAAAACTCATTTTTTTCGTGTGCCATTAGTGACTCTATTATTGAAAGATGATGTGGGGTGTTATTGTATTGGAGCTCCACCATGCAGTACGGTGAAGGATGCAGGAAGCACCTGTGATTTTGGCACCGTTCTGCTTCAGTGCTCTCATCCTAGTTGGGATAAGTACGTTATTTTTTTAGTAATGGCTTTGCATAATTAATGGTTCCTTTGTGTGATGGCCAGCTACCAATCCCACGGCCAAGAACTGCCGCTCGAGCCTGGAAGGCGTGTGGAAGTTTGCCTACCAAAACACGTACAAGTTCACGGGCGAGTGCAAGCATCCAGATGCCAACATCACGGCCTGCCAGATGCCCGGCACGCAGTTCTTCATTGTCAACCAGCAGTTCACCATTAACTACAAGCAGTGCGAGGGCATGCAAGAGACCGAGGAGGGAGGTAAGGGGCAAACCTGATTTCAATTGACTTGATTTAGTGGCTTTATTTTAAGCGATAAAAGGAAGTTACTGGTTGCAGAAACTGCCAGCTCCTTGCTGGGCCCCTAAATGGTAGTTGGCAGAAGAAAATAGAACAAAGGCACAGACAGGAGGACAAGATACAGTTAAGCCTTGGTATAAAGAACTTCAGTAAAACGAAATCCTCGATATAGCAAAGTTACAAGGAATACATAACATAATGTCCATTGGAAACCATGTATATTTTATGTATTAGCATAATATAACGAAATAAATGTTTCTGTAATTTCATTACACCAAAATCTTCGGACAAATAAATTTTATCCGGAAGGGCAAAAATTTCGTAGCGGCGACGAAGGCCAAGGGAAAAATGTTGCCAGCGTGCGAGACTTGGGTAACCCACGCAGACGGGCCTCCCAGGGTGCTCGGCATTCGCTCCCTACAAGAAGAAATAAGCGATAAGCCGCTAAAGTATTCGCGCCCCCACCTCCTGCTTTTTTTTTTTTTCTCCCTCTGTCTTTTTGTTTCGTTACAAAGGAGGAGAGCGGCGGCTTCGTAACCCCTCCACCCCCTTTCTTCTTTCCTGCTGTGCTCAATCCTTTGCTGCTATCCAAAGAACCTTCCCCATGCCTGCGAAGGCTGATACGCCCGTCTGTCATTTTTCTCGCACGACTCTCGCGTGGCCACCGCTTCCGCAGTTGTTGTTTGTATTCTGCTTTCCGCTCAGTTTGCCGATTCCAACTCTCCTTTGCTTTGGTTTGCCGCGTGCATTGCTGCAGTCACTGTTTGTACGCTGCCTTCTGCTCAGTTCGTCGATTCTCCTCTACGACTCTTCTTTGCTTTGATTTCCCTCGTGCGTTGCCCCCATGAGTGGTTATAAGTGGAAAGCGCTTTCACTCAAGCAATAAGTAGAAGCCATTTCGAAAGGCGAGAAAAAAAAAGGCATCGCGGCTCGATTCGCCATATCTCAGAGTACGTACGCTCCCAACTATCTTAAAGGCCAAGGACTCCATCCTCAGCTCTGCAAAGTGTGACACAAGTGCCGAGCGTAAGCGATTGAGGACGACTACCTACAAAGATGTGTACAAGGCTATGTTCTCCTGGTTTATGGGCGCCAGAGCACAGAATGTGCCAGTGAGTGGGGTAATTTTGCAGCAGGAAGCAGAAGACTTCGGTTGACTGCTTGACAAGGACGCCTTCAAGGCTAGCAGTGGTTGGCTCCACCATTTCCAGTCCCGTTACAGGATTGTCGGACGGGTGCTCTGCGGGGAGTCGACATCAGCCGACGCGCCTGAAGCCGCTACTTGGCTGGAGAAGGAAATGCCAATAATACTGATGAGGTACCAGCCATCAGAGGTGTACAGTGCGGATGAAACTCGATTTTTTTACCAATTGCTACCAAATCGGTCTCTAGCACTAAAAGGGGATCGCTCTCACAGCAGGAAGCAGAGCAAGCTGCACATCACAGCTCTTCTCTGCGTAAACATGGATGCCACCGACAAGTGGATGCCACTTGTGATTGGCAAAAGTAAGAAGCTGCAATGTTTTAAGAACGCTCGGAACCTGGAAGCTAAGTACACTTCGAACAAGAAGGCGTGGATGTCCCACGACATCTTCCATGACTGGCTCCGGATTTTTGACAAGGAAATGGAGCGTGATGGCCGCAGTGTTTGCCTCTCGGTGGACAATTGTTCCGCCATTAGAGCAACGAGCGCATTATGGCACGGGGGCTTTTGCTGTGATCTGGCAATCACTTGTGTGGGAAAAGAGCAAGTTGATTCATGCAATAAGTGCAAGATACTGCCATTTGGAGCCTCAGTGTTTTGCCACCAACTTAGGTGAACCAGAAATCCTTAATTTCTGAATGTTTAAGGGGTTTGAATAGTTTGCATAGTGAAAGTGGAGTGCAAAATAATTAGCGATTGCTATATGAAAACTACCATACATTGCTGATTATAAGTCAACCCCCCAACTCGCGAAATTCCCTTTAGCTAAAAAAGTTTGACCCCGAATATATATCCGTCGACACTAACTCGCACTGCGGCCATAGACCGCCAATAAGTTTTTCAGAAGGCTGAGTCATTCAAGGATGTTACTTTATACACAAAATGCCTTTTGCAATTGGTCGTCATTTGCGAGAAGGACGCAACTGCAGTTGTCATCTTGTGAGCCCCAGAGACCATGTCGTGTGGCTGTCCATGCGACATACCGGCATCGTTGACCCATTGTACCACTTCACTCAAAGAAGCGTGATTCAGCCACCTGGTCAGCGTCTTCGAGTTTTCCTATATCCGCTTGACAGCTGCACTATGATTTTGCTGAGGTCACGGCATCATGTTGGCATCCATCAGGCACACAAACAACACAACTGGCAGCCAACAAGCTGACGCCAACCAATTGAAATGCTGAAATGGCGACTAGGTATGAAAAAATTCACTAAGATGCTTTTAAGAGCATGTTTGTTTTTGCATGGAATTTCCATGGTTTGTCTACAAAGTATTTCTGTTGCATGGAAACAAAAATTTAGGGCATATCTTTAAATAAATTTCTGTTTCTTAAGGAGTCCACTTTTGTACCATTATCTGACAACTATTCTGAAATTATGCGTGAACTTGTGGGATTGTAGCCGCAGCTTGGCCTAAACTACTTTGACTTCGCATATAGGTCGAATTTACGACTTCACATAGGTAGACTCCGATTACAAGTTAAACCTCAAACTTCGGAAGGTCCCTTTTTTTTTTTCTTTAATAAAAGTTGACCTATAATCAGCATTATACGGTATTTGGAATTCTGAATGTTTGCACACCTCCAATTAAGTATAGTCACTTTATTTCTTTATTATTCGTTCTTCGTGCTACGAGGCTGTCTAAAACAAAGCTAGTAAACGATTTCATGGCCATATATAAAATATATACATCTTTGTGTTGAAGTAAGGCTGTAAGATTATATATCAGTAGGTTTTAGGTCTGGTATATGTACTAAGTTGTATGGTACCATTTTAGAGCAATTTTTATTCAGGTCATCCTGGTTGTGCCAAGTGTTCATTCAAGAGCTTTGAATGTTTCCAGGTTATTCCCAAAGGTTATCGCAGAAGCCAATCGTTTTTTCTTCTTTCAGAGGTCCAGTACAAATGCCTTGGTGACTGGTACATTGGCAAGGACCATTACTTTGCAGTCATGAACACCCGTGAGAGTCGGATTGATGCCAAATATCGTTGCTTCGTAAGTAATAGAATATTTGTAATTCTTATTTAATGCTTTTTTGGTAATAATATTAGATGCCATTTTTCTGTGCAGAAAAAAGCAGGCATTGTTCGAGGTTGATGAACTTTTTCTTGCCTTTTTAACTTCATGTCCCTAACATTGGCTTGCTAGCATTGTCAAAAAAGTGCTTACACATGAAGCAAGCCTGAAATGCGTGCAAACTCGTTCTGTAGTATCTATAGCTGGATGCTGCTAATCATTTTTTATCGCTTTCATTTTGCAGCATCTATGTACCCTTAATTTATTTATATCACTACAGTGAAATCTCGTTGATACGATTCGGCTAAATACGCTTTTCGGCATAATACGTTTTTTTTTTTTTTTTCGTTCCCGGCCGATGCCCTATAGAGGTAATGCATTTTTGTACGGCTAATACGATCGTATTTCCACGTCGGTTTGGATAATGCGACCGCGAAAACGTCTTCCGTAAATCTCGCGCAGTTTCGATTTTCGCGCCAGGAGGCAGCAAAAGTGTCCTAGCGGGATCTGACAGTAGCTGCAGTAGTCGTAACTACCCTAGCGCTCTTGGCCGATTTTCGATGTTGGACATGACCTTTGCTAGACACGTGTAGGAATCACATTTCTCCAACTATGATGATGACATCAGAGCCAGTTTTTTGCAGCGGGTGGGCTACTGAAATTATCGCATCGAGCGAAACTACAGGTACGGCGGACTGAACACGCTGCGACATGCGCTTCGTATGCTCGAGGCTTGGCCTGGCTCGGCTCTGCTCGAGTCCGGCCGTGCCTCAGCACAGCGTCTGCAGCAGTGTGGTGGCCTCTGGGAGCCATTTTCGCAAGCTCATACACCAAAAGCGCCGAAGCGCACCGAAGGTTTTTAGCGCCATCTATCCTAAGACATAGTAATCACGGTAAAATCACGTGACCAAGAAGCAGTGATTGGCGCATGCATTGACGATGCTGTAGGCTTTGTGTTTGCCATTTCTCGTTGCCATTTTGGTTTTCCGAGCATTCAGCTTGCACTTCGCACTTATCGTTTCTTTTGTTTTGGTGCCGCGTTTCACCCGTGCGCTTCACCATGTCTAGGAAGCGTAAAGCGTTATCGCTGAAAGAAAAACTTGATATTCTCGTAAAAGTCGACGACAATCCGCAGAAGAAACGTGTCGACCTGGCACGCGAAATTTGTTTGCCTGTCTCCACGCTGAACACGATCGTTGGCAAGCGAGAAGAAATTCGGAAAAACATTCAAGTCTTCGACGCCGGCGTGAAGCAAACAAGGGGCGCCCAACATGGCAAGATGGAAGGGGTTCTACTGGCGTGGTTCAGGGAAGTAAGGGCGGCAGGCATGAACGTGGACGGGACAGTTGTTCGCGAGAAAGCTGATGAGATAGCACTCTCGTTGGGCATTGAAGATTTTAAAGCTTCGGGCGGATGGCTCCATCGTTTTAAAACACGGCATGGCCTGTCGTATAAAACCGTTTCCGGCGAAGGGAAGTCTGCCGACCAAGATCAGGTCTCCAACTGGCTTTCGACTCTGCCGGCGGTGATTGCTCAGTACCAGCCAAGGGACGTGTTCAACGCAGATGAAGCTGGGTTGTTCATCAACCTCCAGCCTGAGAAAAGTCTCAGCATGAAAGGTGAGACGTGTCAAGGTGGGAAAAAAAGCAAAGAAAGAGTCACCGTATTGTTGTGCTGCAACGCTGATGGAACCGAGAAGCTCAAGCCTACCGTCACTGGCAAGTTCTGGAAGCCACGCTGCTTCTCGCGTAACCCACGCCTTCCTGTCGTTTACAAAGCGAATAGGAAGGCATGGATGACCGGAGCCCTTTTCACAGAGTTCCTCACCCTTCTGGATGCCCGGATGCGTGCCGAGAACCGTAACCGTAGAATTCTTCTATTTCTCGACAATTGTGCCGCGCACCCTGTCGATACTTCGTGGCTGCAAAACGTCAAAGTAATTTTCCTGCCGCCCAACTGCACCAGCCACTTGCAGCCCCTAGATGCAGGAATTATTAGAAACGTGAAATTTCACTTTAGGAGCTTGTTGGTCAGACGCTTTTTGGCCAAGATTGACCGGAAAGATGCCAGCTTGAAGGTGGATCTTCTTGATGCCATTCATTTTCTAGCGATGTCATGGGATCGCGTCAAACTCGACACCATCGCCAACTGCTTCAAGAAGTGTGGCTTTTTTTGTGCATCTGACGATACTGTGGAAAATGGAGATGACAGCGTAGAGATTGACATCCCGGACTGGGGTGACCTCGATGTCGACGTGTCTCCGGAAGAGTTTGTATCGGCGGACGACCAACTGGCGACATGCGAATTGCGCACCGTCCAAGACATCATTGCAGATGTTACTGCTGAAGAGGAGAGCGACGACGATGACAACCAAGACGCCGGAGATTGCAGTGGCGATCGTCGGCCATTAAATACTGACGGTGCACTCGAAGCTTTGGACAGGCTTCGTGGCTTTGTCGCGTCTGCGGAGCTGAGTGAGGAAACTGCTACTCGTTTCGACGAGTTCCAAAAAAAGCTTTCTTCAGGACCTCGAAAAGCAAAAAGTGCAGCGCAAAGTGACGGATTATTTTAACGTGCTTTAATAAAAGCAAGTTCTGTGCCAAGTATGTATTATTCGCAATCTTTTGGAGTCCGTTTTGGATAATACGATTTTTGGATAATACGCTTTTATTTTCGGAGCCCGTGGGAATCGTATCAACGAGATTCCACTGTATGTAGGTTATTATGAAAACGTTGTCATTTAAGGATTGTGCTTTAATTTTAATACCTATGTTACATGCAGTTTGTGAAAAATGGCCACTTTTGCAGTATTTACATTCTTGAAGCAGGCAGCAATTACGCAGTCTTTCATCAAATAAATTTACCATGGTGTAAGTGGTTCGATATTTTTTAGAGTGTTCAGTAATTCAAATTTAAGATAATTTTAGCATTTTTTTTTTGTCCCTTGCAGTGAAACTGATGACCTCTCACTTAAATGTATTTCAGCTTGATCACTATATCTCAAATTCATACTGAAACAATCTTGCTTATCATGCTATCATTACCTTCAGATCTGTTCCAGATGTTTTATTTCTCTGTATTAAGCCACAGCCACCACATCACTAAGTCCTCTCTGATCTCCTTGTTTCGGTCTGTAGCTTCAAATATATATCAGCCGATTGTGAAGTCTAGTGTAGTAGTCTTCAAATGTAGTGTTAGCACATCACCTGGTTTATGATTGCATAGACAAAGGCCTTAGTACCCGCTTAGTGTGTATACTTGGTCCTGTAATGTGTTGGTAGAAATCTTCCAGTGTGCCTAATATATAATGTTGGCTAATTTAGGCTTCAAATCCAGACTTGGAGTTAGAATTAAAGACTGTGACACTGAAACTTTGCAGTAGCACAAAAGGGTTGTGGTTAGCCAAACAATTACATGCTAAGAAAACCAGATTTCAAGGAAAGCTTTTGGTAACATTGTCATGTTTTTACAATGCACTCGTCAGCTTTACCTTACCTGTTGATCTGAAAATATGGGCTTCTTGTCGCATTCATGAGCACATTTGGTCAGTTCAGGCTATGGCACTTGGGTTAGTACAGTGCACAAAAATATTTCTGCCGTCACTTGTTGCATCCAGTTTTGATTTCGACTGTCTTAAGTACTGTGCAAACCTGAACGTATGATGGAAAAAATACTGTTTTACCTTATGTGCGATGAGTATAATGTGACGGGGGTGGTTTGAAAACTCGGGACAATTTTAAAAGAGTTATACATAGTTATGATTATAATCTAGTCTCAAACTTTCAGACCAAATAACAGCCCAGCCCCATCCATCCCAGCTGGTCCCAGTCCCTTGCCTTCCATGCTCTGCACAACTATTTTAGTGCCTCTTTCGAACAACCCACCTTTCCCTGTAGCCATATTTGCCTTCTCCTGCGTACTTGCTTGCCTCGTGATATTAAAAACGAAAATTCGAGTCTGGAAAGCTAAGAAATAAAACTTGCACCTCATTGGTACTTTAAGTTATGTCCTGGTCTATTCTGAAGTAATAGTCTTGATTATTTTTCGGGTTCTTTGGTCCCATTTTATGGAACTAAATGTTTTCTTCTGCAGAAAGCTAGAGGCCTTACATATGCTTAATATGTAAAGTAAGTGCCTTTTTTTTTTTTTTTCTGTCCTCCAAATGTTGTAGCCAGTTCTTTTTCTTTTTTTTTTTTTTATTGCCATGGCAGCTGCTTTTCGCTGGAGGTGAAACAGAAGGAGCATGTGTACTATGTTATGTAAGGGCACATTAACTCCAGGTCATTAAGCCTTATAAACTAAAGCAAACCATCCTCTCTGCCGTGGCGACTCAGTAGTTAGGCCACTCAACTGCTGAACCCAAGGTCGTGGGTTCAACCCAACTGCTGCGACCGAAAATTGTGGTCCGTGTATTTTGCGATGTCAGTGCACATTAAAGAACTCCAGGTGGTTGAAATTATATCTATACCTTGAGTCGCTTTAGCAAGTTAAACCTAATAAAAAACATAAGACAACCTTTGCACTCGTTTCGGTTTGTCTCGCACTGTGGAACTCCCTTGCTTGCAGCTGGCAAACAGGGATGATGACATCTTCCTGGGCGTGTCCATAGAACCAGAGTGTGCCTCGCTAAATACACCGCAAGAGTCACCTGAACGTTACCGCCTGGAGCAAGGTTAGTTCTTTGGCTCATCAGTATGCTTGCTGTCATGTCCTTTCTTGTCATTAGCACTGGTTAATGAATGTGAAGGAAGCAGTGCAGAATGCCCTCTCCTTTTTATTTACATTCATTTTGTTATTTTTTAAGGGCATACAAATATTCGAAACTTGTAATAGTTTTCGAATTTCTTAGTTCTTGCTGATTCATTCAACTTCCACCTGCTATTAATCTATTCATGAGTAGTTCTAATTGCGAAAGTGTGGTTTGTGAACCTCCTAAACATTCAGAAATGACTTACTTCTATTGCATCTGAACTAGCAGTGAAGATTGCAACATTTCCAAGCGTCAGCATCTTGCACTTGTCACGAGACTTATGGCGAATTCGAGTGGGAGAGCAGGTGCACTCGAGAGCACTTCGAAAGTGCTCTCAGACAAGCGGGCGCCCTCCAGGGGGAGAGTAGTAGAATCACAATGGTAGAGGAGGAAGGCTTTTCTTCCGCTGAGAGCACCCGAGTGCACTCCCGGCTGCTCCCTCGTCTAAAGCGAGAGTAGAAGAAGTCACATGGCATAAAGCGTCATATCCGCGCCATATATATATATATATATATATATATATAGTATTTTTTTTTTCTCTCGAGTCGGCGACACTCAAAATGGCGGCTGCAAAGCGTTGGCGCTCGGCGAGCAGAAAACATTGCTCAGGTGTTGTATGCATGTTTAAGAGTCGCTGCTGGTGTCGAAAGGGCCAAAGGAGGCAGATCGCCGCGTTGTGAGAACAAAGGCATACAATGCAAGCGGTTTTTCACGGAGAGCTGGCCTCTCCCTCGGGTTGCAACTACCGCCACTACGGGCAGGCAAAGAATGCTGAGGAGAGAGGGGCAGTCACATGATCGTGGCGCTCTGCTCTCGACACGCAGAGAGTGTTCCCATGGGAGAACAGTTACACCCTCGCTCAGCATGCTCTTGTACTGCTCTGTACTGATCGGTGCCTCTGCTCTCGTCCCCCCAACCAAATGCGCCATTAGCTTGCTCTTTCTTCAAAGTGCAGCGCCATGTGGCACGTCGAGCCACGATGCAGTCATCAAAACAAATGTAAAACAGAAACATCAATCTCAGAGTGCCGCCAAGCAAGTTCACTGCATGCAGTGAAACACGTGCAGTGAAACACGTGCAGTGAAACACGTGCAGTGAAACACGTGCAGCGAAACACGTGCAGCGAAACACGTGCAGCGAAACACGTGCACTGGAGCACCAGAATGTGGCTTCATTTTTGCACCTTTGCGGTCTGCTGTTGGCTGAGACCTGTCACAGGGCCTGCAGTCCTGTGAAATAGATGCGCAAGGGCTTAGAGGACTACGTGCTGTGAATGCTGCATTTTGACGGCAATCCGCGGCCAACGCTTTATCTTCAGATGTCACAAAGACGACAGCAAAGATGGAAAAGACGATTCCACTGACATTGCTGCTCAGGTTGCTGCTCTTGTCTCCGGTTTTTGTTTTTTGTTTCTTTTACGCGATCTTGTTGTGTTTTGCTATTGCCTTGCCTTGCCACTAATCTACTACAAACATCCCTTCTCCACTGTGGGGCTATTATTCGTTCTACAATGCTTTATGACAATATTCAGTAAACTTCCTCTTCTCTGTATACAAAAAGTCAAACTGCGATCTTAGACCTTTTTTTGTTTTGTTTGCAGCAATCATTATGAGATAATTGTAAACAAGGTATTACTGCATTATCCCTTTTTTTCTTATTTGACGCCTAGTAGACTGTGCCTGTGCATCTGTAACAGATTATGCTGGTGATGGGGGGGAAACTAAACTTGTTTCTCAATATTTCTGTTTCTTTCTGTAGTGGTGTTTTGTAGAATAATGTTGCTTTGTGTTTTTTTAGCTCTCTTTACTAATCTTAAAAATATTTAAATTCAAAATATTTTAAATTATGGCCAGCATTTAAGCATATATCTGCTTTGCACCCAAATATGTGTTCTTCATACAAGCCTGATAAATTAGCTTTTTTTCTGGCCATCGTTCACAAAAATATTTCATCTGTAATTTAACTTGGCAGTATTCGAAAAGTGTTCGATTAGTTTCACAGTGAATTGCGCTTCATGCCCAAAATTTTGCCATTTGGACAGTTCTGGTTATGTTGGCTGTTTTTTCTTAGAATTACTGCATTTCCAGTTTAGAAGTTGAACTTTCTTTTATTATTTTTTTTTAGTCGCAAGCCTTTGTATGCATATACATTCCTTAGCAAAATTTGCATGTTAAAATTCATATTTTTGTATGAATTCTCATATTTAACACAGCGAAAAAAACTAGTTCTTAGTTGCCTTTCTCTTTTAGCTTTTGATTGTATGAAAAATTTGTTGTTTTGATTTTACAGAGGGTATAGTGTCTATCACAGTGTCCTCTTAGAAATGTTTTTCTGCCTCTGAGCTCACTCGAAATGACTGCCATTTGTCTTGCTTTCATGCCATTTTCTGTTTCAGTTAAGACTGAGATTGTGCAGCCTAGCTGTACACTGCCGGACAACTTCACTGGCACATGGCTGAACACAGCCAACTTTGACTCTCTGGTCATCATCAACAAGACGCATATAGTTGAGACCTGGAAACCAGACACTGGTCGAGTGAAGGAGCAAATCTATGTCTGTATTGAAGCTCGGCAGAACCGATACCTCATGGCGCGGCATGGAATTCACGGCTGGTAAGCACACAACAGAAAGTGGGACCTTGTTCATGCATGACCTTTTTGCTGAATTATCAGCACAAGACGAAGGACGGAGCAAGTGGACAGGAGTGTCACTGTCCTCCCAGCCGTTCCTTCTTTTGTCCCTGCGCTGTTTCTTTGTGCAGAATCTATAAATATATGGGCTGCAAACATAGCAAATATCGACATCACTTGATGTCATGGCTGCGACAACATGGGTGGACAATGTCGGGGAGAAAGAGAAGGCCAGCCTGGTATAGCATTCAGGAGAACTTTTTAATGGGCGAAATTCCAGCAAACGTGTTTGCAGTCTTCAAAGATCATGTAGATCTTTGCTCTCGGCCGCTCCCAATTTAAAAGTAGCACATATTTGAGATAAGGTACCTTAGACAGTGGCAGCAGTCTCAGACATCGTAAAAAACATGTATGATTTGATAAGAATGTGTGCCAGAAGAGCTTTGTGGTTGTTTTAGAATCTGCTTTAGGGTCTCTTTCAGCTGCAACACCCTATATGTCGGTAACATTAGCTGGAGATATTTGTATTCAGCAGCATTAATGAAAATATTGGTTTGTGCTTCTTACAGATTAGCACTTAGCAATTGTTCGCTGAAAAAAAAAAAAAGTAATAATTGGAAATACGGCAGAATTTTGAAGTAGTATAAGCAACAACCGTCCGAGAAACGAGATAAATGAACTAGAGGTATTTGCAAGGTGCTTCTTTTTTTTTTTTTTTTTTTCTCGCTCTTTATGTAACACTACCATTGCCTCTTATCTTGGCTAATGACATAAATGGCATAATTAGTGGCTTTACAAATACGTGCAAAAATAAACCGTTCGTGCACTGTAGGCTAAAATGCACCAGGAAGCATACATATACACTGCATTCAGGACTAAACCATTGATGAAGAATTAATGCTGGAATATTTAATAATTACAAACCAGTTTGGCTTTGGTGATCCTGTCTCAGGACATTTTTGACATTTCATTAAACTTTTTTCTTCCTCCCTCATACATTGATTGTGCATTGCAAAAAATTGGGACTTTCTATCTGTCTGCACTCTGTAGTGTAAATTTCATGGTGCAAACCAAATGCTCAAATACAGTATATAAAAAGTTTCAGTTGGCCATTGTTTCAAGGTGCGCAGTTTTGAGTTAGCGTTTTCTGCAGATGCTATTTAGTTCTAACCTTGCAAGCCTCGCTGTACTTGCAAAGTAATCTTTTCCCTAATCTTTTACAGCCAGAGGGACTATGTCTGCTTCAACTTCGTGCCACGCCACCACAGTGTCATTCGTTACCGCAAAGGTAACACTTGCTATGTTTGCACGCTGCATAAACATTTTGCATGAAAATATGCTTGACAATGTTGTGCGCATCAGTGAAACAATGAAATCTCGCTAATATACCACTGGCTTCTACACTTGGTTACTTCTTTCTCTGAGAGAGTGGAACACTGTCAATTTTTGCTTAAAGCCAAATTTTAGAAATTGAATTGGGCCTAATTTTGTCGGTTCCCATCAGTTCAAACAGAAAAGTTCAATGCCTATTTATGTGTTGGCGTTGCTCCACTAAAACCTTTCATCCTGTATCTGAAGCACTGCTTTTTTCTTTTTTTTTTTGAAAAATAAAGCTTAATGTGCATGCATTTCTAGTTTACATTTTAAATTCTTTCTTGCAACAGGTAAAGAAATGATCACGGATGAATTCTCAACTGTATGCTCATGGACCATGTTTCCCGATTACCAGCAGTGGCGATACGACATCTTTATCTGTGAGTTGGTATTTCCAGTCTTTTTGCTAATATGTAGTAAATTTTAGTTCAGGTACCATTTGCCACGCATGCTTTTTTTTTTTTGTTTTGTTTTTTACTATTGCCTACAGTAAAACCTCAATATGTAGAACTCAATTAATTCAATATGCTTCCAATAACCCAAAGATTTTCGGAAATTCCATATTTTCTCATGCAAATTTGACTGGATAATTCAAAGTTATGGCCCGCACCAGCCAAATTAAATTGAAGACCCGGGGTGCTGCGGAAGAATTCCTGGTTCGAATTTTACCACAAACCTGCGAAGTTGTGCCGCAAAAATGGTACTGATGTTTGACGTACCATAGCGCCCCAGCCCCCTCAGCACATAAAACTACTCTGTGGTACGACTTGCAGTTTGATAAAGCAGGGGGCATGTGAAACTTGTTCTCGGTAATGAAGTTTTGTCATCACCTGTACACAGTATTTTTTTTCTGTACTTTGGTAATTTGGAAACCTGGTTTTTAAGCATTCTTTATGTACTTTTGTGGCTGCAGTAAAAAAGAGGCATCACTGGCAGCTAGTGCTTGGAAATAAACCCGAACTCAAGCAGATAACATAAATTGCTTAGAAGCTAAAAAAAACTGCAGCAATTTTTTTTTATTACTTTTCTTTGTCAAAATTTGATAGCCTCGAAGGTAATCATCATTGTGGGATGCACATAAAATACATCTGTGTGACTTGAAAACCTGCTTTGTAGACCCTGCAGTCAGTAATCGTGAGCATTTGGTGATGCCCTGCGTCAACATTATACTGGTGCTATAATTCAGCTTGCTCTGTGCTCGCCTTGAGTGGTTAGAGCATGTTGCATTGAGCAACACACAGGCTCTTATTGTAGTGTGGCATCTCTTGCAGCAAGGGAGCCGGTGTCCATCAAATGCCCTGTGGCTGGCAAGTTCCGATTTGACCAGTCAGGAGACATCCCATTCGAGACGCGAATCCGAGGGGGCGTCACCCAGATCCCTCGGCCCAACGTCTACTGCAAGGAGAACATCTCCGACTTTTCCGTCTGTGACAAGGACCAAAAGATCATCCTCATTGATGCCAACTACTGCATCTCGGTGGACTATTATGGTCGTCCTCTGGACATCTACAGTGAGCTCATTTTCTTTTCACTTGTGTGCTTTTCTTCCTCTTATTGGCAAGGTAGTACTTTTCTCCCAAAAGCCAATGTTCTCTCTCTCTTCCCATGCTTGCATGCACACGTGCATGTGTGCATACCCGTGTGCATGAAGCCTGCCCCCTTCAGAAGCCCACATGGCATCTAAGAAAAAAAAGCGACTGTGAAATCCAGTTTATCATGATGAAATGTGCAACCAGTACTGGACATGCCACATCAGATTTTGCGGTTGCATAACGCTTTTCTTTCTGGCTGTGGTCACATGTCATTCGATATTCATGGACAGCAGTCTCTGCTTGAGTCTGCTGATATCCTCATCGCCAAGTGTGAGTGTCTAAGCTGCCACAAGAATCTTAGTAATGTTCTCAAATACTTCATTTTTTGCTGAGAAGATAGGCTTAGTGGGACAGAAAATTGTGATAAAGCGAGTGAGTATGGCAGCGTCCCTCGAGAACATCAGTAAGTGCACCTGCTCACGTGAGCAGTTCACCTGCATCAATTGGCCTGTTACTTTCGTGTGAAATATTATTTCGAAGGAATAAAAAGAAATCAAATTGACAGCACTTTAAATATGTGATCATATGAAGTGTTCATGTGCCGCACAACAATGCCAACAGCTTGATGCTGTTTCGCATAGCAACCTCAGAAGCACAAGCGAGGCCCAAGCTCCTGAGGCCAGCCACACACTTTCCAAATGGGGAGGCCAGTTATCAGTGCAACAGGGTTATGATAAAATGGCCTTCATGGAAAGGCAATATGGTGGCACCATTTATGGATCAAGAGGCATTTTGGATGGGCAAAAGAACTTGCTTTTTTTATTATTATTATTATTTATTTTTTTTCTTTCAATTATGCTTAAGTGTTCTCTCTGTACTGCATGTGCCTGTGCATGTGAGGGTCCAAATGGGGGGCTTCGTTCATGGATGCACAGATATGCCGCAAACTTTTTAGCAGTAAGATGTTGGCGGTGTGTACAAAGGGTATGGCTTCTATTGATTTTCCCTTAATTGCCCTTCTGCTTCGGTGGCCTTTAATTTCACAGAAGAATTCCGTAGCTTCGTACCTTTCTCCCAGGCGCACCACCCACTCACATTTGTCTCATTTTGTGTGTTGCCAACTCTGATGCTGAGTGTGTTCTGCTGTGTGTGCTCTGTGCCCAGGTGAACCCGATTATGAACTCAAGTGTATTGCTTTTTGGAAAGAGAATCTGCGGTCATACCTCATCACTTACAACGAAGAAGATGCTTACAGCAAGTTCCGTTGCTGGGTGTGTTTTTTTTCCTTCCTCTTCTTTCTCTATACTGGGGCTGCTTGGTCCAAGAAAAAATTATAGAATGAAACCATAGAAAAAAATCATTACTATGGTTCATCAGTGCTAGGCTATTCCATTCGAAAAATTGGTTGGCGATGGTAATTGTATTTCTTATCAATGCTGTTACGGCTTCTTCAAACGATGGCAGGGAAGAAAAATGCACCATAATCGTTGGTACATAGCTTTAACTCACTATAATGCTTAATCCATACCTAATGACATGTCAGTGACTATTTTGTAGTTTATCACTTACATGATCTGGTGCAGCTTTAATGTCACGGCCATCTTTGAGTTGATGAAGCCAAAACATCATGAGAGCCATTCATTTACGAATTATTATGCTGTTGTAGGAAAATACCACATCGCGATTCATGCATGTCTTGTGCATTATTACAGAGAAGCAAACATGAAATAGCACATCCTGGTACACATATATCCAGCCCACTTCTTATCGTGCAAATCACGCGGTGCATCCTTACATTTTAAGCGTTGGAAACTTGGGTGCAAAGAAATTTAGGCTTCGTTGCAGAAACTCATTATAACAGGCGTAGTACTATTGCGCCCAATATCAGTTGCAAGCTGTTACAAATCCAGAGTGAACCAGCTGGAAGTTCCGCTTTATTTTGCACCGCTGAGGTCTCTGCGCATTGAAAACTGAGCTCCTACCACATCTCATGTAGCAGGCCACTTAGAGTGCGGTAGTTCATTACTGCACAACTGTTTCTAGGAATCCACAAAGTCTTTAGCACCTTGAGCCTAGAAGTCATTTACGGTTGTACCAGTGAATCAGTTAGGGAGTAACCGAGTTGTCTGTAAGCGTGAACCCTTTGCACAACTTTGCTTGGCTTGACTCTGTGGGGTGGGCAATGGGTTATTTGCAGGTGTACCAACGGGCCGATTTGAATCGCGTCCTCATGTCCCAGTCTGTGGGAGCTTTCTGCCACGTGCTGCAAGACGTCACCTCCAACAACTACACCCAGGGGGCCGAGGTGGCTCTGGACATGGTGGAGTACGAACGAGAACGTGAGTGGGTTTTTTTTTTTTCTTGCTTAGCAAAGAATTGCTTGCCCTATTCACTGTCATATTCCTCTTCAAAGTGTGTTCGTGCTCAAAATTGGTAATAGCACATGACAGAAAGCACAAACAAACCGGCACAGTTTGCTGAAGTTTATTTAAACTGTTGCCACAGTCCATTACAGCTCTATACTCGGACATATGCGATGGAACCCGGCGCAAGATCCCACTGCTACACGAAACTAAGCTCACGGAATCTTTCTTATTCAAGATTTGAATTGGCAAAGAAGCGAGTGGTCATTGTGAAATGTGCGGCAGACATTTCAGCTAGCAAGATTTCATCCATGGAGTTAGCACTAAAATGTTTGGTGAGCAGCGGCAGAAGGAATGGAGCACACGTTCATTTTGCGCTCGTCACTTGTGAAGCTACTGAAGACCTATTGCTGGCAGGATAGTAAAGATGCTGCCTTCTTCACGGAGCACTACCCTGCCAGAACGAGGAAGAATTGTACGAAAGCCGGAATTCTCAAATTCTTCTGAATGAAGGCCTTAACACAGACGTTTCAGTGAACTAGAAGATTCTACCGCCACGGGCAGCAGTATGCATGATGAGATGTCTCAGGCAGCTTTTTGCACAACTGTAGTAAGTTTGAAATGACAGAGTGTGTGAAAAAACGAGAGATAGGCATATAGCATTACATGTAGTGATATGCTGAGGTATGTGTCAACACAACTACTCTGCGCAAGGAAAACAAATATCCTCCTGAACGGTGAACGGCAATGACTGCAGTCAGTGCGTGAGAATTCGCTGCGTGGAGCACACTTCTGCACGCTTGCTATAAGAATTAATCTGTGCATTTCCTACTGCCCAACCGGTCTGCTCTGTTACATTCAAGGCAGCTGTCGAACAACACCACTTCTATCGCCACTATTCGAAGGCACGCTATATCTGTCAGGCTCCTGACAGCTTGAGCGCTCTTGCAGAGGAACCTTATTACAGAGTTTCATTGACCGCCTGCCTATAACTGGTTGTGTGAAAGTTTTTTTGTTTGTTTGTTGTTGTTTTTCTCATAGCTGCAACAACAATGCTGCAGCTGTCGTTCGTCATCGCAGCAGAAGTTAAAACTCGCCAGCTTCGACAACTCACTGGTTCGGTGAAGTGCTTTCTTGCCGAATGAGGGGTCTTTAAAGGGGCGCCGTGATGTTCTCCAGACAACTAATTCCAGCCGGCCTCTAGGTTCTTTGCACCTTCTCAATGCCCCAAAGCTTGATCATAACAGCAAAATCGTCGTGCCCAATGTTTTAATCCACTTCAATAATCATTTTTTTATCACCGATGTGAGCGGCACGACAGCGAAATTCATTAACGGGGTATGACGTTTCTCGCTTGGACGTTGATTGGTTGAGCACGCACTTTAGATTTTACAATCGAATAGTCTTCAGGTTACTATACAGAAAATAATTAAAAGGTGTTTTAGTTCCGTGTGGATTCTTGAAGTGCTTGTAAAGATAGGGTCTGTAAACTTAGGTAAATACGGTGTTGTCAACAAGCGCGCAGGAGCATCTGCTTGCTGTGATGATGGTGATGGTGGCTCTGCCCTTTGTAGTGGGTCCCCGCTGCCTTCTGATGCGACAGAGCAAAAAATTAAAAAAAAAAATGGACAGAGAAAAAGAAAAGAAATAAAAGCCAGCCAGTTCGCTGCCCAGGCTCTATGGTCACAAGCACAAAGGTCACACAGCCGCCGCCAGCCGGCACAGAGGTTCCAGGGCTCCCTGCTGCCACCAGAATTTGAGACGCCGCTTTGTGGTCTCCACACTCGCAGGCTCCTCAAGTCCCAAGGCACATAGAGTTAATACAAAGCCAATGCAGCTGACAATGTTCGGATCTCAGAGGTCGGCAAAATCACTGGACAGTCCAAAATCATGTGGCTGATCGTTTCTGCCCACACTCCACAGATGGCACATGTATCAAGATTGCTTGTGAAGCGCACTCGCCACACCAGAGTCTGCAGCCCTCCACAGAGGGTTTCCGCCAGCAGGCAACTGCCCAGGGAGTTGTCGTATCGTCGTTCCCAGTATATGACCCCCTTGCTGTCCCTGTACAGCTCCAGGGTAGGCTTCGCGTTAGCTCCTGTACATCACTCCTTTGTCTCCGCTTTTCGCACTCGTTCTTGAACTGTCGCACAAGTAGCACTCGAGTGATCCGCAGTGGACGCTGGCGGAACACCAAAATGGTGACGCAGAAAAAACGCAGCTACAGGTTGAATTGGACAGGCAACCATGGTGTATAGCTTCCTATACATCAGTAGAAAGCTGCGCTTCTCATAGGTTCCGCACAAGTCGAACGCTGGGCGAGCGAAATGAGAGAGGGGCTCTCTTCCTTTTTTCTTGTATTTAGGATTTTATAAACCGAATAGCTCTCGTTTCCGCGCACCAATTTTTATAATTCTTTTTGAACTGACGTCGGCAAGGTGCAAAGAACCTAGAGGTTGGCTGGAATTAGCAGCCCAACGAATATCGCTGTGCCCCTTTAAGTGCATCCAGACCGAGGTTCATATTAAATGAATAAATGAACGTAATACTAACGCACAGCTACGCTGTCTAGAAAAGCATTCCACAGCAGCAGTTCGACACGCGTTACCCTACTTAGTTCGTCACGCGGATGGTTCTTAAAGGTGGTGCCACAGTATGCCTTCGCGCCCAGTAATCAGTAAGGGTGTGGGAGAGCACTTGGAACATTCAGAATTCCGCAAACTCATGCCTACTGCACTCCAGCTAGGTGGTTTTATGAACTCTTGTCATCTTGTTTTCTTCATGTGTGTTACCAAGATTTCAGTGCAGTATGGTGCTGTCATGAATCGAAGTGAGACAAAACTTATGGTAAGGCACAGCCTGATTATAGTTTGAGTGTGGTTGGGAGGTTAGTGTGTTAGCTCTAGGCTTTAGCACTTGACACTGGCTCATAATTTTCTTCTGTGTTCACATTTCAGACGACGATTGCCCCATGTATTTCGATGACGGGTCCAACCCGTACCAGCAGATTGCACAGCAGGCGGCCATTCTGATGCCTTCAGGAAGCGGCCGGTCCTGTCAAGCGATCCTTCAGGTTGTGCTCGTGACAGCTCTGCTGCGGTTCTTTTTGTGAATGCGACCCTATGGTGGTTTTTAAGGAAGGTTCAAGACTTGAAAAAGACGCCATGGAAGTTGCCACACCTCCACATCTTCCGTGACTCTTGTCCTTTGTGCCTACGAAATGCACAGTTGGCATCAGAAAAGCTGCAGACTGCAAAAGCTGTATGGAGGCTGTAAGTTGAGGTCCATGTTGTTGGGGTCTCGTAGAGATGTACAGACTGCCCTCTTTGCTTGCAGACTGCATGTGTTGACCATCTGCAACACGGTCTCAAACACATGGCCTATTGAGCCTTGTCGTGTGCCCTAGTGGCTCTACAGATTTCACTCTTTGTTTTATAAGAACGTCACTCGATTCCTATTCTTTCTTCCCTCAAGATGATATAAAAACTGCAAATAACAATTCCTTAGCATCCGGTAATCGCCACTTGTATCAGTAGAGTAAATGTTTAATTTAAAACCCATCAAAACAGCACAATATACATTCGAACTGCTACTCTGCCTATCGAAACAATCTATTTTTTTTTATCTACATATTATAAAGGCGGCCATTTTTATTCTGCAAGAATTGATGCTAAATCTGCGCTGCCATGGGGAATTTCGCATCAACAAAATGTGCGTCCACTCACTATTAATTAAGTAGAGGTCACGTGTGCCTTGCATTCTATGCTTTTGAGCACGCGCAGAAAACTAAAGTTGCTTCAAAACTTCAAAGATGTTTTGCATGGTCCAGTTTGGCATTCTGGGTGCAGCGCATTTTATAGTGACTAATTCAACACGACATGTGACATGCACGAAATAAAAACTGTGCTCTATGTTTGCAGTTCACTGGTAGCACCACACTTGCTCTGACCACTCCAATACAGAGGGTTGTTCTGTCTGGTGTAACATCACCACTTAGGCATGGCGCTACTTAATTAATTAGAGTTTGTGCACCCGTCATACAAAGCTTGAAACATCCGCATTATATTCATTTCACATTTTGTGTATAAATCCACTTTTGAATATTTGTGTTTCCCACCTCCTTTTGCTCTCCCATTTCCGGCCAGTGACCCATGGGAGATACGTTTGTCCATGAAGCAACCTTGGTTACATGAGTTTCAGACCTCTGTCCTAGCTAGATATTAAAACAATAATGTTAAAGGCCCCGTTCTTCAGAGAATTCACCGTTGTCGTTGCCAGCGAAAAACGATAGATGCAGCTCTGGCAGGTGATATTTAGCAGCCGACATTGCCAGGCACTGGTTGGTTGCCGGGTTGTGTAATATTACCAGACCATGGCACATGGCCATTTTGTCAGGAGTGAACATCTTGGGCTTCTTCTCTCAGATAGGAAGATGCCTTTCATGTTCTATAGGCTTATGTGGCTAATAACATGGCAAATGTGCTAATGACAAAGGCGTATGCAATCTCTGCTTGTGCTTGTGAACAGAAGTGGGTACGTTTAAAGCACGGATTGTGTTAAAAATGTATATCCATATACATAATCTTGCATTCCAATTTATAGTATTAGGCATCTAGGTTGTTTTTTAATCACAGCATATAGAGCTACAAATGGTACAGCCAGCATGCGTGCTGTGATTGTTGATGCCTTTAGCTGTAGTTTGACCGAGGCCAGGAGGGCCCAGGTAAGCAAGCGATAGCGTCCTGTCTTATCTTTATGGTTACTGCATAAGTTAGTAGCCACTGACTTTTCACAAGGCGTCCCAAGTTGCCTAACAGTATGGTTATTGCAGTTGAAATGTATTCAGCTTTTTAAACTTATACACTCACCTTCAACTGGAGGTGGCTAAACTGCTTAATAATTTCATGCTTTGCTCAACGACAGACAAATGCATTGAGAAGAACTTTTACAACAGAAGAACACAGTGTGTCAGACAATTCTGAGAAAGCTGTCCTCTGGGCTTTACAATCTTTTATTTTTGTGAATATGCTGCACATTCTAATTACCATCGATTCCTGATATAGGGAGTTGCAAGTTAGCACAGTATATCAGTAATTTGATTTAAATATTGTAATGATAAATTATGATTACTTGCGGCATGGAAAAATAAGAGTGGTTCGCCACCATCTGGGGCAGGTGTTCTGCAGCACCATACCGCCCGCTGGCATACCACTTTTTCTTGCCTGTCTATACATCTAACGTACTGTGGGCGGTGCTTTGTAACCAGCCTCTGCCTAGCATAGGAGGCCTGACCATACACTCTGAGCATAGCAGTCATTCATTCAAATTAAGGTGCAGTTGTTTTTTGCAACACCTTCGGCAAAAAGGCAAGCAAGCCCGGTTTAGAACTACCGATAGCCCTCGGTCTGCATATGCGATCGCAGGAATGCTAGTAGAAGTGTCACACACAACGTGCCATTCGATACATCAGATGTTTCGTTTGCACGAGATTTGACCGGTGCAATAAGCAGGGGTCCACTTTTGCATGGGGTTTCCCTGGGAAATATTTTAACTGCTTGATATAAGGAATGATTTTAGAAAACTGAGATTGATAGATTCTAGATCAGCCATACTTTCTTTTTCTTGCGATTTTTTTGGTGCTTTTAGTAGCAATTTTACTATGACACTTTCTTCTCATTACTGAAACATGGCCATTAGGTATGTACTAGTGTGGCGAATGCCTTATATATATATATGTACAGCACACTGTTTTCCATCTGATGGTGTAAAACATTGGCAGTGGATTTTTTGCTATCAATATTGTAACTATCATTTGCTTACTTTTTCTTTGTCACCAGGCTACTATGTTTTCACCTTTCGTCAGATCGGAACTTGAATGTGAGCTGTACTGCATTTTATATGTATTTCCACAATTGTACAAAGTGTGTGAGCCTACTTTGTTCGCCACTGGAAGAATATATTTACACCAGTTTTAGTGTGTCTTTACTCTGTCTTTCTTTGTATGCTTGAAGCACAATTGAAAACAGAACTTTGAATGCTTAAAGCAGAATCTCATATTTGTTTTCTGTGTGTCAATAATGTATCAGAGGGACTATTTACCTCGTGGTACACAAACATGTGTGATCTTACGTAAAATGAAGCTGCAAATGGACTGCCTCTCACTGATGCCGTCCAATTTATTGTCTTGAGCAGTATGCACTTTTGTATGTGTGTGTGTGTGTGTGATGCCAGGTGAATAATCGCGCTGGGAAGCTTCAAGTGCCACCACATTCCATCGATCCGTCCATTTTCCAATGTACACATTCCAGTTAGGCAGCTGTATTTAAATGCCAGTGGTTTTACATGTCTGTACATGTTTCTTACACTGTTGTTTTCATGTTTTATTGTCTTTATGACTTGTGGGACCCACTGTTATGATTAATAAATGCTTTACTGTGCAGTGCTTTGTTAATTGTGAGCTGGCAGTCACGCCAAAACTGTCTTCTCCGACTGCATTACTATGTGAGAATACCTGTAGCACCTTACTGTTACTAGCTCATTCTTCACATTGATAACATTGTATGGACAATCAATGTTGCAGGGAAAGCTGTAATAGTCTCATGTTTTGCATAACCGTGTAGATATGGGGTACACAGGCAGCAATGTCGGTCATTATCTTGGCCAAGTTCGCTGGAGAGGAGCAAAGCCGTAGATGATGTAGCAATGAGGAGAACAAAGGAGCCAATCGAGTGGTTGCCATGGTGATAAACTAACACTTGAAGCCTGCCCGCTAGCTGTCACATGAGCAACGCCATTTCCAGTAGGCATTTTGTGGCGATACCTCCTGTTGCCCAACCCTCTCCTCCCAAATGGGGGTGCACCAAATGCGCACTCGTATTAAATGCAGCATGTTGTGCTAAACGCACAGCTTTCTTCCAAGTTTCAAGAAGTAGCATCTGAGCTTGCAGGCTATAAGAGAAAAAAACATTAAAAAATGCTAAGAAATTAAAGAAGCAGAAAAGGAAAAAGGAGCATCATCTGCGAGCGTTTGCTACTGCTTCAAACGGCGGAGCCTTAGTGGCCTAAGTGTCCCCCTAATTTTGACGTTCCTGGTCTACTAGGTGTGCGCTTCTGCAGCTCAGCAACGTGCATAATGTGTTTAATCATTCGTCGTCACTATTGGCATGCCTTACAAGTACTGCCTTACAACTGCCGAGGTAACTAGAATGAAACGACGAAGGTTCAGGTTTTCTCGTTCCCGACAGACGATGCTGAATGGTGGAAGTGGCTTCGAACCATACCACACAAAGATTACGAGATAACAGCTTCTTCAAAGGTGAAGAATACTTTCATTGCATGCTGTGCACTTTGTTGTGAGCTTTGTGTTAATTTTCCTGTCGTATAAACATGTCGAGCGTTAAGCCAACTTCCACGAAAAGTAAAAGCCGTTGTGTCGCAGAGAGGGAGTCGGAATGCTTTCAATGGCTGAATGACTAGATTGTTTGCACTGATATTTCGCACAGAGGTAGTGCACAAAAATCAGCTTTGTTTATTACTGTGCGTGTGTTGTATATTTGCCTGATTCAGTTGTGGAGCTGGGTAGAAATGACGCCGCCTAGGCTACTGCGAGTATCTTTCCTTTGACGCCGCTGCCAAAGGTGTGGATTCCCTATTTATTCGGCGCCATCAAGTATGCTCTGAAATCGTAGTCCTAAAAGACAATAAACACTAAACAATATGTTCTATGTGACGATCTGTGCGAATGCGACTGAGGTAGTCTTATGAATCAATGGTTTGTAGTCTCAGCAGCAAAATTAACCCCGAAAGGCACGGTATTCCATGCCTGTCCCACACGTGATTTTCTGAATTGAAAGTTTGAGTCGCTTTCGTGGTTCATTTCCTGTCGATACGCTCATCCACACTTATTGGCAGTTCTAATTATACGATTTTAGGCAAAAATCTTGCAAAACCTAAAGTCAAAAATAATTCTGAAATAGAAGCATGCCTGTTGGAACACATTTCACAGTTACACAAAAGCTGATGTTCGTGTTCTGACAAACGGGTTAGTTTATCCTGTGCTTGCATCTTGATGGGATCGTTAGTACCATAAAAATCGTAAGAGCTTTGATATATTTTGAGCACTATCCTTTTGGAGGGCACTACGACGACATCGTTTTGTAATGTGCTCCACCCTTTTTGTCTTTCTAGGTATGCGCGCTGCACTTCCAGGAGAGTTTTATTGTCAAAAAGTCAGTATATCATGACCCCCGAACTGGGAATAATAATAAGTAATGGTTCATGGGAAAGGAAAGGCACAGTATTTGTCATAACTGGGAATAATAATTGGTTTTCGGGAAAGGAAGACACTCTGTCTCACTTTTTCTGTGGACAGCTGAACCACGCTATTTGTGGGAATGAAAGCGGAAAGGAAGAGGTCCCTTAGTGGAGGGACATGCAGTAATTTCGACCATCTGGGTATATTTAATGTACAACAGATAAAAAGTAGCATATGTGCTGTAAATTTAGCACAACGGCGACGACTGTTGTGGCTTCGATCATAGTGAATGAATTCACCAGATGCACGCGAGAGGAGCCGAGGTCGACATAGTATCTGCAAAGCTCCTACTGTGTTTTTGTAGCACAGTTTCACTCGTAATTCGGTGAAAACGAACAAACTGCACTAACTTATTCTCTTTCACAGCTAGCTTTCTGGTTTTCCTTCATGAAATAGCACGCGAGTAATTTTGTATTGCTCGTATGCAGCCGCAATATCGTGCCGGCGCTGAGCGCGGCGGCAACGACGGCCTAGCCGCCCGCCTACCGTATGTGACGTCACTCACTTAGCAGGCGCCTGAAGTTTTTCTATGCCATGGAAATCGTGGAAGATTCGAAATGTAAAAATTGCGGCCAAAAAGGCACACGATCACATTATCTGGGAATGCACCGACTCCGCAGGCGCCGGCATGAACGTTAATGGTAACGCCTAGGAGGTTTGGCTGCGGAGCAGACACCCCCGCTGTTCAGCAGCAGATCATCTGCCTGACAGCTGAGGCCGTGAAGAACTCCTGTACCTTCACTACTCCTTTGTCTGCGGTGCTCCTACCGACCCGCTCCCCCTGGCCTGTGTGCCGGGGGCGGGATGCGGAGGGCCCATTTTCGGTGGAAAATAAAAAGTTTGCATTCATTCATCCTAGGCCACGCTATGCGGCAAGCAGGGAACAACCCACGACACGTGTTCAGACCACGTGGTGTCCGTCGCGCCGAAGTGCATTTGTTACAGCGGTCAGTAGTGCTTAACTGTTTATCTGGTTTGTAATTTTGTGCATGTTCTATGTATATCCGCAGTCAATGCAAATGAACCCCACCTATAGGTGCCCAGTCAAAAAAAGTCAATGGGTCCAATTGGGAATTTCCCAATTGAAATGAATGGGTCAAAAACCAATTGTGTTTTCGCCACCCATTGGGCCTGACCATTTGATATGAATTGGTGCTCCCAATTGAAAATAATAGGTCACCCATGAAGACCAAATGGTTCATCAATTGAACTCAAATGGCATACCCATTGAGCCCAAATGGTTTGAACTCACATAGCTGAAAAAAAAAAAAAGAATGGGAATGCAATTTCAATGTTTTGTGTCCAGAAGTTATAGGGGAGCCGACTTCTATACAAGTGGAATGAAATTACAATTTTTTACAGAAATCATATATGAGACAAAAGCAAGCATTACACACATGGAACTAATACAGATTCAATGTATATATCCACAGGTTGCAGACTTATATACTCCATTCTTTGAACAGTGCTGCTGGGACCAGTGACACATTTTTGTTATTCAGAGTTAACTTATTTAATTATGCCTACACTTAGAGTGAACATGATATAATCAATTAATAAGATTAAGCGGCATATACTTTTTATAAGAACTTAAATTTTTCGCTGTTGTCTTTTAATAGAGGTATGTATATCTGTGCACATCTGAGTCAAGGATATCACTGACTTGACTTTCCCAATTAGGAATGTTTGCTTAGGACCAATTAGAACCAATGGGAAGCCCAATTCGTTTCAAATGGGCGTCCCAATTGGGAGCGAAGGAATCCCAATTGGGATTGAAGTAACCCATTGGGCTTCCCAATGGGTTTATTCAATCCCAATTGGGACCCCCAAATGGTTTCTTCATTCCCAATTGGGAGTCATGAAACCAACTGGGCGTCCCAATTGGGAGTGAGGAAACCAACCGGGCTTCCCAATTGGGAGTGGAGAAACCATTTGGGATTGGCAGAACCAATTCAATCTGACTGGTCTTCCCAATTGGACCCATTGATGTTTTTTGACTGGGTGGTGAAATTAATCCGGCATCTTTCGCAACAGTATATTAATCAAATCACTTTAAATTCGATGTCTGTTTTCGCGAAAGAAGCTTTGCGTCAGCGAACACGTGGTCTAATTTATTCGTGTTCGTACCTTCTCCCCCGTTATCTCACTGAGGAGGAGAAGTATCTGTGCGGCGGATCCGGGCAGGAGCGGCTCTGACCCCTTCTGTACGTCATCGGTAGCGTGACGAACGCCTTCAAGTGACCGAGAAGTGCCCGCATTGTGCTGCTTCACCGGAACTGTGCGATGTGAGGCATCTATTGTGGACCTACCCAGCTACGGCATCCGTGAGACAGTACTACCTACGGTAAGTAGGCCTGCTGTGGGACCTTGACTGTGACTACAGGAAGTGGACGCTAAAAAAAATCAGTTTATCGGCAACTTATGCGATTATTTAAGGGAGACCTGTTTGCACTCCTTCTAGCTTCCTCCTACTTCCCGCTCCCTTTTCACTATGCCTGATGGCAGACTTATCGAATAAAAATAAAAGTAGCCGATTGATATTTGCACTTTTTTTTTATATTGTTGCGTGTACGTGCAACGGCAGCCATCTGCAGCTGCTCTTCGCGAGCCTCGCGCGCCGATGTGAAGAAGTTGAAGCGACTATAGGGATGCGTACCAAAAAGATGCTGTGCTAGCATCTCGAAAAGATCTGCTAGTGCTGTACATGGGCGCACACAACACGGTGGAGAAGCTTATTGAAGCCCACCTCTCTAATCAGAGAATCCGGCTCAATCACACGGAACACGGACGAGCCGTCCTACGCAAGATAGGATGGCAGATTGAGCCAGTGCCCATCAAGGCGGCCCTTCCGGAAGAGCTGGAAGACGACCATTCAGACCAAACCTCTTCCCCGGAACATGTTGCCGGGCAAGGACGACGAGAGGCGCACTGCGCGGGCCAAAGCCACAGCCCGGAAGCTGGAAGAGAACTCCAGGGTCATCTACATGGATGCCTCGCTCCGGAAACACAGTGACCATGCAGCGTTGGTAGTTACTTGAAAAGACAGGCATGATAGTCAGCGCGTCCATAAAGACAACAGACCCCGCAGTTGCCGAAGAAGCGGCCGTGGCCCTCGAACTCGCACAGCCGAACGTGGACACCGTGGTCACCGACTGAAAGACAGCCTACAGAAGCTTCCGCAGGGGGTAATCTCATCCGCGGCCCAAGCCACCCTATCCAAGTGCAAGCCTCCGGTAAGAGCCATAGAGCTCGTGTGGGTCCCGACTCACTCGCAGCTGGTAGCAGGCAACACCATCGTAGACTATACCATACCCGAGAAATGTCAATCCGGGCCGAGCACGAGCCGGAAGAGCTACCGCATCCGGTTACCAGCTTTCGGGAGATTACCCATATGTACCGAGAGGAAAGGTGCACATGTGCCAGAACGATTGGCCAGAACCGCACCCCGAACTCACCAGGCAACAACAGACGATCCTGCGTCGAGTGCAGGCGAGATCGCTTGCGCATCCCGTACTGATGAACCGCGTATACTCTGCGGAACACGATATGCTTTGTCCTTTTTTCAAGAAAGAAAAGGGCACCCTGCCGCACATCTGGCAGAATGGAAAAAAAAACTCATGACTATATCCCTTCTCCCTTTCCGCCAATACCCCCAATCCACAACACCTTGAGCGATGGGAGATCTTAATTATCCTGACCCGCCCTATCGTTTCAGCTCGCACTGACGGACAGGGGCCAGGAGCTGCATGGGAACATATGGGTCCCGCAACTAGGGAACCACCCCATCTGGTGCCTGTATGCACCACTGATTTATTTCGGGCCTAATAGATGTTGATTTCTCCTCTTAACAGAAAAATCGTAGTAAGAGCTTTGATATAATATTAGAACACTGTCGTTGTTGTTGTTGTTGTTGTCCAAATAATTTATGGTACATACCCACAGAGGGGGATCGGCCAAGAATTGGGTAGCAAATATTTTTTTAAGCATACTTGCATAAAAAAATGATTTGAGGGGTAGAGGAAAAGAAACAAAACGGGAAATAAGTGAAATATAATGTATTTTTGTAATGTGATTCGCCCTTTTCGTCTTTGGTACGCGCACCGCACTTCCACGAAAGTTTCATTGTCAAAAAGTCAGTATGTCATGACACCCGAACTGGGAATAATAATAATAATAATAATAATAATAATAATAATAATAATAATAATAATAATAATAATAATAATAATAATAATAATAATAATAATAATAACAATAATAATAATAATAATAATTGTTTTGATTTTGTATTTTAAGGAAAGGCGCTGTACCTGTCTCACTCTCTCTTTGGACAGCTGAATCGCACCGTACGTCGTATGAGTATGGTATGCACCGAGTGCACCGAGGGAGAAGAAGCAAAAATTGGCAGTGGCTTAGCTCGGCTATGCCAGGATATACGTAGCGTTAGCTGACCGTGCGTCGGTTTGCGCTGAGCGATGCGGCACACCGGCGGACCAGGGTAACGAGCGCGAGCCGCCATCTCAGGAAATGCCTATCTTGGGTGCTGGCGTGAGTAGGCGTGAGCGGTTGTCGTTCGGACTTGACCGAAAGTGAGTCATGCGCTACTGGCCGCGGTGCAGATGCGGCGCCGCATTTTGACCACTCAGACAACGCCGGTGCCATATACTCGCTCCGGTTATCGCTAGCTTGCCCGAGCTGCCGCCAAAAGAAAGCATAAAGCGAGCATTCAAGTGCTGCCGCCCAAAAAAAGCGAAAAGGCAAGCGCAAGAATGAATGCTACCATAGGTTAGGAAGTTGAAACTATCGCAAAAGAAAAAACGACTATCCCAACGACAGAAATGCGCCCGTGCTGCGAAAAAGCGCGACTGGTGCGCAAACACCCCGTCCTGTATGATAGTCGCAAGTAGCTGACCGGTCGTAAGCAGGCGTACAGCGCCACCGAGAAAGAGTGTGCGCGTGTCTCGTGTGGGCCGTTCAGAAACTATCGTGCTACCTTACCGTAGACGGATCACTGCCCTCACCAATGGCTGCAGACAACCTTTCAATAATGGCTGCCTCTCGCGCTGGAGCCTCGCTTTGCAGCGGTATTGAGATGCATTACAAAAAAGGAGTCTCAACGCGGTAACGCCGGAACCCCTAACGTGAGAATACGAGTCTCTAAGTTGTCACTTGGTGTTTTTCTTCCTGACACAGGATTTTAAACATTGTATTATCTTTGTCTAGTGTTTGAAAGTAATGTACTTTTGAAGTGCAATTTTTGAATTTGTGAACGCGTTCCAAGCACTGATGACCTACCCATTAAGATAGATAGATGTATAAGAGGGAAAGAGCCTGGTATAACTTAGTGGAGTTTGTGTCGTGCTTGCTGGCTGACTGGCTGAGTTTTCAGCGTAGTTGTGACGCTTGTGAGTACGCCGAAAAACTCTCCGGAAGCCATTTTACAGAGTGCTTTGGGAACCAGAACATGCGAAGGAAGAAGCTTCTGGCTGACTGAGCTCAAGAGAAGAGTCGGACGGCCCCGGGTAGCAGCATCATCACAACAATCCGTCTGGACAGCGAATGCAGTCCCCTACCCTTCGGGATCTCCCTTCCCCGGCGGGGCAGACTGTTACCATTCGCCACCGCGATGTGCGATAGGCTATAGCCGATGCGGCCGCAGCGTAATGCGGCGAACGCAAGAGCAAGTCAAATCAGCTGGCATTTCGGCCATTTCAGCAGCATACGATCTGCTGCCCAACGCGTCCTCCCGCGGACATACTCCGACGAGTTCAATCTACACGTGTCATGTGCGTGCTAACGCTGGCCAAACCCAGCGCTCGAGAGAGAGGGCGTTGCCATCGCCCGTTAACAGGAGGTTTCGCCGCGCCGCCATAGAGAAAGAGATTGGTGAATGATTGAGTCAGCAAAGCTTGCTCTGACAAGAATTCTTCTCCCTTTCCATCTGAACTGCCGAGCGTATAAAAAGCAGCGGCTGTTTCCACTGCGGGAGAGACTAGACAGAGACGACGCCAAGATGCCTGCTTTGTGAGCGTGTCAGTTTTCTCTCGGGACCTGCTTATTTGCCCCTTCCTATTCCTACTGAAAAAACTGAGGCAATAACCTCACATTTTCTCACAAAATCTCGCTCAATTCACATAAGAAATCACATACAAGTCGCATATAATTGCATAAGGTTTCATAACTTCTTGCACATTATCATAAATTATTTACGATATTTTATGATAATGATGTGCACCGTATGAGAGTCTATGCGATGAGATGAGATTTTATGAGGTTATTGCCACGTAGAACGTTTGGTTTTTTCAGTAGGGATGTGATGCTGTAAACGTTATTTTTGTTAGTCAACGCCTCGTCTTTGCCGGTACTGCTGATGCCTTCCGCCGAGCCGCAAGGCCAGCGCTACCGATAGGGCCTCGAGATACATCTAACAACTGGTGGCAGCGGTGGGATGACCCAGGCGTAACCATAGAACAACAGGGCTTCCGGGGACGTTTTTTACATACACCCGTTCTGGCTCGTACCGTGACTGTAATATAGCAAAAAGTCACATTTCGTTCACTTCATCTCGTGGACTCGGAGTCTTGATACCCTTGACATGGAGCTGAATCATGACAGCACATACCAGTCACACATGTATTAACACTCTTAGAGGAATTTTTGCTACATAAGCCGATTACGATATCTCCCTTTCAGTTTCTTATTGATTCAAAGAAGCTATCGTCCAGTCCCTGATAGGACGATAGAACTGGTATGGGTTCCGGCTCACTCGGCCAATCCCGGGAACGAGAAGGCTCACGAATATGTCCGAGGTTTCGTCGGCCGGGCGGTGAGCACCTCGTTTCCCGCGGGCGCGAGGGGGGGCTTGCTCTCGTTCCATGATATAATTCGCCATTTTAGCCTGGGAAGGCGCATCTTCCCTCCACCACACAATTCATTAAGCAAGGCCCAGGAGATACTCTGGCGCCAGCTACAAACCCGCTCCTTCCCCTGTCCCAAAGTTTATTCATATATATTCAAAGAGCAGGTTGACCCTGAATGCAAAGAGTGTGGCGTCGACGCTACTTTAGACCACATTACATGGGGGTGCGCGGCCTATCCGCCACCCGCCAATTTGCTGCCAGCTCCATCTCTGGAGGAGTGGGAGGCCGTGCTGCGCTGCTCGGACCCGCCCATCCAGGCTCGGGTCACTGAGCGGGCCGAAGAGATCGCCGACAGGACGCAACTGGCGGCCATCTGGCGTGGCCAGCAATCAAACTGAACCTCTTAAAGCCGATGAAATAAATGTTTTCCCATCCATCCATATATTTTTCCTCATCAGTGGGGCTTTTTGTCCATCGTATTATATATTTTATTTTCATTTCACCACGAAGTATTAGAATGTCTATTTAGGGAGCTTTGGCCAATCCCTCTCGTGGATATGTACGTGCCATTATCCAAGGACACAACAGCAACATAACAGCAAGAATACGACGGCGATCATCTGGTCAGGGTCACGTGCAGAGAATGCAAAACGAACGTTTGCCCAGCAGTGCGACGCATGTAGGACTGCGCCGGTTACCGCGAAGTCAGAAGAAAATGCCTTACAAGTCATGTCATAAGTGCTTGGCCTACACCGAGCAATGACGCTTGGGCCCGAGTCACGTTCTCTAGGTTCTTGCTCATGCGGCAGGTATTAACCTCAAAATCTTATCTCCCTGTCCCTGCTGTCCCTTTTTACGTGGATTGGCCTTCGTGCCAGCTCCATTTAACAAAAAATACTCATTCGCTCACCAACAGCTGTGCATCGGTCAGGGTTTGGTCAGCAAGAAATGAACAATTTATTTCCACGTAGTCTACCGAAAACCATAAATTAGGGAGCAGTATCTGTTACACTTGTTCTGTGGACACCTAAAACGCGCCGTAAGGGATGAGAGGCTTCGGAGTAATTTTGACCGCATGGGGATCTTTAACGTGCACTGACATCGCACAGCACACGCAAGCCACTTCGTTTCGCCTCCATCGAAGCGCAGCCGCCGGCGGTCGGTATCGAACCCGGGTACTCCGGCACAGTAGTCGGGCGTCATTATCGCTTTTTTTTTTTCATGATGCCGGTGATGATGTCACAGCCATCTCTTGGGTGCTGAAACAAAAGCCGAAACTGACCGACAAAGAAAATTCAGTTAGATTATTTAGCGATCGTATAAGCGATTTCCATGCGGTGATCTATATACACTAATGTCACGTATCATGAACAAGAAGGATGACATTGATGCTCCATTAAAGTTTTTCTCGTTTTTGAGCCTTGGGATCTCCGATTCGATTTTAGTACCCGCGGCTTCGTCCGCAGACAGATGAACACATCAAGCGTGCTTCGTCATGGCAGATCAACCAGGCACGAGGCTTCTAACGATTATGAAAATATGTCAGTGCACGTTAAAGAACCCCAGGTGGTCCAAATTTCTGGAGTCCTCCACTACGGCGTCTCTCATAGCTTTAGTTGCTTTGAGACGTTAAACCCCACAAACCAAACCAAACGAATTCTATATAATATCGGTTTGGTACTGAGTATATAAAAGACGCCGTATAGTGGATGGCAGAAATTTCAAGAACCTTCCACTAGCGTTCTTCATAGCCTCAATCGCTTTAGTACTGTGACTTGCGGCCATTTGGTTAGACTGTGGGTAGTATATGCGACAGGTCACAGGTACCGCAGTCGTGGCCGACTGGTTTGGGCGACCGTCTCGGCTGCGGGAGGTGGTCAGTTCGAAACCCGCCGCCGGACACCAACCGGTAAAATGGGTACAAGCGTCCCCCAGCGAGAGCTCCCTCAGGGGTGTGCGTTTGGAAGAGGCTCTGCTAACCCTGCTGTGCTCCTTCGAGGGCTTAAAGTTTCGAACTAAAAAAGTAGAAACAAAAGTTACCGGCCGACTTGGCGTGGCTACATGGAACAAGTACGAGCTAGCAACCGATGACTTGCGGAGGGGCCAGAGGATGATAAGCTCCAGCCACGGTTGCCAGTCCAGCTGCACTACAGAGCCCTTAACGTGAAAACTTATTTGCGAGACCAAACTAGCTCACTCCGTTCACTCCTCTTGTGCTGTAGCGGGTACACGTAGCGGGTACGAGACACTCGCCACCTGCTTTACCATACCTTCTTATCTTCGTAATATGATGCATTTTATAAGTGTGCGATCCCTATTGTATGAAATTCGAAATGTAAAGAAAATGCTTTTGTATTAAACCACCAGAGAAAACCCACTCAATAACTGCAAAACAAAAAAAAATGGCTGTGGCTCAACTTGGTTAAGCAAGGAAATTGCGAAAGCAATACCCATGGCTCCCTCGCTCACGTGATAGTCGTGCTGCTGTGGTGCTTGTGTGAAACTCGTCGACTCTTCTTTTGTAGACAGCACAACGCTCTTCACTAATGTCTCCATCGGGTTGAATCAGGCCAGCCCTGGTGAGGGAACTTTCGCGCTGCTTTTTTGACGCTGTTCTCGCTCTTCTGATGTTTCTTCAGCACGTCTTTTCCTCTTGCGTTCGTTATCCTTAATCCGCGATGGACGTTCCTTCTGAAGCCGCTTCTGTCGTTCTTCCTGTGTTTCATGGGCTCGTCGCAGCCGTTTAGTCAAGTTCCAACGTTCGTCACTGCTAAGACTACAGCTGGCTCCATCTTCACTGTCGACAACACTGAGCGAATCAGTCCCATCATCCACTGAAGAGCTCGCACGTTCTCACCGAGCCGCAAACTGGGCACGTCGCTTAGCGAGTCTTGTTTCACGCTCTTACTCTCTCTCTCTGTAGCTCGCCGCTCTCTTTTACGCGCATTACGACGATCTTCCCTAGCGGTAGGCGGCATCGCCGCGAAGCAATGTTAAGCCTCTGGTGGTTAGCACAGCTTTCCGCTCCGAGCGGAAAGCGCAGGAGTTAGGCGCTGGTGGTGGCACCGCCGCGTCTTGCGACGGCGCGAATCGGTCGCCCTTCTCTTCAGTGTGACGTTACAACACCTGTTGCGCTCCTAGCGGAGAGCGCAGGACTTAGGCGCCGGTGGTGGTTGGTTGGTTGGTTGGGAACTTTGGGATATTCACGGGGGGGGGGGGGGGGGAGATACCGGACACGGGTTATGCCGGCCTTAATTCGCGGCGGCACTCTTGGTTGTCCGGGGGGAAGGGGAGATGGGATGTTGGGAGGGGAGGGGGGGGTCATCATCTTGGAGTCGCTCTCGCCGTCGTCCTCGTCATCGGCTCCGTCGCCAACGCTGTGGCCAGCAGATCAGCAGGCCCGGTGGTAGGCTACAGTTGTGCAGCCAGGCCGGAGTCCTCCAGGAAGGCCAGCAGGAGCAGGTGGGCTGCCAGGGGGCTCCTGGCCGGGAAGAGCAGATGGTCCTCGGTGTCAGCAGGAAGTCCAAGGGCCCGGTAGCCTGCCTCCATCTTGCGGCGGTGGTAAGCGTGTGCTGGGCACACACAGAGGAGGTGCCCCAGCGTTCCTGCATCACCGCAGGAGGGGCATGCTGGGGAGGGGGCCCGGCCACGGACATACAGCTTCGTGGGCATCCAGGAACCTCCGGTGCGGAGGCGTAGGAGGAGAGCTCGTTCCCTGCGGGCGAGCTTGTCAGACAGGCGGTGGAATGTCCTCCCCTTGGCGATGCGCCAATCAGGGTGCAAGGCCCTCACTGCCTTCTTCAGGGGGAGCCTGGAAAAGTCAAAGGCAGATGCATGTTGAGTCATACTTACGTGGTCGGAGTGGGCCGCTTTGGCAAGTGCGTCGGCCTCGTCGTTGCCCTGGATGCCCGCATGGCCCGGGATCCAGTGCAGTGAGAGGACGAAGCCGGTATCCTCCAGGGCTTGGAGGCGCGCTCGTAGGTGGCAAGCCGATAGCTGGAAGCAGGACGGCTTGCGCAGGAGCTGCAGTGCCGGCCTCGAGCCGCACAGGATGGTGTAGAAGCCTGGGGGCTGACCAGTCTCCAGGTAGTCCGCTGCCAGGTGAAGGCCCGTCAGCTCGGCTGCAGTAGAGTTACCTGGAAAGGAGAGCCTGCAAGAGCTAGCACCCCCACCTGTGGGGCCGTCATAGCCGCTGCAGCCTGGCCCGTGGAAGGCAGGACCGAGCCGTCAGTGAAGAGGAGGGTGCTCCCTTTGCACTCTTCAATCAGGGCTGCGGCGGCCTGGCCCGGGGCAGCAACTGGGGAGCGGCGCTAGCTGACCCCCTCCAGGTCAAGGGTGACCTGTAAAGGAGGACGTGTTGGTGGAGGAGGGAGGAGGGAATACCCTGGGGCGTTTCCAATGAAGTCCTTGTATACAGCCGTCAGTTGTCCCATCCGTGAATAGGGGGATGGAACAACGGACAACTGACGGAATAGGGGGCGCTGCGCAGCCGTGCCAGGAGGGAAGCTCCGTCAGGGGCGTGGTGAAGGCGGTCCACGTGAGTGAGGCCTCTCTGGAGGAGCTGCAGGGTCAGGGGGTAGACACCGGCTTCCGCCAGTGTTGCCGCAATCCTAGAGCACTGCGTTGCTCCCAGCAGGCGTCGGATCCATTTCCTGCGTGCTCCGTCCAGGATGTTCACTCTAGTGGACCTGAGGGAAACAAAAGGGAGGGCATAAAGTATGGAAGAGGTGGCGGCCGCCTCAAACAGCCGGATTGCCCATGATGTTGAGCAGCCGTTGCCCCCTGCAAGAAGAAGTTGGGCTGCTCGGCCAACCCGGTTCAGATGACCCAGGTAGGCCTTGTCTGCAGGGATCCACGTGAGGCGGTGATCGATCACCAGCCCCAGGTACTTGACCTGGCGTCTCCAGGGCAGGCTGGTGCCGTCGATCATCAGGGTGGCTGCATGGGCTGACGCTCGTGCTCCCAAAGGGTGCACCATGAGGGCCTCCGACTTTGCGGCAGAGAGCTTGAGCCCCCTGTCGAGAAGGAACTGCTGCACGGAGTCGAGGGCTCGTTGAAGGACTTTCCTAGCAGAGATCGTCCTCCTCCTTGGGGCCCGGACCCAGAGCGCCACGTCGTCGGCGTAGATCGAGGTCAGCACTCTGTGGTCCCGACCCTGTTTGATGGCGCTCGGGAGACCCGCCAGGACCAGGTTGAACAAGAAGGGGCTGATAACAGACCCCTGGGGCACTCCGGTGTTGGTGGGGCGAGGCGAGCTCAGGGTCTGTCCAACCCGGACATGCAGGGAACGACTGGAAAGGAAGGCTGTTATAAAACGCCGCAGGTTACCTGTGACTCCCAGGTCATCCAGAGCCTGTTGCATGGCCTGGTGTGGTAGATGGTCGAAGGCAGACTCGACGTCCAGAAGGGCGAGAAAGGCGACGTCGCCCATGTACTGTGTCTGTTCCAGGGTGGACACCACGTCCGCGATGGAGTCCGCTGTGCACCTGTGTCTCCGGAACCCGGACTGGCTTTCAGGGAGAAAGTTCTTCACCCGTGCAATCCAAGAGAGGCGCTCCAGGACCACGGACTCCATGGCCTTGCAGGCTGCGGATTTCAGGGAAACGGGGCGGTCCCTGAGAAGCCCCCCCCCCCCCCCCCCCAGCAGCTCAGGGAGAGCTGCTGTGGGGGGCTTCTTCCCCTTGAGGATGGGGACCACGATGGCCGTAGTCCAACTCTCGGAAAGGATGCCGCTTTCCCAGATCCCGTTGAACACCCGCAGGAGGCGGGCCTTTTCTGGGGTGTCTAGGTTGCGCAGCATTTGGAGGGTGATCCCATCTGCACCTGGAGCCATCTTTTTCTTGGACCGGTTGAGGGCCCGAAGAAGCTCGTGGGTGGTGATGGGATCCGAGCACTGAGCAGCGACCATGGAGGTTGCTGCGGGAGGAAGGGAGTGGCGAGTCTGAGGCTCACGTAGCGGAGGGCTTGGTAGAGGGCCGAGGGCAGGGCGGGCGGCCTTGGACAGGTGGTCTGCCAGCTCCTCGGCTAACACCTGGTAGGACACCCCTCTGGCAATGGCGGCGCCCAGGACAGGATGGCGGTTGACGGTCACCTGCAGGAGAGATCGGAAGAGACGCCATGCTGTCGCTGACTGTCGGGAGGTTTGAAGCTTGTGGCAGACGCTGGCCCAGCCTTCTCGACCCCGTCGGTTGGCTTGTCGGCGGCAGCAGGCGTCGACCTTCCTCCGTTTGGACCAGTCCTTGGGGAGCTCCGTCCGCTTGGCTGTGCGTTCCGCCCTTCGCCTAGCTGCTCGAAGACCCAATAGCCGGAGGTCAGGCACCGGGGTCAGTCTGGGGACATGGCCAGTCACGGTGGCACTCTGGGCACATTCTCCCAAGAGGGTCAGGAAGTCACCTGCGTGCGGGATACCCTTGGTCAGCTCCCTGAACTGAGACCACCTCGTTACCCGATACACCCTGTCTCGTTGTCGACACTGCTTGGTAGGTGTCAGGTAGATGGGGAAGTGGTCGGAGCCCAGAGAGTCTGCCGCTCGCTCCCAGGTGTAGAAGCAGGCCTCCGTCAGCATGGACGAGCAGCGAGGCCTGATGAAGGTTGGGGCCGTGGGCCTCAGGAACCGCATGCCAGCGGCTGAAATGGAATCCAGCAGCTTCTTGCCCCTGGCTGAGGATGTCTGGCTGCTCCAGGCCCTGTGGTGAGAGTTGAAATCGCCACAGATTACGGCATCATTACCTAGGCGGCAATGCAGAGTCGTGAGGCAGAAAGGATCCCATGGGACGCCCGGGGGGACGTAGACCGAGGCCACCGAGGTGTCTGTGTTGCCCAGACGGACACGGATGGCACAAATCTCGAGCTGACCCAGGTCCTTGGCAGCGACATCTAGCACCGTGTGCGGGATGGTGTTACGCACATAGATGGCGGTGCAGGGTCGGTCCTGAGGATGGGACGGGTCCAGGTAGGGGGCATCTGCACATGAACCGAGGGCACAGCAGGACAGGCCAGAGTAGCCAGTGTAGCCCGAAGGCAAGCAGATTCTACAGGTATCCTGGTCTCCTGAAGCGCCAGGACGTCAACGTTCAGGGTTCAGGTGGCAACGTTCAGGTGGCACCGCCGCGGCTTGCGACGGCGCGAGTCGGTCGCCCTTCTCTCAGCGTGACGTCACAACACCTGTTGCGCTCCTAGTGGAGAGCGCAGGAGTTGAGCGCCGGTGGTGGCACCGCCGCGGCTTGCGACGGCGCGAGTTGGTCGCCCTTCTCTTCAGCGTGAAGTCACACATGACGTCACACAGAGGTCAACTAAGGTCAATGGTGGCACCGCCGCGCCACGGCAAAGGCTGAAAGTGCAAGTAGTATTGCTTTCGCAATAAAAGTTCACAATAAGGACAGCTTATTCTTATCGCATTCCAACCTCCATGAACTCAGCCGCGCTTAGGTTCTGCGAGAGCTTGGCGAAGTATTAAAACCCCTTCTTACCCTTTGTAATACGATGCATTTATGATGTGTACGATCCCTATTGTATGCAAATCAAAATGTAAAAAAAATGTATGGAACTACCTGAGAAAACCGGCTCAATAACTGCAAAAAGTTTGCAATAAGGACAGCTTATTGTTCTTGTCGCATTCCAACCTTCATGAACTCAGTCAGCCGCGCTTAGGTTCTGCGAAAAGCTTGCCGGTAGCGGTATATATTTCCAGTAAAAAGGTTTAATGGCGTGCTTAGAAAGAAGTATTAAAAACCTTGCGTGCCACTACAGACGATGTAGTTGAATATTTTAATAGCCAAAGGAAAGCCAGAATCGAAAGAATCGAAACAGCTAAAGCACGCGCCTAAAATCTCGGAGGGCAAAGTTAGCGGTCTGACCAGCCGGTCGGGGCTCTGGCCGTAGTGCAGTAGCTCGGCAGCAGAGCCCTACGGAAGCATGGAGGAAAGTACGGGAGTGTCCGCTATTTACGTTAAAAGTTTCTTACACGCTTTGTTTACTTACGTCCATCGCCATCTTTGCGCTAGGTTCCGTAAACGAAATCTATTCATAACTATTAGTGGCATGTTGCGATGACGCCATTCCTGTTTTCCTATCGACCTGTCTTCGCGCAAGCTATCCCATCAAATACTTGCGAATGCCTTTAATGGTTGGTTGGTTGGTTTGTGGGATTTAACGTCCCAAAGCGACTTAGGTATATGAGAGACGCCGTAGTGGAGGACTCCTGAAATTTCGACCACCTGGGGTTCTTTAACGTGCACTGACATCGCACAGCACACGGACGCCCCTCCGTTTCGCCTCCAACGAAACGCAGCCGCCGAGGCCGCGATTCGATCCCGCTTCCTTGGGCACGGTAGTCGAGCGCCGTAACTACTGCGCCACCCCGGCGGGGCTCATGCTCGCGGTCACAATCGTGTCCGTCCGTAAAGTTTTGGGGAACTAATATAGATCGCAGGAAACGAACGGTTGCATCAAATAGGGGAGGAAAAAAATGAACCTAGAAGCAGGGTTTAATGAGTGTAATTTTGGTAAAAAATGCGAAAATTGCGTCGAAATAGCACGGAGATCGATATAGCCACGGGAACTTGTAACATCACAGTAGTTTCCGGAGATGTCTGATAACCGGAGTTGAATGCGAATATTGAATACTGTGGGCGATTCCTCTGCCCGAGGGATGCGCAAGACAAATACACAGCGGGCCGTGTAACAAACATCTTTAATCCCACGTCCGGAAGTCCATGGTGGTGCGGAAGGTCATCGTCGTCTCAGAGGACAGGCAGCGATCAGCCAGGAGCGAAGTGAGCAAGGCGACAGCGTGCGCCTTCCTTTATACCCTCGCGCGGGACCGGTTATCCAGGGTATATTCAGGCGGCGCATCGGTAGCCGCGGGAACTTTGAATGTGGCTGGCGCGGTTCCCACAAAACATAGTCCTTTTCGCAGCCAGCCCAGCAGAAAAAAAAAAAAAAAAAAAAAAGAAATCGTGAATAAAAATTTTCAAATGGCACACCAACATAAGAACTTCCTTTCCTTCGTTAGAAAGCTTGGATATATGTTTGGCCAAGCGATCCTACTGACTAGGCAATTAAGGCGCCTCTGCCTTCCCCAGTGCTGCAAAAAGCTTGCGAAATGAAGTATATAGTTTATTGTTCGGGATAGGGATGCGGAAGGGGAAACTGAAAAGAGGGGGTCGGTGCCTCTCACCCCTGCGCACTTTATCAGATAATTGTGCTCCTACTGTGGACTCCGCCAATTTAGGGACGAAACGCGGGTAGAAACAGTTGGCTATTGTAGTGCGCGTGATCCTGATTGGAATCGGCTGCCTCTGCCTTTCGCAGTGTTGCAAACATTGTGAGACGAAGTATAATCGGAGGTGCACGCGGACAAACGCTGTACTTCCCTTCTTGCTCCGCCGAGTCCGCTTAATTATACTTGAGTATTTTTCTTCATGTTATTTTTTCTATATATTTTCCAATTTTAATTTCTATATTTTCTAATAGAAATATATGTTACATATAATTGACGTATGTGCTTAATAAAAATTTGAAGGCTCAGTCTTTATACCGCTGTGTAATCATTTTGTTTGGTGCATTGCAGAGAGTAGTAAGGGGGTGCTCGTGGTATAACTGCCATTTATTTCTTGCATATATGATGTCCTTCGCAAGTAATAAAATCGATAGGGTAGATAGCTTAACATGAAAGATGCATAGTAAATTTAGGAAACGTAACAGCGCAAAACCATGAGACCAAAGGGCTAGAGAACACAACGTGACACGTTGTGGTTGCATGCCTTTGCGCTGTTACGTTTCTCACATTCAAGATGCACCAACATATTAGTAGCTAAGAAAAATTTGGAGGACGCCTTTATGAATGGAACGAGATAGCGTTATCGAGCCCCGTTCGCACCGTTTACCTCATTTGCTTGTCGCGCTTTTGAGTGACACAAAAATGAGCTACGTTAACTTGTCCAAAGTTACTCATTTTTATTTATTAATCCTTCCGGGACGTAGAAGCGCTGCCAGCCACCTTGCCGAAACGCGCGGGCCTCAAGTTGCAGTCGTAGTTCATCGACAACATCGTTGCCGATCCGAGCCGGCGCGATGAAGATCTCGGAGGCCATGCGCTATCTTATTCCGTGCGCCACACGCATGATGGCGCTACGTGCACGCCAAGTGAAGAGGAAAAGTAATTTGCCACTCTCTTAACTGCGCGCTCTGTAATTTACATGCTCATAATTATTATACGCCACAATACACTTCTCTAAGGGACATTTCTGAGACAACACCGCAATCAATAGACGATTTTTCCTACTCGCTTTTATTTTATGCTTCTGGGATTTTTCGCTCACGCCCAACGCCAGACGACTCGGGACGGCGGCCGCCGACGACGGCACCAACTTTTCTGCGACACGGGGCCCTTACGCTATCGCGTTAAAAATGTGCTCGCAAATGTACGCTGTAGTCATGCGTACACTTCATTTACACCATGAAGATATTGTGAATAGAAAAACTGCTCCTGCGCATGTCTTCGTGCAGTGTACGTAAGCAGATAACCGATGTGAATTCTGCATTTACATTTAGAACGTTTAGGTGACCGACTCCATACAGCTTCACCGCTGCAGGCGTTACGGAGCCGGCCCCTCCGCGGGCGCGATACTGAAGATTTCCAGGGACCATACCACATAACAGAAGCAAAGTAGCAGGCATCGGCGGCGTTTCAAATTGGTTTACGGAAAGGCGCAGTATCTGACAATTATCCGCGGACACATTAACCGTGCCGTATGGGAGAGAAAAAAAAAGTACCGTATTGAAGGGCTTCGCACCACCACGCGATAGAGGCTTTCGCCTCATCGCAGTTTAGTGGACCGAAATTCCCCCTAAATGTTTTACATGCACGTCCCTACAACGCGCTTAGGCACGTTCCTACAACGCTCTGAGGACAGATGCGCCTCTTTTCGACCTGCCCCCTTACACCAGGGTGACCTCAGCAAGCGTTCAATCATCGGCTGCAGTCCAACTGCTGCACAACGGTTGTTGCAACTGTAGGACTCGTGCGGACAGAAGAGAAAATAGAGACGGGAGAGAACAACGCGCGTCGGCCGTCGTTCACCACCGAAGCGATAACGGGTGCAATGACGGCCTACAAGAGATCCGATGGCAGGCTAGCCCCCGCCGCAAGCGGCGGTGAGCGGCCCCATAGGGCCAGGATCAACCACCCCACTCCCCAGATGCGAGAAGGATTTATTCATTTCATGCCTTGTGCTTCATGACATTATGACCGTCCGTCGCTTCTTTCGGTGGGCGAGAGCATGGTTGCGGGGACTTCTCACGAATGGCTTTGAGCTGAAAAGAATAACGTCCCTTGAAGTAGGCAGTAAATGAGTGCAGCCATGGCCGGACAAGAGCTGCGGCGTTTCAAGTCCGGCCGTGGTGGAGCAAGGATTATTTCAGAATGATAATTGGTTCATAGGAAAGGAAAGGCACAGTATCTGTCACACATTCTGTGAACACCTGAACCGCGTCAGATATATCAGATTCGTGACAAGGCTTAGGGCACATGAATAAATTGGAACTTTAAGGGAGTCAGCATTAAACACGAGCCCAATTTGTAAAATTTATTCATGGCATCGTGGTTTTCTTAGAGGCGGTCTCGGAAGCCCTTTAGGTTGGCTTTCATACGTACATGTCATTTTACGTGCTTTATGACGTAAGCGATATTAGAATTGTTCCCTCTTGCGCACTGCGGAAAAACCATCTAGCGGGCCATCAAAAGCGCTTTTTTAATCTTCGATATTTCGAACCACAGTGCTAATTCAAAATTATAAAAATCTCAACTCATTTTTTTTTTGCGTGCTCTAAAAATCTGAAATTCAAGGCACAATTAAATACAATGCAAATAAAGTTCGCCTCGCTGTACAACACACCTCAACAGAACACCCTGGCGAATATTTAACTGTATTTTAACGGCTTATTTAACTGTCTTGTCCAGTTTTGAAAAGAACCTGTCTAGGGCCTGATGGAAGTTCACTGCAAGCTCGTCTCCGCATGTTTCCTAGGGATTCTATTAAGCAGATGCGAAGTTGGCGCAATATCACTGATGCATTTACATTCGCGCCCAGCTGTGTGCACATGTTTTTGACGCGGCGAACGAAATAAACATGCGAAGCGCTACTCACCGTTGGGTCTGCAAGAACGATCGGTTCTGAGAGTACCACCCAACTGACATCTTCTGTGCACGGCGGATAAGTCATGGACCCCTTGTACGTGTAGAACTCCTTCAAATTACCGGTCACCAAAGCGTTGGACAGTTTCACGGCCTGCGTCAGAACGCGCAATGTTGGTAGGTTTCCGAATCGAGCGACTCGTTTACCAACGTGCAAGAACTGCGGAAGCGCGTTATGTTCGGGCCGTCGTGCTCTTTAAAGGTCAACTCCGGTGGTTTTTTTTTCATCATTTTGTGTTTTTGATTGAATTACATTCCTCGGCACGTCCTGACTCCAACACAAAAAACCGTTTTTCGAAATTCCAATTAGAAGTATTTCTAAAAAGGAAAAACAGCAAATAGAAACCAAAACTGCTTTCACGGCCAGAAACGACGTCCCACTTGCCGAAATGGTGACGTCACACTCAGTATTAGAAAAACACACGTACGCGCGTTGGATGGTGAAAATAATGTGTGGAAATCATGAAGCATTGCATAAAATGTCTGAGGTAGTTCAATACAAGCCTCACAATTTCATAATCATGCGGGAAGTGGACAGTAACGCCGGTATACTGTTTGTGACGTCAGAAACTCAGTGTTGCCGGCAGAAATAGTCTCAATTTCAGCCATGAAAACAGCATATTTTAAAGTCGTGTTGCGCGTGAACGGATTATTGTACGGCGCCCAAATTTTGTAGAATGCGTCAGGAAGGTGAGTAGAATCTACACCAAAATTTTTATTTGAATATTCGAATGTCAAAAAAACTCCGGAGTTGCTCTTTAAGCATACAGCGGTGCCGTATAGATATGGCATTCGAGTAGGAGGACCGCGGTTCGAATAGCGATTCGGGACATTTTTCTCCACCGGACTATAAAAAAACGGTCCGCGTGTCGATGGATTTGCTGAGCAGACCTATAGAGCGACCTGTAACCTCGCCATAACCCACGACATAACAGGATCAGCCACAGCCTCCTAAACAATTCCCAACTGATGCGGTTCATTCGAAGAGACCAGCGGTCCTGTGAAGTAGGGTAGGACGTACTAGCGTAGGGCAGGGTGTCGTTGAAAAATTTGGCAACATTCAATACTCCCAGTTAGAAAACATTCTGATGTTTAGAAAACTTTCTGATGTTACGACAGAATTTCTGTGCGGCTTTTGGTTTGGTTTGTGGGGTTTAACGTCCCAAAGCAACTCAGGCTATGAGAGACGCCGTAGTGGAGGACTACGGAAATTTCGACCACCTGGGGTTCTTTAACGTGCACTGACATCGCACAGCACACGGGCGCCTTGCCTTTTTTTTTTTTTTTTGACGGGAAACTTGTTGTGACAACAGACATGCTGTAGTAACATCAGAAATTTCTGTAGTTACAACAGAAAAGGGCTACAGAAGTACAAACAGAAAAACTGCAGAACTATAGAAAAGTATTACAGAACTACAGAAACATCTGATGGGTACGAGAGAACTACAAGATATTTTGTCGTATTTTCGACACAGTTCTGTAGTTTTTTCGATTGGGCTAGCACTATTTTTATCCAGCCAGACTATGTCTAGCAGTGCGATACGAGATATCATAGGGCTTAGTGAGGTTACCGGGTCAAATAAAGCATATTCTGTACAGCATACATCGAGATATAGCGGGAAGAGGAACTATAAGTGGAGAGTTTCTTGTCAATGGGCATATGGCCGACAACAGAGGGCATCGTATTTCAGCTTAGAGGCATAAGCGCTAACATCCCGCCATCATAATAAGGATGTTAAGACGTGGGCAGTATAATTTAGGGCTACTAAAAATGTACTTTATTGTTTGGTTTGGTTCATTGTTGGTTTAACGTCCCAAAGCAATTCAGGCTATGAGGACGCCGTAGGGAAGGACTACATTTCGGCTACGTGGGGTTATTTAACATACACTGGCATCGCACAGCACACGGACGCCATTGTTTCGCCTCCATCGAGAAACGCAGCCGTCAGCGGTCGGGTTCGAACCCGGGTACTTCGAAGTCGGGAGTCGTAACCATTGCCACCACGGCGGGGCAGTGGGAGTGAAAGAGTAAAAATAGAGGAGCCGTAGTTGAAAACTCCCGATTAATTTCGACCTCCCGATTCACATGCACCGGAATCGCACAGCACTCATTTGCGTTTCGCCTATATCGAACGTGGCCGCCGCGTTTGGTTTGGAAACCTAACCTAACCTAACCTAACATAACCTACCTTAACCTAACCTACCCTACCCTACCCTACCCTACCCTAAGGTTTGTAGCGGAAGAACATTTTACAGTAATGAAAAAAAAAACGCATTGAAAAGACGAGTCGCATGGTGCAAAGCTGCATCACAAGCAGCACGTGTCTCTCGTCACATGAGAAAAAAGAATAGACTTATAAAATTAAGAACGTAAGGCTGAGGCCAAAAACCATTACATAATCTGCCATTGCGACGAAGAGCTTGATAATACAGTTCCTTGATTGATAAGCCTCCATGATTTCACGAACAATCTAGCTGCAGTTTATGAAGGGCGTGTTGACGTTCAGAATGTAGCTGCGGAATTATGCAAGATGTTAGCCTATACGCACATTTCCGTCACTTTTTTTTCACGTAACGGGCTTAAGGTAGAAAAGTGATTCGCTAAACGCAGTGAACGCGCTGCTGCCGCTGAGGCCGCAACGTCCATTGGACTAAATCGGTTAGTTTTCTACCCCCCCCCCCCCCCCCCACACACACACAAAGCGAGCGCCTAAGGCAGCTCATAGATCACTCGTATGAACTGCGCTGCCTGCGTTGGTTAGCCTGCCCATCCTCATTTCATTCTTTCCGCGCACTCCCAACGGAAACAAAAAAAAAAAAAGAAACAGGAGCAGAATACGTAGAAAGGCACTTGTGTCACGTGAGTGAGCGCCCAATATCTGCAAAATATCTTTCCTTGATTAGGACGCCACTCATGAGCTATGAGACGCTTGTTTATTTTGCATGAATTGAAATGAATTCAAGCTTCTAAAGGGCACCACGAACCCTGGGTCTAACATTAGTAATGCACTGGCAATGTCGGGCCCTACGTACTACCGCCAAGCCGTGGTGCTGCAGTGGTCATGGCCGTCGACTACTGTGCCCGAATATGGGGGATCAAATCCCGGCTACGAAAGCCGCATTTTGATTGAGGCGAAGAGCAAGGCACCCGTGTGCCGCGTGATGCCAGTACATGGTGGTCTTTCCGAAGCTCTCCACTATGGCGTCTCCAAGTCTGAGTCGCTTTGGGACGTTTGGACCAATAATCTCCCTAAACTCCAATAAAAGGTCGATGGTTTGCAGATGGTTTGTGCAGCTTAAATGGCCCCCACGCATTACGTTCACAATTACCTGGCAAACTACTCCGTAAATTTCCCGCCGGATTTCCTAGCAGGACGACGTCTTGGTTAAGCTCAAATTCCGAGCAAGCATTCATCAAAACTGCGAATAACTATATAACTACCTTTATGGATCCCTCCTTCTCATCGAAGTTGCTTGCGATGGTGGTAAGGACAGTGTCCGGGGTTGGGTCTGCTTTATCAGTGTCGTCGGCCTGCCGCCCGGTGAGTACCTGCAGCAGATGCACGTCTTAGGTCAAGACAAGCGAATGGAGTACAAAGAACAGTCAGCACACAAGACGTGATGTTCAAGTGTATGGTATGGTATGGTATGGTATGGTATGGTATACTATGGTATGTATGTATGTATGTATGTATGTATGTATGTATGTATGTATGTATGTATGTATGTATGTATGTATGTATGTATGTATGTATGTATGTATGTATGTATGTATGTATGTATGTATGTATGTATGTATGTATGTATGTATGTATGTATGTATGTATGTATGTATGTATGTATGTATGTATGTATGTATGTATGTATGTATGTATGTATGTATGTATGTATGTATGTATGTATGTATGTATGTATGTATGTATGTATGTATGTATGTATGTATGTATGTATGTATGTATGTATGTATGTATGTATGTATGTATGTATGTATGTATGTATGTATGTATGTATGTATGTATGTATGTATGTATGTATGTATGTATGTATGTATGTATGTATGTATGTATGTATGTATGTATGTATGTATGTATGTATGTATGTATATATGACTTTATTAAGCCGGCAAACGACGGGTTAAAGCGTCGTGACGCTGGCCAAGCGTCGACCCGGGGTTATGCCCTACTCTACCTCATTTGGCCCGATTGTGGTGGTATTGGTCCACGGGAATACAAGTACTACAAGCTGTCAGTCGAGGATCAAGCTCGTAAACGTGTTCCAATTAATGCTACTACTACTACTACTACTACTAATAATAATAATAATAATAATAATAATAATAATAATAATAATAATAATAATAATAATAATAATAATAATAATAATAATAATAATAATAATAATGTTTATTTTGCATCAAGTCTGAGGACGCAAGAGTGCCCGTAGCTGAAGTGCACTGAGTATGTCAGTTTATGGAGCGGGAGCGATGGACCAGCCAGGCAACGAGCGTTCGCACCTCTGTCGCAACTAATGTCTTTTGCAAATGCACGAACGAAAACTGACTCCTAATACGGCCAGTTCCAGCTGGCAGTACCGCAGAGGAGGTCTACTTTTGTGAAAAAATAATAATAAGTAATAAGTCCGGTAAACTGCAAAAAAGGTTCCTCAACGAAGCTTTTCATAAAAAAAGGTAAATAAGCGCGAAAGGTAAATAAGGTCAAAGGTGCGCAGTGAAACGCAATACCTGCAGTACTACAGGTAAATAGTACAAGTCGAGCCGCGATGAGGTTCCAGTATTTTTTGTTAGTTTCTCGAGTTTATTTTGTCTAATCTGTCAGATTCAACGGTAATAACGTCGGGACTAGCTATACAGGAGCAGATCAAAGGCTATATGGAACTACAGCTACTTGTAACAATTATGGCCAGCTTAGCTCAAACCTCGTGGCTGCAAAACCCTGCCCCGAATATACGTGGGCTCCTGAATAATAGGTATTTCATATATTTAGTATAGCGTGATCTGCGATCCATCGTGACCGTCTACCGCGCGCGGGCAGTGCTCATGCGCTGGTGACGCATGAGTGCCCTAGCGAAAAAACCCTACGAGTCACAATAACCTGATACGGATTTCTCATAGTAAAATCATAATAAACTCATTCAAAGTTCATACAATCTCATATTTCTCATACATTGAATGATATTTGTATGAGTCCATATGAGATTTGTAAGAATTTAGTATGAAAAATCTTTATGAGGTTGTTGTTGTGACTCGTAGGGTTTTTTGCACTAGGATGGAACGCGCGGTGGCGGATCATGGTTACAGATCTCGGTACATAGAACTAATAGTGACTGCACAGATAGCATAGTCGGTATACAAAACCGCCACCACGAACCTTGTACAGCGCAGACATCACGAGCACGTTGCCAGGTTTCATCAGGGCGGTCCCAAGACTCTCCGTGTCATCTTTGATGTGAACGAACTGGATCTGTGAGCAAAAGAAATAAGGATTAGGTAAACTATAGGCAACGGACTTTCAAACTATCGTCAAGAAAGAATTGGACAGTTGCTGTAAATGGTTTCAGCTCTGTGTATGGAAGTGCGCCGACAACAGCCTTTTCATCTAATCAACTCGTCAGCAAAATTATTGTCACCAATTTTAATAAAGCTCACGACGCTGGTAAATTAACACGTCTTGAACACGAGTTCCAGGTATTTTCAGAACTAGCGCCCGAAGCAAGCACCGACGTTAGTTCTCTTTGGCTGAACTTATGCTTTCTGCTGTATCTCTAAGATGCCTCATTCCAAAGATGTGAACGTGTGTAGAACAGCGGAGATAATGTGCGCTGTTAAATACGTTAAGGAATAGGACTGCTACTGTGTGACGCTTCCGGTCTTCCTTACTAACAATCCGTGCAGGTTACTGCAATACAGCATGACATAAACTGGTGACGTGCGAAAGAACAGCAAACGCTGAGTACTTTAAGGGTTTCGTTCAGTCTGTTTAACGAAGATAACAGCATCATTAAACAGACTGCAACCACATCGGGGTCCACTGAGGGAACGTGTTCACTCTTAAAGCCTTATCGTCACGACTACCAGATCACTAGAATATGGTAAAATAGTTACCATTCATAAAAATGGGGACGTTACCAGTGCAAAACAATTCATTATCGAGAACATGAAAGCAGCTATCCAACAAAAGTACTACACGCCTTTCTTGCCCCGAAAATTCCCGACCAAAAAAAAGTGCTAGGCGTCCAGTGGCTTTTTCCATGGACACCTGTACCAAGCCGTAAGGAAAGGGATGAGGAAGGTGAGAGTGAAAGCAGAAAGAATGAGGTGCCGTAGTGGAAGGCTTCGGATAAATTTCAACCACCTGGAAATATTTAACGTGCACTGACATCGCACAGCATACGGATGGCTCTCCGTTTGTAGTCCATCGATGACCGCCGCCAGCGGTCGGGGTTTTGGGAAAAAAAGGCGTAGTATGGTCACTTTTTGCTTGACATTCAAATAGGTTCAAATCATTCGACCTTAACTAGGCGAAATCTAAAGTTGCAAGCCTCTCGCTCCCGTCGAAGTAGTGCAATGCTCGAATTCGAGCCCGACCGCCGGCGGCAGCGTTTCGATGGAAGCGAAACGAAATGGCGTCCATGTGCTGTGCGATGTCAGTGCACGTTAAAGACTCCCGGGAGGTAGAAATTTCTGGAGTCCTCTACGGTGCCTCTTGTAGCCAGAGTCGTTTTGATATGTTTAACTCTAAAAACCAAACCGAACAATTATTATATGTCACCCATCTTAACAATTTTCTTGCTGTGCAGCCCTTTGTGTGCACTCAATTTCGCCGGCCTTAGGAGTAATGGGAGAACTTGGTTTGGTTTGTGGGGTTTAACGTCTCAAAGCGACTCGGGCTATGAGAGACACCGTAGTGGAGGACTCCGGACATTTAGACCACCTGAGGTTCTTTAACGTGCACTGACATCGCACAGCACCCGGGCGCCTTGCTTTTCGCCTCCATCTAAAAGCGGCCGCCAAGGCCGGGATTCGATCCCGCACTCTTGGGAATCGAGAAGAGATGAGGTGTTCACAGCAGATCGCAGTTCACTTGAAACATTGAAACCTAACAGCAGACATTGGAGCCCCGCCGGGGTGGTGCAGTGGTTACGGCGCTCGGCTACTGTGCCCAAGGACGCGGGATCGAATCCCGGCTTCGGCGGCCGCTTTTCGATGGAGGCGAAAAGCAAGGTGCCCGTGTGCTGTGCGATGTCAGTGCACGTTAAAGAACCCCAGGCGGTCGAAATTTCCGGAGTCCTCCACTACGGCGTCTCTCATAGCCTGAGTCGCTTTGGGACGTTAAACCCCCACAAACCAACCAACCAGCAGACATTGGCATTTTAACCAGTACTAAGTGCACAAGTAGCTAGACGCATGCTCCAGGTAGGCGCAGTTAATGTGCGACGTCCCAGTACTTCATTGAAGCTGTGTTGCAGTGAATTATAGGCAAGCCTGTTGAAAGGTGTATCAGATGTGGCGCGTTTTGCTGCGACCGACCAGAGCATCTAGCAAAGGATGCCTATATACTGGAAGTGCCAGCTAAACAGAACCAAGCTTTACAAATACGGTGAGCCATAGCGCAGTCAAATTAAGAGGCGAACACGACCCTGGCGCAATAGGAAGTTCCTCGTAACATTAGAGCCCCAATACCTAAAAATCCGCTTTTCTGGGCCGTGCTCTCTACGATGAAGCTGGTTGTACACGCTTGGCGAATTATGCAAAATTACAACTGGCCACGTGACAGTATTTCCTGGAGACATATATGGGGCTTCGTAATGTGTAGCGCGATGGAAATAACGTATCTAGCTATTTTTCAAGTGAGATCTGCAAGTCTTTTATTGAATACACTTCGTCTCAATCGCTGTGAATCCCGGCGAGTTAATGAACTTTATTGAACGAAATAAATACTGCAGGCGACTCTTATCAGCTCTGAATTGGTTTCACTGGGTTGGGGCCTCCCACATGCATGAGCAATGGGAAAGGCATGCAAATAACAAGGGCCAAGTCGGTCGATCCCGCATCCTTGTTCACAGCAGTCGAACGCCCTAACCACGCCAAGTGGCCTAAAAATGTCTGTCCGTGTATTTACTGGCCTCATAACCAGCCTAGTTATCGACACGGCCTCCGAATTAAGCACGCAACTATTTGTCATCTTTATTTCACACAATCAATAAAACAATCCCCTATGATTTCTTTGGTGTCAGTAGCTGTTGACTCCCTTTGTATCTGGTGGTAGTCGTGGTTGCCCCCTAACAAGTTATGCATAGCAAATCTAGACTAAATTTCTTGTGCACCGACATCGCACAGCAAACGGGCGAAATGCTTTTCGCCTCCTTCGAAAAGCGGTCGATCCCGCATCCTTGTTCACAGCAGTCGAACGCCCTAATCACCGCGGCGAGAGGAGCACATGCTTGCGCGGGCGGAATCCTGAAATGGGCTCACTTTCAACACGCTAGGCTAGACATGATTTCGCGCTTCAGTAAAATGAGTGGTCAACTAATGGTACCCAACCTCTCAAGGTGATTCATGCATATACGAAGCTGACTCCGCCGGGCGTCCCATCCAGGCGCACCACACAGCAAACAGAAGCAGACCCAGATGTCTACGAGGTGATACTACAGCAGGCATCAGCGCGTGGGAGTGAAAGGAGAGAGGGAGATAGAGGTGCCGTAGTGGACGGCTACGATGCACCACGCTATAATGGCTTTCGCCACATCGCACTTTAGTGGTCCAAAGTGCCCTCTAGAATGTTTTTAATAAAAGTAAGTATTGGGCCCTCTAACAAAGCTCCACTTTCCTTCCCCAAGATGTGGTAGCTGACGACTGTATACAAAGTAATGATTTGGTTTCTTTTAGCAGCTTTAATGTCCCTAAGCAACTGAAGCTATGAGGGATGCCGCAGTGGAGTAAAACCCCTCAATAAACTAAAAGTAGTGCCAACATGTGAAGTTTGCCGTCCGCCTCCACTCCGGCGCTCTCCTTCGTCGTTCGACCCTCTCATTGGCCGAGCGCCGTCACGTGCTCGCGCGCGCTTTTTCTTTTCTTTCTTTTCTTTTCTTTTTTTTTTTTTTTTTTTTGCTGGGCGTGTAGCCGGTGTGGTGATGTGAAAAAGGCCGCACACAGCCCTCTTGTGAACTCTAGCCGGCAGCCTGAGCTCTCGCTTCGCCTTGTAGTTGCTAGCCGTAACTGCGGCATCAACTGCAAATCCATGGCAAACTTTTTTGCGGGCATGGATGCGCCTGTGCCAATGCACCACAAGACGTACCAGGCAGTTGCGGATAAAGTGCACCGAGCTGCGATGAAAGCTGCCTGTGATGTGATGCGTGAAGCCGGGATCGCTGTGAGAGCGAACAACTCCGTGGCTAGCAGCAACGAACTTTTGGATGTGTGCGCGAGTTACGACGGCACTTGGCACAAACGCGGCCACTGCACCTCGCATTTCGGGCTCGGTGTTGTAATTGAGCTAGAAACGGGGTTGGTGCTGGATTTTTCTGTGCAGTCCAACTATTGCCATGGCTGCAACTATGGTCCCAGTGCAGGTGAGGATGAACATTCCGATTGGAGAAAAGCACACAGTGAGGTCTGCCAGAAGAATTTCACTGGATCGTCTAACGCGATGGAAGTTCAAGCCGCAGGCATCATATTCAGTCGCTCTAAGGAGATTCACAACTTGCAGTACACAACAGTGCTCTGCGATGGGGACAGCAAATCGTTCCTGCGTGTCTCTAGTCTAGAGCTGTATGACAAAGATATCGTAAAAAGAGGATTGTATGAACCACGTCGCTAAACGTGTTTATGCTGGAATTGAAAAAATAAAAAAGACGAAGAAAGGTCTAGGAGGCAAGGGGAAGCTGACGCAAAGTACTGTAAAAAAAAAACTAACTGCTTACTATGCCTCTGCCCTAAAAGACAATGCTCCAGATGTGAAAAAAATGCAGCGAGGAGTACTCTTCCACTCCTACTCAACTGACGAAGTCCCGCGACATGACGCTTGCCCTCATGGGGAGGACTCCTGGTGTCACTACAATCGGCACAAAGCGTTAGTGGAAGCCGGGAAGCAATCAGTGCCAAGACCCCACCGTCCAGCTTTCAGCAGAGACATCGCCAAAGAGCTTGTGCCTCTCTACAACAGGCTTAGTAAGCCGGAGCTTCTTGCACGATGTGCAAGAATGCAAACGCAGAATGCAAACGAGTCATTCAATGTGCTAGTATGGAAGAGGTGCCCGTTTGCTTCTTTGAAGACAGTGGAAACTGCAGCGGCCTTGGCTGTGTTGGAATTTAATGAAGGTGCACGCGGCATCAGGAGAGTGCTCGACAGGCTCGAAATAGAATATGGAACCCAGACAAAGAGGTACGCCCAGCAGGCAACAATGGAGAGCATTTCACGAGCGCAGACAAGGGCGCTGGACAGCTGTAAAGCTGAAAAAAAAAGAGAAGGCGACTCGAAGCAATCGCCACAGAGCAGCGTCGAGTTGAAGAGGAGGGCCATATGTATGCAGCACGGTACTTTAATTATTTTTGGTCCGAAAATTAAACAGCATGTTCCGAAATGTTTGAACTCATTTTTCTAAGTTCGCACTTTTTGCGAAAACACAATTCCTTAGGAAAACTATCATTTCCAAACTCTTTCGCTATAAGCGGCTTTCAAGATGGTTTCTGGACTATATTTTTGTCGGGAACAAGATAAGGCACTTTTTATATCACTAATTACTCTACAAGTTAAAAAAAAATTGAGATATCTGACATACAATGACAACAAAAAAAAATGAAGTTTGTTTTCCAAATGCAGAAATATTTACAAAAATGCCGTAAAAAGCCCGCAATTCTCCTTATCCTGCACGATGAACTATCTAGAAGGTATTCAATCACAAAAAATTAGCATATCTTCATTGTTTTTGAAATGATAGTTTTCCTAAGCTGACACACTTCTTTGTTCAGTATAGCAGCTACAAGTTATTACCTATTTGTGCTAGGGCAATGAAATTTAGAATATATTCTAATAAGAGGAGGGTAAGCCACTCCAGAAAATTTTATGAAAATTGGTACAGCCGTTCAAAAGTTGACCCTTTAGCCTAGCATCCCCCCCTTTTAAGGATTAGGTGCCCCCCCCCCCCCCCACTCTGAGCTTTTTAAGCTTTTTAAGCGCTAGCGCCTTTAGCCAATAAATGTGATGCACGCTTGACGAGGCCTCATTATGAAGTTGGTTCAATAGCGGACCTCAGAGCCTTATCATAGGCCAGATATTTATATCTGATTTCAACGTACCTCCAAGGCAGCGGAAGAGCCTCCGACCTCGTGCTCCGATCCTTTTGTATTATCCGCTCCGATGCGAAAGTGCACCTCCTTCAGGTTGTATTTGTCGGCACCGAGTGTCAGCTTGGGTCCCGTGTCATTAATCGTCATTCGCACTGTGGTGCAAACAGAGTAGATAGTATATTAGTCAAACTCGAAACTCACGAAAGTCACTGCATGCGAGATATGGCTATTAAGTGATTAGTTCACGAGATATTCGAGCAGCATTAACTATGACACGCTGCTTCTCGGAGGGGTTAACATCTCAGGCTCGGACTGTGGGTTGAAGACAGACTCCTTTTAGAGACTGGAGGCTGCAAGGTGTCCATGAAGTGCGAGTTGTCCATCGGACACGTTACCCCTCTACACGAACGGTAACACGTGACATTTTAAATAATGCGCTAAGCATGTTAAAACATTTTATGTACCTATGCCTATAAGTCGCACAGGTGTCAAAGTTGTAAAGGTTTAACAATTCGATAGGGTGTAAAGTGCGCAGTTTAGGCACCGCCTCAGACAATATGGTAACTTTACACTGTTCATCTGGCCCTCCGGACTGTATACCCACTGCAAAGCAAAGGACTCCTACATATTCCTCGATTTAACAATCCTGTGTCTGCTTTCTCTCAAATGCTACTTCAATTAACATTCCTGTGCCAGCTGCTTCCACTTGACACCGGATCCCTCACCTAAGGTGTCTCAGCCCGAGTAGCTTGGGGACGTTAAACTCTAAGCCAAGGCAAGGCAAGTATATATATATATATATATATATATATATATATATATATATATATATATATATATATATATATATATACAAGGGCCGCTTAGAAGCTGGGCGGAAATAGTTATTTTATAACTGGATTACAGTACATCGTATTGAAAGCACGCTTGATGACCGAATTAAAAATTGTCTGAGGCGGCACGCAAATCGACCAAAACTACACCCTATGGATACGTTACACCCTGGTACCCGTACATTTACAAAAACTACGCATAGACGTTTGTGTGCTTACTCATACAAAAATGGTCTATGTGCTTCAATGGAAAAGTTTATGGTCAGCTATGTCTATCTATGGTCCTTTATAGACAGCCATAAAGTACCATTGGAATATCTATAGGCAATTATAGAAAATTCTATACCACTTTGGCTATAGCTTCTGTTCCACACAAAATCTAACTATAGAAAACCATATGTTCGCGAGGCTATGAGTTAGTCATAAAGTTATCTTTAGCTGTCTATAGAGATGACAATGAGTCTAAAGCTACACACTGCAAGCCAAAGAATCAGTTTTAGCAAGTGTATGCTCCTGAAGCTGTAGACCAGCAGTCATACAGAAATTTCAATGTCTGTAATGCAAGCCATGTCAGCTGTTTTAGCTAGCTATAGAAAAATGTATGCTCCAGAAGCTTAGACTTGTAGTCAAACAGTTATCTTCTGTCTATAGTGATGTGAATGCATCTAAGTTTACAGACTGCAAGCCATATAAGTTGTTTTAGCTGGCTGTAGAAAAATGTATGCTCCTGAAGCTATAGACTAGTAACCATAGTGTTATCTTCAGCTTTCTATAGAAATGTATCCAGCAGGGCACTCTAAAGCTACAGAGTGCATGTCATATATAAGTGGTTTTACTAGCTACAGAAAAGTGTATGCTCCAGAAGCTATAGACTTGTAGTCAGATATAGGTCAGATATCAGATGTATAGGTCTCTATATTAATGCGAATGCTTCTACAGCTGCTGACAAAGCCATAGAAACAGTTTTACCTAACTGAAAAATATCCATATTTCCGATGCTATATTTCGGTAATCATACAGCTATATTTAGCTGCCTATAGAGATTTAATGTATTTAAAGCTACAGACTGCAAGCCATATATACTGTTTTAGCTGGCTATAGAATGCTTTATATACAAACAGTTATTATACAGACGAGCAGTCAAACCTTTCTTTAACAGCTATACTATATAAAGTCGGGATTGAATGCATATGACGGTACATATATATCGTCTATTCGAATCTCTCGTGTGACTGAACCTCCAACTTGACTAAGAGTTGTGTGTCACATGCAACGAAAAATCATGACACCAACCGGAGCGATGCACGACAAGCTGTTGCTTCACAAATTTTGATATGAATTTCAAGAAGACATACACAAATTCCTCCACATAAACACACATCCGAAGGTCCGTATATAGTTGGCTTCAATCCCTCTGGTGAGCTGCCTCGAAGTTGACTAGCCATCAACAGCAATGCTGTACGACGCAGCAATAGTGTCAGTTTTGGTACAGTTGGTGGACCACTGTCGCCGCATGGAAATCTGCCTGCGGCGAGTACCTCTATATACATGGTGACTTTAACCGATTTTCAGTTATTTAGGCATCAAATCGCAAATAAACATATCCAAATGGATAATACATGGGTGTGCAGATTCATAAGCAAGCTATATGACCGTGCACTCCGTAGGCAATCCCAAAATATTTCTATAGCATCCCGGTCGAAAAAAAACTACAGAACCTGCCAAAATTACGACAAAATATTCTGTAGTTCTGCGTAAACGTCAGATTTTTCTGTAGTTCTTCCGTACTTTTCTGTAGTTCTGTAGTTCTTTTGTAGTATAATTCTGTTGTGTGTAGTTCTGTAGCACTTTTCTGTTGTAAGTACAAACATTTCTGATGTTACTACAGAACGTTCTGTTGTCACAACAGGTTTCCCGTCAAAAGCCGCACAGAAATTCTGTCGTAACCGAAATTTTTCTGCAGCTTTTTCCGACTGGGATAGGCTATAGCAAAAGCTAAAAGCTGCCATAAGAACAGCTATAGCTTTTTGGGCCAAATATTGACAGCCGACCATACAAGCTATAAGTCAGTGACATAAGCAATCATAAGTCTACAGAATAGGTTAAAGACTTATACAGCACTGAAAATAGCTATAGCTTTTTGAGGCCAAATATCTACAGCTGATCGTAAAGTTTATAAAGGAAAATGCTAAAGACTGTAGGACGTAGGTGAGCCTTCTATTGAACAGACTATAGCAATACCTAAAGACTGCTATAGGAACGGGCTATTGAGGGTTATCATGGAAGACCGGAATACTTACCAACATCACCTCTATACCAAAAACATAACCTACTTCAAGCTAACCGAGTCTACACATGCCGCCTGTTACAACATATCCACAGCAATAGGCTTTTCTCCGTCTCTCCTAATCGATTTCCTACTAAATACCCTCTCAGACAACACATAAACCTCGTCCCAAAAACAAGGACAAATTACGGTAAACAGAAGCTTAATTACCAGATTCCAACTATTCTCAAAACCCCATCCCTATGTTCAATGTTCCATCTCTCTAAACGCAGATTTAAAAGAGACATAGAAAAGCAGTTGATACTCTCAGAAGTGTAATAATTGTTTAGTCTGGTTTTGTATTTGGCAAATGCAACTTTTATCATGTTATGTTACTGTACACATTTGTTTCCCTTGTTTTGTGTCATATGCTGTTGTTTCTTTTTGAGTGTATGGTGTACACTGTTTATTTTTTTTTTAGGTTTTACTCCAGTATGTTTAGTTACCACGTTTGCTGTAATATTCTGTTATCGTTTGTTGTCCGTGTTGCGCGCCGCTGTGAACTGTATGGGGAACTGTGACCCCGTCAGGCCTAACCGCCTTCTGTCGCAGTTCCTTCTTTCATTTTTTGAAAGAGAAATAAATAATATCTTATCTTATATATGTATGGGCCAACTTTCTATAGCCGACCATAAAGGATTTTCTATAGCTGATCATAGGAAGTTTTCTTGGGTAGCGCACTTTTCAAAATAAACAAGAGGAATTACAGGTGTAAGAAAGGTGCCCGTGTCAGCGTTACACAATTAAGGGTGCAATTTTTTTTTTTTTCACACTGCAGGCAGCCCGACGACTTGTTCCATCTCATGGCCCGGAAAATTATCGAAGTGCACTTACGAAACTTGTCCTTGGCGAACCCGAACGTTTTCAGTTGAGCACTGTAGTCCACCACAAGTTCGATCGGTGGTGTGGCTGGCTTTGCATCGGCTATCTTGATTGGAGACTGCAAGAGGCCCTTAGAGCACATGTTATCCATTGGGCACTTTACGTCTCCCCACTTTGCTTCACCTGCACGAACCACAGTGACACACGCGACGCAAGTCAAGCTCATGCGGTATGCCTGTTGTAGCTAATACGCTAGTGAAAGTAGCCGAGGGCTGCTGGTTTTCAGGCACGAAATGCTTTTAGCTACTGTTGGCGACCTTCGCGTGACGTCAAGCCGAATTCGATTTCCATTCATCCGGGCCCCGAAACTAGAACATCCGGGCACCGAACGGGATTTAACGAGACGAATTTTCCGCTCTCTAAGCCCTTGTACAGGGAGGGCATGTATCCCGGAATGTATCTGTCTGCGCCCCGAAAATTTGGTTCCCGAAATTTGACCTTGTCCGAATATGGCCAAAATTGGTGTCCGATCTGATTCGGCTATGGCTAACTCAGTGGCAATCTCCAAGTTTATGTGAGCCAACCAAAAAAATTGACGTGCTTATCATTTTCCGCGCGTGGGAGGAATGAAGCCTGATTAAAGGAGACATAGGAAGAGTCTTGCGGAAAGTCATCGCTTTGTGAACTATGCGCCCCAGCCGAAGACTGCACGTCTCTGCCGACAATGCCAGGTTTATGCGACCGCTCACGAAACTGATAAGGCCGCCACAGACCCCGAGCCCCATATTCTCTCGATCACGAGAGAGGCAGCATTTTTGTTCTCCAATGGTACATTTTAAATGCTCAAAGCTGACAAGGCATTCTCTCGATCACGAGAGAGGCAGCATTTTTTGTTCTCCAATGGTACATTTTAAATGCTAATATACGCGGACAAGACACTAAGTATCTGTTCGAATTTTTTGTAACGAAATAGCGCTTCGGGTGTGTTCCTTCCAGCGCTGTTGCGTTAGCACAAATTGTCTGTGAAGCGGCACTGCTATACCTGCGCGGCAATGCGAAAAGGGCAGCGGGTGCGATTTCGGGCCAATTCTTCGACATTGTCAAATACGTGCCCAGAGCAAGACACTCAAAGAAACCGTAAATATTTGGCGTCAACTGCAGTTTTCAAATCTATAAAACTTTTTTCAGGAACTTTTTTTTTTCATATAAAATGTACTGTAATTTGAACGGTTTGTAGAGGTTTTAGTGACATTCAGTTATTCGAACTTGCAGATAGTTTGAACATTTGGTTCCTGGAAGGATCATTCGACGAGCCTTTACTGCTATAAATATTACCTTCGTAGTTCCATTCTTCGCAGGCTTCGAGTGCCACACCATCCTTTACTTTGGACACCTCCGTTTTGTCGTCCACCGGCTTCTCCTCTTGTTCTGCGCGAGACGCGAAAACACCGAACCTGCTTTCAGGTGGCGCGCGAACACGCTTCAATCTATAACCGCACCGATAGCCATACACACACCGCGACTCTTATCTGTACCGAATTCGCCTATTGAGTCAACGTATTGAAATGCTCTGCCTTTGTTATTTAACTCGATAAAAGCAGATTTACACAATATCGAAACAAGCAGTTTTTTTTTTTTTTTTTTTTTATCTGCTCTTATGCGAGTTAACAGCCCTGACCAATAACGAGAGCCCGTAAGTCACCAATTGTTTGTGGGAGCGGGGCGCAGAGCAGCAGCGTCGCAGCGCACGCGCGGAAGAAAGAAAAAAGTTAGTGCATTCGAGGACAGCATCGAAGAGATCGTGTTCAGTGCGTTTACTTACGGCGTTTCCTGTGGGGAAAAAAAAAACGAGTGGGGCTGTCGCGACGGGGGTCGAACCCTCCGCACGCATAACATTCGCGAGAGGTGAGGAAAAAATACGTAACTTGAGCACGCTGTCATCCTGTCGAGTCATCCGTGTGGCAGTCTTGGATCCACGAAGCGCCTACCCTGTAACTGTTAAAGTAGGTGTTTCACAATTTGTGGCATCATTGAAAAAAAATATTTCAACACATCTAAGCCACCTACGTGTATGAAGGCGACAGCCCGTTCGCGCAGCGACTACACTAGCAAGTGTGCACCAATAACAGGGAAAATCCTATGACACCACTCGCAACAGTGTCTTCGCCATTTTGAAACGAAAATCAAACGTGACACGCCAGAGGCAATAAGGGGAGAAGAACCCTGACACAAAACTATCGTGTGCATGCCACTGTCCCAATCGCCGTCTCGCTGGCTCAACAACGGCTGGCGTCACAGTTACACGAGACCTCTCTCTTTAAAATAAACGGACAATATCAAGTCATCCTTATGTCACACAACTGGAACCACTTCATAGGAAAAACTTTCGTGACGGCTCTGAGGACAAGAATTCGTCTCATAAGCCGTGTAATTATTCCGCCTTAAACGCAAGACAAAGAAATGATGAGATAGGAGCAATAAAGGTGTGCCCATGATTGTAGAAACCTTGCTTATGGTCTTGTTGTGGCTGCTACTGTTGTTGTTGTGGCTGTAGGAAGAAGGAAAAGAAAATGCACGGGCCTGCTACTGGCTCTGTAGCTGAGCCACCTCCGCTGCCTCGTACAGACAGAAGAGAAAATAGAGAAGAAAGAAAAAAAAGGGGGAGAGAAAGACGTGCGCCGCAACAACAGCCGTCATCCACCACCGAAACGGTGGCGGGTGCAATGACGGCCTACAACAGATAAAAATTCTGTGGCAGGATAGCCCCCGCCGCAAGCGGCGGTGACCTACCTGTCCCAGCCCCATCAGGGGAGTGTACTGGCTCTGTAACTGAGCCACCTCCGCTGCCTCGTGAGGGAAGAAGAGAGAAGAAAGAAAAAGAAGAGAGAAAGACGCGCGCCGCAACAGCCGTCGTCCACCACCTAAGTGGTGGCGGGTGCAATGACGGCCCACAACAGATAAAAATACGGTGGCTATCCAGCCACCGCCGCAAGCGTCGTTGACCTACCGTCCCAGCGCCGTAGGGCCAGAAACAGCCGCCCTTCACCACCTCCACTGCTTACGGAAAGTCTGAAAGCAAATCGTATCACGGCCGCGTACGTAACGCCGGTCAGCTACTGCGCACGTGCAGTGGCCGGGGAGGTGTTAGATGAGGCCACTGGGCCAGCGTCGCATAGGTCTCGTAAACCAGTATACGCATACGTTAGTTTGTCTCCATTACGCAAAATCTAATAACTACGGGGTTAACGAAGCCTGCGCAGGACTGAAAAAAGGAAGGCCGGCTGAGAAGGCTGCATCACTCAGCATTGCGAGGGGTATCGCTTTATCGATGCGCTATGGAGATGTACAGGGGAACGCGCAAGCCTCCTTCGGAAAAGAAACCTATTTACGAAGCATTTAATTAGGCTGATAGGTGGTCTAATAGAACAAATAATGACAGCTTAGGGAACAACGAAAACACAGAAAAGCTTGCTGCAAGATCAAGGGTCGCTTCAAGCATCCAGAGACTTATCTCAACAGGTATGTCAAGAAGGTGCACAGCTATGAGCATTATCTGCGCTCTTCATAGAAAAAGTTGCTTTAAGAACGCTGCGGCCACAACCGGAAATAGGATGACGAAGGTAGATGCAGTTCCGGCTAGAACTTCTTATGGGAAGGCAATGACTATGCCGCTAAAGCGATGTACTACGAATAAGTACAGGTGAGCCACAATAAAAAAAATAATCTCAAATTCAGTGATAGCATTCATGCGCACATTAAACTCGTAATGAAGTAGCAGCAACGAAACTGGGCTGGTGAAAACAGGTTAGGGCATCCTTACACATATATAGGGTCTTGAATATTTGGGGGCTGGGATTTAAAACATTCCTATGCAAAATCTACTACACCATTCGAGCTGAAATAACGTTCACAAAGTAGCAAAATATCGTCCACGTTATCTGATAAGTGATTCAACATCGGTACTTGCCTAGATTTTCCGAAATCGAGAAAAACTGCTCTTGGTGGCGTGCACAATTTTCGCAGAAGATAGTCGAAAAGCTATTTTGACATGATGCGTCATCTGTCGGGCAGCGAGGCAAGCGCGCCAACGGCCGGGATGGAGCTTGTCTCACTGCTCGACAGATGACGCATCATGTTAGACTTGCTTTTCGACTCTCTTCTGCGAAAATTGTGCACGCCACCGAGAGCAGTTTTTTCTCGATTTCGAGAAATCTAGGCAAGTACCGACGTTGAATCACTTATCAGATAACGTAGACTATATTTTGCTACTTTGTGAACGTTATTTCAGCTCGAATGAGGCAGTAGATTTTGCATAGGAATTTTTTAAATCCCAGCCCCCAAATATTCAAAACCCTGTAGTAAGGCCTATCGCATATTCAGGCCTATGGTTAGATGAAGGCATCGAAGTGCTCAAGCTTTCATTTACACTGGTCGATCGCTACAGGTTAAATTATGCTTAGATGGACCGTGCCCCGTAAGCAAAAATTACAAGGGACTGTAGCGACTAAAGTAGTGAAAGGCGAAAACCTGAGAAGGCTCACTAGCGTTCCTGCCATCTGCAATCTCACACTTGAACGCGCGCCAAGGAACGCCACGCGACAGCTGCCGCAAAATTCTGTGGCAGTCTAGCCCCCGCCGCAAGCGGCGTTGACAGCACTCAGGAGAAATATCCGAGACCCGAGATGCCACAAAGTGATCACTGCGTTCTCGAATCGCTCCTTCCACGCGGTCACCGGTAAAAACCACAGCAACTGCTTACCACAGTTTCGTAGCCGGCTGGAGTAGCATAGGTGACTGACCGGGGACAAGCGTACACTCCACGACCCAGAAATGGAGGCCCTCTATGGCGGACAGTGAGACCGGTCCAGAGCTCTAGCTCGGAGGTAGAGTCCATGACCGCACCGACCTATGATACAGTTCATACAGGGGCTTTACACCAACCAAGCATCGAATGCCATCTGCGCTCACAGACGTATTGACCCTCAGCAAACTGTCTGACCTTGCCAAATCCATTCTGTCCCCTAGGTTCAGTCGGGTCGAACTCCCACTATTTTTTTCACGCGTTCTCGTCGGCCCGTGTAGGAAAAAAATAGCCGTTTAACTCCGTTTAAAATGACAGACGTATGAAAGGAGTTTCACGCAATTTTATTTGCATGAAACCGTGCTGCAGGCGAAGTAAGGAAGGTGTGATTTGGTTTTCATCGCGAAAGCTACACATACGCTATTCTTAGCGCAATTCGTCATGTCTGAAAAGGAGTGGCAGTGCGCATGCGCCAAAACAGGTTTTTACCCGAAGTACTCCGCGTGTGACGTCAGAGGTGCACCGCCGCCGCTTCCACGGCGACGAGGAGGGTAGGTCCAACTCAGCAGATGCGCGCTGGCGCGGAAAGGAGAGGAGTAGTTCCTGCACTGCGCTTCCGCACGCTGCCGCGGATAGCTGACCGAGTGGAGCAGGAGTTTTCCATCATAGCATGCGCAGGGCATGAAAGTGAATTCTGCTTAGAACGCCGGTGAACTTGAGGAGTTCAAAGGAACGCTGTTTCTGAGTTCGATGCAACGCTCGGTCAACAGCAGCTTAAGCTTTCGCTCAGTATCGTTGAACCCCTCATGGGTTCAACGCGACTCAGAATTTGAGAGGCGCCGTAACTTAGAATTCCGGAAATTTCGACCACCTGGGGATTTCTGCCGTTCGCTGACATCTAACAGCACATGGAGGCCTTGCTTTTCGCCTCCATTGAAAAGCGGCCGCCGTGGTCGGGATTCGATGGAATAAAGGTATAGGTGTGAAAGTGGAAAGAGGTGCCGCAGTGGAGGGCTATACAAACAATTTTGACCACCTATGGTTCTTAAGCGTGCAATGACATCGCCCAGCACACGGGCGCCTTTCTCTTCGCCTCCATAGAAAAGCGACCGCCGTGGCCAGGATTCGATGGAAATTAAGGAAGCAGAAAGAGGTGCCGCAGTGGAGCCCTACAAGAAATCTCGACCACATAGGAATCTTTAGCGTGCGCTGACATCACACAGCCACCGTGGTCTTTATTCGATGGAAGAAAGGTAGGTGTGAAAGCGGAAAGAAAGAGGTGCCGTAGTGGAGGGCTACGAGCAATTCGACCACCTGGGGTTCTTTACGTGCACTGAAATCGCACAGCACACGGGGACCATTCTTTTCGCCTATATCGAAAAGCGGCCGCCGTGGCCAGGATTCTATGGAAACTAAGAAGGATGGTAGATGTGAAAGCGGAAAACGAAGAGGTGCCATATAGGAGGGCTACGAGCAATTTTGACCACCTGGGGTTCGTTAACGCACACTGATATCGCACAGCACACGGGCAGCTTGATTTTCGCCTGCATTGAAAAGCGGCTGCCGTGGCTGGGATTCGATGGAAGGAAGATGTGAGAGCGTAAAGAGGTGCAGTATACTGCACCTCTTCATATTGTTCGTAGCCCTCCACTATAGTGGAGGGCTACGAACAATTTTGAACACCTGGGGATCTTTAACGTGCGCTTAAATCGCACAACAGACGAACGCCTTGCTTTTCGCCTCATTCGAAAAGCGGCAGCCATGGTCGGGATTTGCTAAAAGGAAGGAAGATGGGTGTGAAAGCGGAAAGAGATGCCGTTGTGAAGGGCTATGAGCAAATTTCTACCCCCTGGGCATATTTAACGTTCGCGCTGACATCGCACAACAAACGGATGCCTCTTAGTTGTGCACCCATCGAAACGTAATCGCCGGCGGTCGGGATCGAACCCGGGCACTCCGGAACAGCAGTCGGGCATCATAACCATGGGTCAACGCGGTGGGAATCGAGCACTGAGCATCGGTTGCGGGGCCAGTCTTTAATTGATTTGGGATTTGGTGAAACCTACACTTATAATTAATGGCATGTAAGTGCATATGTGGTCGGTTCGAATCACTATCGCAAACTTCAAAACAGTAAATGTCACTGCGCATCCGCGGCGGGGCCTGTCTTAATTGGTTTGGGTTTTGGAGAGAAGGCGCAGCACCCGTCTACAATGACAATTAACGGCAGTATGTGGAACTACATACGTGGTCCGTTCGAATCCCTAATTTTCCTTAAACGTAATTAGGAAATGAAGGCTAAATCGAAACCTAAATGTTATGACTATGTTATGACCACTCTAAACTCTGCGCAACGAGTTTGGTTTGGTTTTGTGGGGTTTAACGTCTCAAAGCAACTCAGGCTATGAGAGACGCCGTAGTGGAGGGATCCGGAGGTTTCGACCACCTGGGGTTCCTTAACGTGCACTGACATCGCACAGCACACGGGCGCCTTGCTTTGTTTATGTCGCAACTCTCATACGAAATCACCTATATAATTTTTCAGCCTTTTAGTGTACAGGCCTCGCGTGCGCCATGTAAAGCTCTCATATGACTAAACGCAGTACAAAACTGCTATGACATAAGATGAAAGGAATCCTCGAGACAGCAGAAGCTCCGGCGCTGAAGGGGCTGCATCCCCTTTTCCCCGCACACACACAGAAGCCTTGCATTGTCATTTCAAAAGTTTCCTATGCTGTGAGAGCAGGGATGTGGCGCTCGAAGTTACTGACCACGAGGACGCAGTTCGAATCACTTCCACGTAATGTATGTACGAAAATGAGGTCAAATACCCGGGAATGCTAAAAAAAGACGGCTGCATCCTTTAACCTTACGATCAGCGCTCAAACCTCTCGTTTAATAAGTCATCAGTCCATTTAGTGAATTATTTCCCGTACTAAACACGTAAAAACTGCTAAAGGAATAACGAAAGCATAGGGTATTGTTAGATGATCAAGGCTTGCTTTAAGTAAAGCAAGGCCTATCTCAACCGATATGCTAAGACGGAGCCCAGTGAAGACCTTTATTCGCTCGTCTGAAGAAAAAGGATGCTGAAAAGTAACGCAACACACGTCGCAAGAAAATAGAGACGGCGAAGGTGCAGTTCAGAGAGAAACACCTGCATGGAGCATGCAAGAGCACTTAAGCCTACCAAGGCCTAGCGCTAAAGCGACGTGCCGAATAAGTACCGGTGAGCGACCAAAAAAATAGAGGGAATCGCAATAAACAGTAGGCGAAAGAATTGCTTTGTATGTATGCACGTAAAACCCGTAATGAAGATGGTGGAATTTGAGTAAAGGCACCCTTAAGCCTAGCAAGGCCTAGCTAGAGCTCTCCCCTACAAAAAACCCCGTTTAAATATTTTGCTAATATTAGTCTCTGTAGGTAAAGTTTGTTCAATTGAGCGAAGCCCAGCGCAACTGGAGCATTGATGCTTAGGACAAAGAGACGCTTGAGATAATAGATCACTGCGTTCTGGAATTACCCTTTCATCTCCGTTCCCGGCAAAATTCACAAACTGCTCACCGTAGCTGCGTAGGCGTGCGGGGTAGCGAAGGCGTCCGACATGGGGAAAACGTAGGCCATGGCCTCGAAGTGAAGGCCCTCCATGGAGGGCAGCGACCAGACCAGGGCTCCATTTCGAAAGCGGATCCGTGGCAGCACCGGACAAGCTTCGAACGGCTACTGGGCGCTCCTCGCGCGGCTCGAGCCAGCACGGATCCGAGGGGTCGAGCTTTATTCCCTCATCTGAAAAAAAAAAACGATTCTGAAAAATAACGCAACACAAATCGCAAGAAAATAGGGGCGGAGAAGGCAGGTGCAGTTCCGACACAAACAGCTGCATGGAGCAGAGCACTTAAGCCTAGCGAGGCCCAGCGCTAAAGCGATGTGCCACAAAGTACCGGCGAGCGATAAAAATAAGTAGTAATCTCAATAAACAGACTGCGAAAGGATCCCCTCACGGCGTCACGAAGACCCGTAATGAAACTGATAAACCTTTGAGTTAGGGTACCCTTAAGCCTAGCAAGGCCTAGCTAGCTCTTCGCAACACCTCGGCGATAAAGATCTCTTATGTTAGTCACTACAGGTAAAGTCTGCTTAGCTGAGCGAAGCGCAATTAGGGCATTGATGCTCTGGACAAAGAGACGCTTGAGATGCCTCAGATCCCTGCGTTCTGGAATTACTCTCCGTTCCCGGCAAAAACCACAGAAACTGCTCACCGTAGCCGCGTAGGCATCTGGGGAACGCAGGCGTCCGACCTGCGACAGACGTAGGCCATGACCTCGAAGTGAGGGTTCTCCATGAGGGCAGCGACCAGACCTGGGCTCCAGCTTGAAAGCGGATCCGTGACCGCACCGGCCTAGCTTCGAACAGCTTCTGCGCGCTGCTGGCGCGGCTCGAGCCTGCACGGAGCCGGTGGCTCGCGACATCCTGCGCGGGAAAGGAGCGCGTGACGAGCATCGTCTTCAGCTTTATTTTCATCGGTGGTGAAACTTCAGCCTCCAACGCATACAGAATAGGCGTCAACCTATCCGCCTACGGCGGCTCTATAAAAAATGGTCATGGTTTAGCTTCTGTTAATCCTAGTTTCAGGCGATGGCGTGTCTCGCCACGCAGCTGCTTACGTGTTAAGCTACTTTCTACGTCAGTTGACCTTCGACCTTTGGTGGGAACATAGCTACCTAAATTGACTGTAGCTTAAGTTACAACTTGATCGAAACTGTGTGAAGGTCATCGGAAGCAGACAGTGACCTTGGCTCTACCTCGCCGCAATCGCTTTAAAATAGAGCCCTTCTCTTCGCCTTAAGTCTATACGGGAGAATGCATTTAACATAACCTTTTCATTCTGCGTAATTTTGACATTGAGAGACTGGCCCATTGTCTGACAAAGTGGTAAACCTAGCTCTTTAATATGTTTAGTATTGGGGAGCAGATGCCTCTCTGTGGATACTTACGATGAACGGCGTAAAACTGAAGATACATATGTGATCGGTTCGAATATCTATTGGTAACTAGACTCCAACTTGAGTACCATATATGGATAGTGAATGGCAAGTGAAATAATTTGACTTCATGTAATTGTAAACGTAAATCGGGCTAAATTTCAGTATATTTGTAACACTTTATCCGTGGACACCTGAACCGCGCCGTAAGGAGAGGCAAGAAGTATTAGGACTGATAGCAGAAAGTGGTGCCATAGTGAAGGGTGAACAAATTCGATCACCTGGACATTTCTAACGTGCACTGACATCGCACAGCACACAGACGCCTTGCTTTTCGTCTCCATCGAAAAGCGGCCGCCGTGGCCGGAATTCGGAGGAAGAAAGACAGGTGTCAAAGCAAAAAGAGGTGCCGTAGTGTAGGGCTACTAAGAATTTCGACCACCAGGGGATCTTTAACACTTTAATACGCGCTGTCATTGCATAGTACACCGGGACCTTACTTTTCACCTCCATCGAGAAGCAGCCGCCGAGGCTAGGATTCGATGCAAATTTAAGAAGGAAAGTAGTGTGAAAACGGAAAGGGTGCCGCATTGGAGACCTATGAGAAATTTCGACCTTATAGGGATCTTTAACGTGCGCTCACATCGCACCGCACGCAGACGCCTTGCTTTTCACCTCCATTTAAAAGCGGCCGCCATGGCCTTTATTCTATGGAAGAAAGGCAGATGTGAAAACGGAAAGACGCTGTAGTGGAAGGCTACGCACAATTTCGAACACGTGGAGTTCCTTAATGTACGCTGACATTGCACAGCACACGGACGCCGTGCTTTTCACCTCCATCAAAAAATTGGTCATCGTGGCCGCGATTCGATGGAAGGTAGATGTGAAAGCGGAAAGAGGTGCCGTAGTGTAAGGCTACGTGTAATTTCGACCAACTGGGATATTCCACGTGCACTGACATCGCACAGCACACGGATGCCGCTTCCTCGCGCCAACAACGTCAGATGTGAGGTTATTTAATGAGTTTACTAAAAGAGGAATCAGAGAGAATGGGCGTGCGCACTGCGAATGAAATGACTAAACAAGCGCATGAGTCTATTAAAAAAAACATATTGCAAGTAATCAAGTCACCCCCTCGAGAGATTCCCTCCCCTTTACACATAGAGGGAAAAGAAAAACGACATAATTTTACTGCTTGTAGGGAAAGCTTATGTACTTTCAAATTAGCATTGAACTGCAGTTTTAAAACACGGTACTCGAGGTATCTACAGCGCCGGAAAGGACGTTAGAAGTTAATTGCATGAACCTAAGGTATTTATTAGCGCAACAAGAAAAAATGGCCAAAAATGCAATATTGTCAACAATAATATCGAATGCTAATGAAATGCAGCAAACAACCAGAACTTGACTGCATCGATATGGACAAACATTGCAAGTTTACAAGCAATTCAGAGAACATTATACTTCTTTTGGGAAACATTTGAGTGAGCAGCATATTCCATTTTTGTGTCTAGTGGGAAATGAACCTTCGCATTCCTAACTTCCCCAGGCCATCTTTTTTTTTTTTCGCATCTGATTTTGCATTGCTTCAACAGCAAAAACCACATTTGCAGCGGATGCACTTCAATGCGTGAATTAAGGAGCTCATATGTTTGGTTGGTAGATATCTTGAGCTCATTCAGAAGCTTACACGCTTTTGCACTTGCCCGTCTCACAAAAAAGCAGTTACAAAACCGTTAGACATACCATACCTCAGTCCAGGCAGGAGCTTGACGCACCAGCCATTGCAAGTCTGGAAGGCCTAGCTTGTAGATGCCGATCTAGATCCTACTGAGCTTTTAGATGCTTATCTTTTAACAACGAGAAACAGCTCGAAGAACCGTGAAAAAGCGAGAAGCTACACTCCCATCCCTCCTAACTCCGTAATTGCCCAAACAGCGGCCGAGAGCCATTCCTTCAATAAAAATAAAGAGCACTGCAAAATATGCATTGGTGTAATGCGAAAGCACGTATGCTGCTGTTGGTTGCTTCTGGTTGTTTCTAGTTGCTTAATTCACTTCTTGTTTACCCGTTTTAGTCTGGTACTTTCAAGTTACGCGCCAATCCCTTCCTATGCCCTTTTTCGGCTCTATTTCCGGTTGCGTTACGTCACATTCTCTACGTCACATTAATTCACTTGTTTATTCATTTTAGTCTTCGGTACTTTCAAATTGCGCGCCAATCTCTTCCTATGCCCTTTTTCGGCTGTACTTCCGGTTGCGGGACGTCACATTAACTCACTTTTTTGTTACCCATTTTAGCCTAGTACTTTAAAACTGCGCGCCAATCCCTTCCTATGCCCTTTTTCGGCTCTACTTCCGGTTGCATGACGTCACCCTAACTACTTTCTTTGGGACAAATCGAGAGTTACAACACTGGTGCAGAGAAACATAGCAACAATCCAACACGAATTAGAAGACAACGTCATAGAAAACGTCTTTGTAGAAATTCTAACGGGAAAAAAGGAGGAATCAAACACTTTCCTACTCAATATCTACAGCCCACCGAGACAACGGAAGGTCCGCTTCAGGGCGATAATGAACAAGGCACTTAAGATAGCAGGGAACCAGCCGCTAATTATAGTGGGGGACTTTAACGCCCATCATCCGAAGCGGGGGTACACTAAGGAAGACGCAAAGGGGAGACAGTTGTGGGAGGACACGCATAACCTGGAGATAACATTGCTGACTGACCCTGTTACGACCGTGCATCATCCGCACTTGCGCGCTCTATTGTTCGCCTGTGGGCATAGGACAAGTGCTGTGGATATGTGCTGTTGGTACAAGGGCGCTAAGCGAGCCTGTTTCCAGGAATCCTTTTGTGTAAGCATGTTTTGCTTTGTGGACACCCTGCAAATGCCAAATTGACCCTGTCAAGAGAACGTCTAGAAAAACACAAAGAAATGTTCCCCTGCGGGAAATAGCAGGAAGTGCTTTGGTTCAATTGTTCACCCTTCCGTCGAGAAGCCCTATCGTCCAGTGAGGAATGCCTACTGTACAAAGGAGACAACAGAGTGACACGTCCGCTGACGTGCAGGACAAGAAAGGAGCATGACGCATACGGCCATTACAGGATTTCCTGGGAATGCAGGAAAGATTTGCAATTGTTGGAAAGGGACAATGCTGGGAGCCGTATGCGGCGCGCACGTGCACTTGGGTTTCTGAGAAGTAAATCCACTTGCCGGAACCAGCCTACCGATTCTTGGCTGAAGAATAGAAATGTACCTCCTCGCCGTTCCCAAGCTTTTCCCGCCAACTAGTGATCACGCCCAACGAATCAATGCCGGACCAGTCAGAGCTTCAGACCATCAGTGCAGTGATGTGTTCGATTGGATGCCGATATCTGAGGGGCGTGCCCTGGATTTGGTTGGTCAGCATCTTCAGAGAGGGGCTGGACATAGGGGGTTTTAAGGACATTGCAGAGCACGAAAAGACGCTCTGAGCCCTGGGTAAACGGCTCATCCAGATGCTTCTCGCTATGAACTTTTAACGCTTGCCATTTTGCTGTTATACCCTTCTTCTTCATGTAAATATTCATGTAAATAAGTTTTCTCAAAGTGCCATTAAACCTGCTTGTATATATTTTACCAACTTCGAAGATTCAATCCTTCAACAACCCCGAGACTCTGCACGCTACCAAGTGAAGGCCGGGTCGACATAGCCCCAGCGTCACGACAACTGGTGACCAGAGTTGGGATCTGGATCTACAAGCTACAACATCTGGTGATTCGAGGTGGATCAGAATCTACAAGCCACGACATCTGGTTATCGGAGGTGGCATCTCAAGCAACAAGCAGGAGCAACAATCGGCCAACAAGAGAGCAGCTCGGAACATCGATCGCATGTGTGGGTGAGTGCTTGGCTTTTCTTCTGATGTGGACCAGGTTCTAGAACAGGGTTAGATTTTAGAACTGGTAAAAAGTGTTGAAACGCCTTTTAGGTTTGGTAGTTTGCACTGTTGTTTTGGAAGTAGCCGACACTCGGAGCGATCATGGACCTACAAAAGCTGCAGAAACCGGAACTGTTGCAATTGTGTGAGGAATTGGGAATTGATACAAGTGGTTTGGCACGAAAACCCTTGATTATAAAGGCAATCACTGATCTGGGAACCGATGATGAGGAGCTCAGTGAAGCATGGAACCTCATCGGTCAAAAAAGGAGCAGCTCAGACAGCAGAAAGAGCGGGAAAAAAGAGGAAAAGGAGCGCGAACGGGAGAGGGAAAAAGAGGAAAAGAAGCTAGACATTGAGCTCCGGAAATTAGAACTAGAGTTGAGCAAGAGGTCGGGCAATTGTCCCCAGTTAGCGGTACCTCTTCTCAACAAGGAGGCAGATTTCAAGATGTCAAAGTACATGCAGCCATATGTGATATCAGGGGATATCGGTCTGTATCTGGCTAACTTTGAGCGAACCTGCGAAAAACTGTCCTTCCAGCGAGACACTTGGTCTCAGAGATTATTGACTGTTCTGCCCTGCGAGGCAGCGGAGGTTGTCGCGCGGCTAAGCAAGGAGGACGCGGACAACTACGAGAAGGTCAAAGCTTGCCTTCTGAGAAAGTATAGGCTTAGCGCCGAGGCGTTCAGACAACGTTTTCGGAAAGCTACTAAGTCCAGGGACGAGAGTTACCCTGAATTCCTGTACAATTTAAGAGTTAATTTGGGCGAGTGGCTAAAGAGCACTTATTCCTACAGTGATAGGGACGCTGTAGTCGAGCGAATTCTTTTGGAGCAGTTTTATAACTGCCTCCCAGAAAAAGAAAGAAATTGGTTACAGGACCGAGGCGAAATTAAGTCGGCAACTGAAGCTGCCGAACTTATTGAGGAGTATGCTTCGCGCCGACAATTCAGCAACCCAGCAGTGGATAGGCCCCGCAATCCCAAGTTGAGTGTGAATAACCGTCAGGAAAGGCACTTTGTTAGAGTTGGAAACGAAGAAATGAAGGTTTCTTCAGGCAAATTCCCTAGAAAGGACGGCAGTGAGAAAAGTGGGGAAGTGACCAACGCGCAGAACACAAAGAATAAGCTTGAGGCTAGGAAGCCGCTCACATTCTTTAGGTGTAATGAGCAGGGTCACATTGCCGTCAACTGCCGGAAAGAAAAGATTGCTTTCTCGTATGTCAGTGACTGCGATGAAAATATGCAGCTTTTAGAACCCTACCTGCATGACCTATAGTAGTCAACGGGAAGCCTTGCAAGGTACTGCGCGATTCGGCCGCAACGATGGATGTTGTCCATCCGGCGTATGTGTCGCCTTCCGACTATACAGGACAGTGTGCGTGGATCCGCCAGGTAGTGGAGGAACAGAGTGTGTGCTTGCCAATCGCGAACGTGGTCATCGAGGGCCCTTTCGGCAAGTTGACAACCGAGGCTGCCGTTTCAGGAAAGCTTCCTAAGTGCTATCCGTATTTGTTCTCCAACAAATCGGACATGCTACTGCGAAAGAGGGGCATCCTTTTCGGAGACAGAGTTGTGCAAGCCTTAACACGTTCAAAGGCGCGAGAACTAGCTACACTGCTCATTCCAGAAGAATCCACAGCGGAGGAAACGGCAGTTAAAACAGTAGTCGATGCGGAAGATAGCGGGTCAGAAAACTTTGAGAGCGAGGCATCTCAGATAAGTCAACTTGAAAGTGAGCTTGATGAGACGCGGAATGAGGACGTTCTTGAGAGTAACCTCTTGCCGCCAGTGTCTAGTAATCTCACGAGACTTTTGAGTGGAACCCGAGAGGACTTAGCTATGGAGCAAGCCAATGATCCCAAGATACAGGAGATAAGGGAGCGCCACTAAGACAGCAACGAATATTTCTTTTGAGATGAGAAAGGGAGTGCTGTATCGCTTATTCAAGGATAAGCGCGGAGTAGAGCGGGACCAATTAGTCGTTCCCCAAAAGTACCGCGGAGACTTACTGCGACTTTCCCATGGCAGCTCGTGGTCATGTCACCTTGGAATAAAGAAAACAAAGCAGAGGCTGTTGCAAGAATACTATTGGCCTGGATGTTTTAAGGACACGGAAAATTTTGTACGGTCATGCGACACGTGCCAGCGGGTTGGAAAGGCGCAAGATAAGTGGCAAGCTCCGATGGTGTTAGTACCAATCATTACCGAGCCGTTTCACCGGTTAGTAATAGATGTAGTTGGGCCACTTCCTGTGACAGAGTCAGGGTACCGTTATATCCTCACTATGTTATGCCCAGCCACAAAGTTTCCAGAGGCTGTTCCACTGCGCGAGGTGACGTTCGAGAGTGTAGTGGATTCGCTGCTGTCAGTGTTTGCACGAGTTGGATTCCCTTCCGAGGTCCAAAGTGATCAGGGTAGCGTTTTCACGAGTGTCCTCACCACCTCATTTCTCGAGCGATGCGGCATTAAGGTAGTGCATAGCTCGATCCATCATCCGCAGAGCAACAGCGTAGAAAGATGGCACTCTGTTCTCAAACGAGTCCTGAGGGGACTGTGCTATGAAAACAAGCGCGAATGGGTACCTGCCTGCCTGCAGCGCTTTTCGCTTTGCGGTCAGTGCCGCACGAATCCACTGGATTTAGCCCAGCCGAGTTGGTGTACGGAAGGTCACTGCGCTCACCTTTGCGAATGGTGCGCGAAGCCTGGGAGGGGCGCGGAGAAGACCCAACAGTAGTAGAATTCATTCTGAACCTCTTGAATCGCTTACATAACACCAAGGAACTCGTTGAGGCCAGCATGAAGTCAGCCCAGGCTCGTTCCAAAGTGTACTATGATAAGTCAGCCCGTCAAAGGACGTTTTGTATCGGGGACCAGGTGATGTTGCTGAGAAGTTCAAGGCAGAATAAGCTCGAAGTACAGTGGGAAGGACCGGCTGAAGTCGTTGCAAAGCTTTCTAACACTAACTACGCAGTGAAAATTCCCGGTAGGCGTAAAGAAGTGCGCATTTATCATTGCAATCTTATGAAGCCTTATGTGCAGAGGGAAGCCGTGGTAAATCTAACGTTAAACCTTCCCGAGGAGATGGGGGACAACTTGATTTGCCTCAGCGGAAAAGGAAGCAACGCTTAGGAGCTTCTCAGAAAGACGGAGCAGAGAGGAGAACTAAAGAAATCCCAGCTGTCCGATCTGGGCGAAATAATAACAGAGTTTGAGGCCTGCTTCGTGGACAGGCCAGGCAGGACTGATTTGACTGAGCACGATATTGAGCTGACTTCAGACGTGCCAGTGCGATCAAGGTGCTACCGATTCTCTCCAAGGCAAAGAGAAATTCTGGATAGGGAAGTAACTCGCATGCTGGAATTGGGAGTAATAAAACCCTCGGAAAGCGATTATGCTTCGCCTATGATCTTAGTAGAAGCTCCAGGTAAAGACCCTAGGCCTGTGGTAGACTACCGAAAGCTAAATTCTCTCACCAGGGATCAAGTGTATCCTATTCCGAATATTGAGGAGAGAGTAGAACAGGTCAGTAGAGCGGCATATGTGACTACGCTGGACCTTACTCGAGGATACTGGCAAGTACCGCTCACTGAACGCGCCAGCAGATACGCGGCCTTCGTCACTCCGACGGGCAGCTACCAGCCAACAATGATGAGTTTCGGGCTCAAAAATGCTCCATTTTGTTTTTCCCGACTCATGGATAGGGTTTTAAAGGGGTGTGAAACATTCGCGGTGCCTTATTTAGATGACATTGCGGTTTTTTCCGACTCATGGGCGGACCATATGGTACATCTAAGAGCTGTACTGAGCCTTTTGCGTCAAGCTGGACTAACCGTAAAGGCCGAGAAATGTTGCCTGGCAAGGGCGACCGTGGACTACTTGGGTCACAATGTAGGTCAAGGTTTCAGGAAACCCAGCGAGATTAAGATTTCTGCGGTAGCAGACTACCCACGGCCGAGCACGAAGACGGAAATTCGAGCATTCCTGGGTCTGACTGGATACTACAATCACTACATCCCTAACTATTCAGCTTTGGCCAGCCCTCTGACCGACGCTCTCCGCAAGACAGAACCGACAAATGTAGTCTGGGACGAACAAAAGGAAGCCTCCTTCGTAAACCTGAAGGCTGTGCTGATTAGCCGTCCGGTATTGCGAGCTCCAGACTATGACCGAGAATTCAAGGTCCAGTGTGATGCCAGTGATCGAGGGCTAGGTGCTGTTCTCTGCCAGAGAGATGACGACGGTAATGAGCACCCCGTTCTCTACCTGAGCAACAAACTGAGTTCTAGAGAGAGGGCTTATTGCGCGTCAGAGAAAGAGTGCGCTTGCATTGTATGGGCCATTCAAAAATTGCAGTGCTATCTTGGAGGGGCCAAATTCACCGTAGAGACGGACCATTGTCCCCTGGCTTGGCTGCAAACTGCGACATCGAAGAACAGTCGCCTTCTTAGGTGGAGCTTGATTTTACAGCAGTACAATTTTGAAATAAGATACAAAAAGGGGAAGTTAAATGGGAATGCGGACGCGCTTAGCCGCTGTTTCTAAGCAGTCCGAGGTGTTCCTCACCATGTATCCAAATTGATAATCAGTTTTTTTTTTTTTTTTCGTGCGCTTGTATATGTGTGACTATGTAAAGCAGCACGTTTGGTTTTCTAGGCATACGTGGGTCCTAACGTCTTGAGTGTGGGCTTTTCTCGAACAACGATGGCAGTTTTCTTTTAACCTGGTTTCTTCAGACGGGAGCCGAGTGCTTGCTTGGACATGTGGTTGAGTTTCAGATAGCTCAAGCAAATTGGCCTACAACAATCAAGACAACGCGACAAGCAACAGCGAGCTTCAAGCGTTCACGTGCAGGCCATTAAGTCGTCTCTTCATGCAGCAGCTGCGACTGCTGCCCTCCGTGACTCTTCTGGCGGGGGAGGAGGCTGTTACGACCGTGCATCATCCGCACTTGCGCGCTCTATTGTTCGCCTGTGGGCATAGGACAAGTGCTGTGGATATGTGCTGTTGGTACAAGGGCGCTAAGCGAGCCTGTTTCCAGGAATCCTTTTGTGTAAGCCTGTTTTGCTTTGTGGACACCCTGCAAATGCCAAATTGACCCTGTCAAGAGAACGTCTAGAAAAACACAAAGAAATGTTCCCCTGCGGGAAATAGCAGGAAGTGCTTTGGTTCAATTGTTCACCCTTCCGTCGAGAAGCCCTATCGTCCAGTGAGGAATGCCTACTGTACAAAGGAGACGACAGAGTGACACGTCCGCTGACGTGCAGGACAAGAAAGGAGCATGACGCATACGGCCATTAGAGGATTTCCTGGGAATGCAGGAAAGATTTGCAATTGTTGGAAAGGGACAATGCTGGGAGCCGTATGCGGCGCGCACGTGCACTTGGGTTTCTGAGAAGTAAATCCACTTGCCGGAACCAGCCTACCGATTCTTGGCTGAAGAATAGAAATGTACCTCCTCGCCGTTCCCAAGCTTTTCCCGCCAACTAGTGATCACGCCCAACGAACCAATGCCGGACCAGTCAGAGCTTCAGACCATCAGTGCAGTGATGTGTTCGATTGGATGCCGATATCTGAGGGGCGTGCCCTGGATTTGGTTGGTCAGCATCTTCAGAGAGGGGCTGGACATAGGGGGTTTTAAGGACATTGCAGAGCACGAAAAGACGCTCTGAGCCCTGGGTAAACGGCTCATCCAGATGCTTCTCGCTATGAACTTTTAACGCTTGCCATTTTGCTGTTATACCCTTCTTCTTCATGTAAATATTCATGTAAATAAGTTTTCTCAAAGTGCCATTAAACCTGCTTGTATATATTTTACCAACTTCGAAGATTCAATCCTTCAACAACCCCGAGTCTCTGCACGCTACCAAGTGAAGGCCGGGTCGACATAGCCCCAGCGTCACGACAACCCATTACACCCCACGCGGGCGGGGAACAGCGTTACCGCCGATACCTCACCGGACCTGACCCTGATTAAAAACGTAGAAACAACGCAATGGCTAAATACGGAACTCAACCTGGGGAGCGACCACTCAATAGTGGAAACCACGGTTGAAATCAGGAGTAAAGTCAAAGGAAAAAAGTGCTTCCGGATGAAAATCACAGACTGGGACCGATTTAGAGAGATTAGGGGGAACAGAGACCTAACAGAGATAGGAAATATATAGGACTGGTGCGAAGCGGTAAAGAAAGACACCAGGAAAACTAGGAAAACAACTAAGACGCTAGAAGGGGAAAAAGCTCCGGAAATAGCGGATGCCCGACTCCTACACATGTGGGAGGCCAAACAGGGCATGGAACGTCGACTTAAAAGGCAAGGCAGAAACAACAAAAATCTCAGAAGACTAGCGCGTCATAACAAAGAAATAGAAGATTACGCCTTTAAACTATGTGAACAAAATTGGACTAACAAATGTGGCGACATGGAAAGGAATATGAACCTCCCGCAGACGTGGAATATCCTAAGACATTTAATAGACCCTGAAACCTCCAAAACACAAGCACGAGTCAAAATGGCTAAGGTTAGACACGCATGCGAAGAGCAGGACGATGACATATTCATGAAGAAACTCGTCGAGACATACATAGGGGACACCGAAATTAGAGAGCTACCCGACTACCAGGGAATTCCAAATGAGAAGTTAGATGCGCCCATCACGAGAGCTGAAGTAAGGGCGGAGATAGCGAAACTCAAAACCAAGTCAGCTCCAGGGCCAGATGGAGTCACGAATAAGATGCTCAGGAATTTAGACGACAACTCGATAGAGGCCCTTACCAGCTACATGCAGAAGTGCTGGGAAAAAGGGGAGATCCCACCGCTGTGGAAAGAGGCTACCGTGATACTGATCCCAAAACCCGGGAAGAAACCGAAACTGGAAAATCTCCGGCCTATATCGCTCACGGCATGTGTAGGAAAGTTAATGGAACACATAATTCAGACCAGAATTTCAAATTATATGGAGGAAAAAGAGAAATGGCCAGACGAGATGTATAGCTTCAGGCCCCATCTGAGCACACAGGACGTCATGCTGCGGCTGCAGCAAGACATAATTCCAGAACCAAAGATGCGAAAGTCATTATGGGACTGGACCTAAAAAGGGCCTTCGACAACGTTAAGCACGAAGCCATCTTGGAAGGGCTCCAGCAGGCAGGAATAGGGCTAAAAACTTATCGCTATGTCAGAAATTTCCTAACGGACCGCACGGCGGTTATAACTTTCCAGGAAGTACAATCTGGGGTGATCAGGCTGGGAAACAGGGGAACACTTCAGGGATCGGTACTGTCACCCACCCTCTTCAACATGGCCATGAGAGGGCTCCCGAAAGAATTGCGGAAAATTGGGAACTACAACTTAAATTACAGCCTGTACGCGGACGACATCAATCTCTGGATCAACAGAGGGAGCGACGCAGAGATCAATGAAACGCTGCAGGCGGCAGCAGATGTCATCTCTAAGTACGCGGCGGACAGAGGACTTAAATGTTCGCCTGAAAAATCTGAAATCTTCGTGTATAATGACAAGGCACTCAGGAACAAACCTCCCTCCGACCCACAGGTGTACGTAGAAGGAAGGGAGATACCAAAAGTAGAGACAATACGAATATTGGGACTCCACTTACAAACACACGGAAGGAACACGATCACCATTAAAAAGTCAGAAAACCACGCGACCCAGACATTAAACCTCATCAGGAGGGTCTCACGTAACGGAGGCGGCCTCAAGGAAAAAAACCTCCTGAGATTGGTACAAGCCTTCATCATTAGCAGAGTGGGCTACGCCACGCCATATCTGAACCTAAAGGCAGATGAGAGAAGAAAGATAGACACGCTCATCAGAAAATGCGTTAAAAAGGCCCTAGGCCTCCCAACATGTACATCGACGGAGCAGCTACTGGCCCTAGGACTGCACAATACGATTTCAGAAATCACGGAAGCGGTTAAAACCTCGCAACTTGAAAGACTCAGCACGACGCGAGTGGGAAGAGCTACGCTAAGTAACCTTGGAATAGCCACAGACAGGGAGCAAAAGGAAAGGGTTGACATTGACAGGAAAATCAGGGCACACCTAAGAATCCCTCCCCTACCCAAAAACATGCACCCTGGGTTTAATAGGGAAAGGCGACAGAAAAGGGCGGAAGCGATAGAAACAATATATCGGAGCAAACCCCCAAATGAAGTTGCCTACGTAGATGCGGCAGGAAACAGACACAGTCGATACATGACCATATAGCGGCGGTAGATGGGGGAGGCACCTTCATCACGGTGGCTACCATACTAGGGAAAGAAACCGAGATAGCGGAGGAAGCTGCGTATAGCGATCGCTTGCGTTGGCACCAAAGCTAGATATATTATTAGCGACAGTAAAACTGCAACCCAAAATTTCAGTAGGGGGAGGGTAAACCCCCTCACCACCAAAATTTTAACACAAGGAGTGATTGATAGGACGCTCAACATCATCTGGACCCCGGCGCATGAATCTGTCAGCGGTAACGAGGCGGCCCCCAGTGCAGCTCGAGATCTCTACCTCCGAGCTGTACAGGATGGCTCGGCTCAGGCAGAACATAATAGAGAAGGGCGATTAATCTCGTATCAAGACATTACAGAACACTATACAGGCAATGCCGGAGGCGTTTTCCCCCACCAAACACGGCGTTAAATAGAGGTCAGGCAATGGCGTGGAGACGCCTGCAGACTGGAGTATACCCAAACCCAGTACTAAATAAACATACCCGATCGGACTGCGAGGACGATAAATGTAAAAAGTGTGGGGCGAGAGGAACCCTCGACCATATAATTTGGGAGTACGCTTACTTCCCAGGCAGGGCGCAAAACGTTAGCAGTAGGGAAGCCTGGGAAACCTTATTGCGAAGCTCGAACCCTGAGCTCCAACTCACCGCCGTCCAACTGGCAGCAGAGGCCGCCGGCGAAACCAAACCGGCCAGCATCTAATGCGACCATCCCGTGCGGCTGGGCCGCTAAGTCCCCTCCCCCTTAAAGGGGGGTGAGACAGAGCGGCCCAGGCGGTGTGGTCCTTCTCTGCTGGACAATAAAAGTTTTCAACAACAACAACAACTTTGGTACTTTCAGATTGCGCGCCAATCCCTTCCTATGCCTTTTGGCTCCACTTCAGGTTGCGTGACGTCACCCTAATTGACTGATTTAATTAACTATTTTAGTATGATACATTCAAATGTGGCGCCAAACCATTCGCTAATTAGACCATTTTCGCCTTTACTTTTTTCATTTTTGCCTAATTATTGACCTAATTAACTTATTGACCTATTTATTTTTTCGGCAGCAACATTACGTCGACCTCTATCGATTGACACCACTCATTAATCTCTACCATTTCTCAATTACTCGCAAATGCTGCAGACACAATTTTGCAGACGCGGTCTGCGGACAGAAATCTGTGAACATATCGAAGTAACGCTTTAGCGTTAATCTTTACTCATTTATTATTTTTTCTTCTTATTGTCAGCTGCCGGCGTAGGTCAGTTATTCCGAAAATATTTTTATTTTTGTGATCATCTTGCTTGTCGAATTTCTCAGCAGTTCTTGTTATGTGCCCTCTTCGCAAATTATCTCTCAGTATTGGAAGCCCTGTGCACAATTTCGCTTCACTGACATGCTTCAGAAGAGCTATGCAATCAACACTCAATTCCCGTGATATGAAACTTTATGCACATCATTGCCGTGAAAATCAACCGCTCCATGACGTCTTTTCGACAAGCAAATTTCTACACCCTCATGGCTTGTCTATTTCCTTGTCGGGAAAATACTCAAACTTCCTTCGAATTGCTGGTATTGCAGCGACTTGAAAATGATCCAAATCAAAATTCGTTTGTGCAGCTGAGATGTCCGATTTGCGCTATGTACACTAAGAGGCTCTTGGAATCTTGCAAGTTCTCAAACTGACATTACTGTTGAAACACGCATACGTGATCATTAGGGTGCTTTCTCTTCGGTTTAAAATGCATTCTGCATTCGAAATATGTGCAATCAAGAAAATAGAGCCAATTGCTAGACGAACTATCACAAGTACTTGAATATAGTTTTTCTAAATGCAGATCAGAAATTGTTCTCTATGCCCACCTTTTAATCTCGAGGAAGTCTAGTCATTGACACGAATGACAGACTTCCGTGTATTCGTTTTCGTTGATCCCGGTGCAAAGCATGCAGGCCAGCATGAAGAGGTGTGATGTTAACAAAAAATATAGCATAAAGCTTCGTCTTGAGAGGACGCGATAGCGCCTTTAACGCAGTCTCTTCATTTCGCCAATTTTAGGCCTTAGATGCTGGCACGTAGTTGGCAAAGCGTACGTCTGTTTGTTTTTTTATTTTAGGGTAGAGACGCAGCATCTTTTCAGCACACACCCTACGTTTACCGTGAACGGCATAGAATGGTAGGCACACATGTCGGCGGCATGAATCCCTGCCACAAATTCGACTGAAACTGAAAAAAAAAAAAAAAAAATGGCGGATGTTGCTAAATAAGAAGCGAAAAATTGCATGACAGCACGCTGCGCAATGAACGACTACGTCATAATTCAATACGAAATTACTTGCGCGTCACGATATCGCGTAATAAAAAGAAATGAAGCCGAAGAGCAGACAACGTTACTAGAACATTGATTCTGGCGAACAAGTCGACAACGCTGCCACACCTGTTTCACGGTATTAAATTTCGCATCACACAAATGCGTTCTTTGAGGTAATGCATGCCTTCGATGCCAAAACTGTCATAATGTAGTCATAACTGCACTGCAGCCATGTAGAGTGCAACGGCAGCACGTTACAGCTACGTGTATGCCGGCCGCTCCATGCTTCCGCGTCGAGTGTAGCAGACGACACGCCCGGCTTTGGTGATGCCGCCGCTAAAGACCAGTGCTGCCAGTTGAGCTAAAAGCGCCATTTTTGTCCCCAGCTGAACCGGCGCAGCCGGGCGCTCTGCATGCAGGAGAGAGTTGGCGCTCGTACAATGCAGCGGATCAAATTTCCTTCGCTGCTCACTGCATGAAATTGTAGTTGCGCACTGCGGTGAATATTAAGTAATAGCTTAACAGCTTGTTTGGTCGAAAATCCGTTGACGTAACAGTATTAATAGTAGTGTCTGCCCCGCGTGTAGGAACCGGGGCTGCGCAAAAATTCTACCATGGCAATTAGTAGTTCTAGTGATTGATGACTGGTTGGTTGTGATAAGCGATGACGCGTTAACAAAGGGTAACTTATGAATTAAATGAAAAACAAGAACTGAAAAATGGGGTTCAAAGGTGTCAAAATGCTCACAATGTAAAGCCATGCTTGATGATATTAATAAAATTTAGAGCATATAATTGATTTACCAACTGACTGAAATAAATAAAAATTAAAGCAGGGATTCAAGGGTATCAAAACGCTCAGAATGAAAAGATGAGGAGAGTTAGAGCATAATTGATCAATAATCGAAACAACTGAAGAAAATGAAAATTCGTAAATGGGGTTTCAAAGGTGTCAAATGCTCAGAGTGAAAAGTGGATGCTTGGTGTTGCTCATTAATAAACTTAAGTGGTAATTGATCAAATAATTGAAAAAATAAAAACTTGGAAAAGGGGCATTCAGTCATAGCTAGACTCGCAGTCATAATGCGAGGTAGCATGACAGATTTTTGCAAAGCAACATATACTGCAAGTGTGGCGTATGCGAAACCATTACCTGTAATTATGACTGGTAGTCATAATCATAATTCCTGTCTCAGGCACATATGCAACAGCGTATGACACAGTACCTAAAAAGTAGCCATACTTTAATGAGGGGAGTCAAAAAAATTGTGCAGTCACAACTGACTCATAAGCATGACTCATATTTTTGTTAATGACGATTAGCTGACTGACGGTTATAAACAAAGGCCAACAATGAGTGTGCTTCATATGCACTCGAGAATAGCTATCCCATATCACTTGATGCAACCTAAAGTTTAAATGCTGATCACAATTAACGGCTATTAAGCAAGACCAGCAACTTGCGTACTGGAATTGTACTCAACATGCTTATGTTGAGTACAATGTTGAGTACATCCCGTAATATGACTTGCCATTGAAGCCTAAACATCTATTGTCGCTCACGATCAATTAACAGCTATTAATTTAGCAATGGTAACTAGGGTATTGCAATCATACTCTATATAAGCTATACCATGATATTCACTTTGTTGCCTAAAAGTAAAATGTTAATTATAAATAATTAACAGATATTAAGAGCAGTAATTAGTATAGTGGAATTGTCTTCAACACAAGCTGTCTCGTAACATATGATTTGACATTGTCGTCTGAAGTTCTAGTGTTAATAACCAATTTACATGTGTCAACAGTGTGCTAATTATTGTATTGCAATCATACTTGACAAGCTATCCTTTGACATGACTCAACATTGTAGCTTAAAGTTCAATTTCTTAATCACAATTAACTAAAACCAGCAATTAGTGCGGTGCAATCATACTCGGTATAAGTTATCCAATGATATGTGACTTGCTGCTATAGCCTGAAGATTAATTTTTATTTACAGTTAATTAAATGATGGCAATAATTAAGTTTAAAGTCAAGCACAATTGCACTCGACATAAACTATCCAACAATATATGACTTGATGTTGCAGCACAACTCATTTTTGGTTGCAATTAATTATTGGAAATTAGCACTACAATAACGTTAGTGCAATTATACCCATTATAAGTTTTTCATTGATACAGCAGGCGTGGTATTGCACCTAAAACACGGCTACTGCGGACACTGTACACGTTCTGCACACAATATTTCTTGCTAAGAAATGTCATTTTGATTTAAATACAAAGCTGTGATCCTTCCAAAAAAGGCACATAAGGTTCCTAATCAGCTAATACGGCCGAATTCTCCTTTTACACCAGCCTGGTTCTATATATACACAGCGTGCCACTCATAGGCTGGGGACCAAAATGGCGGCCCACCAAGCTTGACGCTTGTTTTTGGCCAAAACAGGCAACCCTGGCATGAGATGTCACCACCCTAAACCGGGCTATCTAGTAAACTCTAGCCGGGTGCCGTGGCACATGATGTAGGCTCCCTAAGCATGAGTAAAACCCCTATAAAGTATGAGTCGACTGCAGCACCGTTAGTTTAGGCAACTGCCACCGGAGGCACCTCTCCGGGCGGAGCTGTGGAACAATTTGTTCTAGTATAGTGCCTAGTTCTATAACGCTGCGGCGACGCTCCTTCGGACAGACGTCTGGGTGCATTCGAGTGAGATGCATGGTGCCGAAGCAGCCTTGTGACAGTAAAGCGGTAAGGAGAAGCGGCGATGAACGCCTGATTCCCCCAACACGAAACATGAGAAGAATCAGTTTTGTTGCCACCATTTCCGGTTCTGGCACTTCCTCCAATCGGAAGACTCGAGGCCAGGGAGACAGCAACATTTTCGATAACGACACGAACTCAGAATACGGACGCAGAGGCAGACGCAGTAAAGCATTGAATCAGAGGCGTTTCAAACAAACGCTTTCGCCTCATAGCACTTTAGTAATACAAAGTGGCCGTATCTCTTTAGGCAAAGACGGTACATCCATGCGCAAAAGTGGAGACCACGCTAACCACTGCAGTTATTTTTCTTTTGAAGACTTATGTCTGTGCCACTAGATATATAATGAATGGATCGATAAAATATCGAAGTGTCCCCTTTGAAATATGGTAATGGTGGCTGGATCTATAAACGTCGGTGGCTGGAACCATGCTCGGATGTTTTTTTTTCCAAAATATATAGAAAATTGTTACAGACCAGTACCCAAATTCATCAATTAAGTTACTATATTTTATTTCTAAACTTCTGATCTTAAGTCACCTTTCTGCTTTCCAGCCACCAATCTTCCAATACCTTTTTCCTTACCACCACAGGTACATTCACACTATCACTGGCATCACTTAACCCTAGGCCCTCAGGGAGCGACTACTTGTATAGGCATCTGGACGGATACCACGATATTCAAGTATAAGATGTCCAATTACCACACAGTGCACGTCTCGGTTAATTTCTTTTTGTAGATGAGTGTTCTAAAACACTCTGATCTAGCTTAAAAAAGTATGGCGCTACCTCTTCAGTTCTCAAAGGATTCCTTCCTGATCTGCAGTTTCCAATTTCGACAGTTCTACACTGCTTCTTTTGCATCGATTTTATCCAGTTCTTGACTTCTGTGTGTTTTACCTGCTGTTTAACGCTTTTTATTTCTCTGCCCTTGTGCCTTACATACTTACTGGTTAGTTTCCTAGTTCTGAGTGAAAGTTATTTTGGGTTAGGTATTGAACACTTTAGCTGGCCAACTGTTACTGTCAGACTTCCTCAGGCATTCCTAGTATATTTTACTCCAAGCTTCCCTTGCTTCGAATGATGCTGTGCCCATCTCTCTCTGTACCACCTCGTTTGTGGTTTTGATATGGACACCTCTATTTCTAATCTCGGCTGCCCCTCTCCCTTCAGGCATAAAAACCAGATCCTTTAAAGTAAGCCCTGGTACAATTATTCCTTTCCAAATACCTGTCAGCATCTAGTACCTGTTGTACCGCCACAATAACCCATTTCATTATCCTGGCATCTTTTCAATGTTACACTTTAACAGACCATTCAGGCTTTTTCGTGTATGTCAGTCCTTTGTTTAAACACACTTGTCAAGATATTTATATTCTGCCACTCTGAGTATTCCATGCCTTGTATTTTAAGCACCTGCTCAGTTAAACTGTTTAAAATCATCAATCTCAACTTAATTACACCAAAACTGAAGCCTAAAGCTCCCGCTCAATTAGAATTCATCTCCGCATGAATTAACTAGAGTCTGCAAATCATTCGTCATGGATTCCTGCTCACAGTATGATACTGAATGCATACATTAACCAGGCAGCCACTGCTCTACGACCTTTCCGCCTAATCTATAAGACAGATTAAAACCCAGATTACTTTCTGGTAGCCTTCTTTAAATATTTATCAAATAAAGCATAAAAAGCAGTGGTGATAGAAAATAAGCTTGTCTTAATCCTTTGCATACCTGGACAGTTTCCGTACTCCAGTACAGAGACTAGCGGACATGCTACTTTACAGACTGCGAATAAAGAGAATGAAGAAGTAAAAGTTGGCAGACCCAGTACCGAAGGTGTCTTCTTGCGAGATTTAACACCCCTTGGCTCATCACTAACAGTCTACAAAATAGGCAGAGAAAAAAGGATTGTCAGTACACAAAACAAATATGACATGCAGCTGTGCTAATGCAATTTTTGCATAACTCCACAAAGTGTGTCACATCGGCCTACTAATTTATTTTCCTTGAAATAGAAAACCTGCAGAACAAGTAGAGAAACAAATACACATATATAGCTCCATAATGTAACTGAAAATGTTCAAACCAGATTGCTTCCTTCTTTGTAAAGCTTTCTCCATCCTTCATTATGAGAAAAACGTCTAATGCTCCATACTAATGCTACTCTCATTATTTTCCCCGAGCACTTTGGCTGCATTCCACGGCTACTTTGACAAACTCATCCATATTAGTCATGACATTGCCCGCCTTGTCTATTCATATGTAGATCAGGATTTTGGCATCTTTTACAATCTTTGCTTTCTTAGTTCAAGTAATACAGCAAAAATGGATGGGTATAACACTGCACACTTATGTCACAAGCTATGGCTTTGTGAAAAGTATCAGTATCACTGCGAGACAGCAGTAGTTCTGAAATATTCTTCATTCGAAAAGTTGTATTCCTTGTGCTCACAATTATGGTTGATGCCTGCAACACAAAAAACAGCAAAATTAGTCACAGCAACAGTAAAAAGACCCAAAGCAACATGTATGTGCCTGTTGGGTTTTATGGGATATCAGAAGGTAAGAGAGGACCGGCTAACATGTGCTAAGCACAGTGTTGGAGAAACCTCAGCATTGCGTTAAAGGAAGATTTTTAAATTCCGTTTCCTTCATAACACTTCCTTCCATTTGAAATTCAATGCACAATAAGCCTGCTGTTGCATTCCTTCGAAAAAGTAAGTTGGGATTCGAAGAAATGCATTTAATGTAATATTCTGTGAAGTGCTTTTACTTTAGTTCTTAAATTTTTCTGCTAACAAATAAAATATGGCTCACTGTGACCGCCTAGTCACAGTTCAAAAACGGCCACCCTCATTTTCAGAGTATCAAGTTATGCATGTCCTATGTGAAGGCAGCATAAACAAAAACTTCAGCTGTTGACAAAACAGCCATCAGCAGGATGTGGTATTCTAACACAGAGGTAGTATTTTAACACTGATCATTTAGACTCAATGTACACAAGGCACACAGCACGAAATACAATGGTACTCGTTGAAGCAGCTGGCCCTCATGGTCTATCAAAAGACTGCCAGCATGAAAACCAACAAGATGCCCTCGGCTTTATCCATCCAGGAGAGAGAAAGAGAATGAATGAATACATGAATCTGGTCATATATTTCTCAATCAGCTCAGCCATAGCAAAGCCTGTATATTTATGGAGGTTATGAATCACGGACATGTGTGACACTTATCAGATTGAGAATAGACAGACCATGCAGGCATTTGTTTTACCAATAAATACAATACACACAAGTGAACAAACCACCACAATGTCAAGGCAGAAGGAGGTCTGATTGGGGTGCTATAACCTTGTACCTCTTTCAGCATAAATATCCCTTACGACTCTTTGTATCACATAGTTCAAGATAATTCCCGAACGTAAGTCTGTTGAAGGTGCGGTTAAGCAAGAAAATCAGTTCATCTAGCTTTTATCGGCTGCAATTATATACCCGATTATGCATAACGTTAATACAAACTGAGAAGCTACACAGCTGACAACACAGTAAGTAATGTGGCTTAAAACTAACATATCCAAATAAACAAGGACAGCCTTGCACAGACATTATTGAGCAATGCTGAGTATATATCTAATGAAATGTCACCAAAAGGATAGCATGATGCCAGATTCCTTATGATATAAAAAGGAAATTAGCAACTAGACTCCAACATGCTTGAAAATCAGAATGTGAATACCGAGAACAGCAGCAAGTAAAAAATTCTGGTTGGTTTATTTTATGGAGCTAAATATCCTGTGGGGATACACGTGTACCACACTGTCCTTTCTAACCAGCGACGAGCGCGGCCGAGTGACGTGACGACGTGCGCTTCGGCCGATGGCTAGGACAACCCGGTGAGCTACCCGAACCCTTAGGTTATCGGATAGAGCATTCTTCCGCAGTGGGTTGTGTTGTCTTACGTTAGGGTTATTAAATAGTTACCTAACGTGCTCAGTCGTTGCCTATTTCGTACGGACCTGCCGTGGCTGCGAGTCTACGCCACGGGTTCGGGACATGTGTCGCGTACGAGTAACGCCTGCGTGCAGTTGGTACAGGAGCTTGCCTACCCCGCCGGCTGTGCATAGCCGTAATCCCATAATCCCAAAGCGACTCAGACTATGAGAGACAACACAGTAGAGGGCTTTTCAAATTTTGACCGCACTAACATCGCACAACAGTGCAGGATTTGATCCCACATCCTTAGGCACAACAGTTGAATGCCCTAACTACTGCATCACCATGGCGGGTCGTAAAAAGCTATTCAGATGAAATAAAGTAAGCACAGAACACAAATGCCCTATCTCTAATGCTTACAACAGAAGTGACGTACGTTTTGTCTCAGCAAAAGAAAAAAAAATCTCCTTTAACCCTCTCACATGGTATACACTGCATAATAGTGTACAAAGCAAACATGGAGCTTTTTAGAGCATGCTCCCTCTCCATGCGATTTCTTTGCTTCAAGAGAATTTCACATTCTTCATGTCGCAGATTGGTGCTATTATGCCAGATAAGAAACACTGTAAATATTGCACCATATAGTGAATGGAGTGGCACGTCATACACCATTTTTAGCAGGCATTAATTTGTCCCCTGTAGTAACATCAACTTTTGTCTGAAAAGTAAAGCCCTTTACATTTATATTTACAAAGCATACAGCCTTACACGGGCCAAAACCATATTAGCTTACATTGCCCTCTCCGTCAACTATTACAACTTTGTCCACAGGTAAACAACTCAATAAAAGTTGAGATTACATTGCAATATCTGTTCAGCAGATATAAAAGTGTTTTTGTAAATTTCATGAATTTTTCTAGCAAGCTGCATTTGAGAAAAAAGTGACTGGCATCACTTCTTGGCTTATCTCTAATAGATATTATTTGCATGAACCTTCACATGATTACTTGAAAGGCTACAACAATTCAGTATTGCTATTTCCATCAATGCAACATTTACCATAAAAGTTTGCTACCCTGAAAACATTTACCGCTTGCACCTTGCAATGAAACGCAATGAATTCCCTTTCAAAAGACTTGAACATATTATTGACTAGAAAAATATTTAATTGTGCGAAAGCATTAAGCGAGTATGATCGCGCTTACGAGGATGCAAAACTTGTAAACCTTGTCAGCATGTTTGCATCGTTAAAAGAAAAGTTGGGAAAACAAGAACGATTGTATGAGATAGAGAAGCTCAAGAAAGGCAGAGGTAGGGCAGATTAAAGAGTAATTAAGAGCAATCAATGGAAACAATAATTAGAAAGGAATTTCCCAAAGAATGACAAAACGGGGATGCGTTTTCGGTGACACCACACCAATGCCATTGCCATGGCGAAGCCAGCAGTGACATAATGGGGCCTCCTAGCAACGTGTGACGTCAAGAGAGAGAGCAGCGTCGCGATACAAAAAAACGCCGCTGCCCAACGTCATGGCGTACCCTAGCACAATGTCAAGAGCTGGTGGCGTGCGTGTAGCCTTCACTTCAGCGTGGATTGTGTCAGTCATTGCCTTTCTATCAATGAGTGCGCGAAAAACAAGAGCAAAGAAAGACGAGCAGGAGGAGGCATTATTCTTTCCCATTTTTCTAATGCCAGTGGCCGCAGTGATTCTCAGTAAGAAATCACTGTGAAATGACCTCAGTAAGAGGTCGTTTCGGAAAATAGTCCTCTACTGACGGAACGTATTCTACAAGCAGAGATTTTGTTAGAGGAATAACCTTAGTGCTTTTTAAATGTGCAAACAAGGAGGGATCATAGTGGTTCCTACTGGCCTATACAAAAAAAAGGCAGCACAGGCATTTAAGAAAGATTTTGTGTTTTTGAAGAAGAAAGCCATCATGGTACGCAATGAACTGCAGTTGGCCAGGCTGGCCAAGGTGATCAGTGTTTGAAAGAGAGTTGCCTTGAAGAGTTTTCCCATTAAAATCTCACAAAGTGCTGTTAACATCTGCTTGGGGAAGAAGAGGTTTGTGAGTGGGATGTACTTGGGATATTGTGTTTAACCAAAGGAATTACAGCACCAAATTTTTGACGAACCACACAGAAAGGCGCATGGGACAGGCGCCTGTCCCGTTCGTCGTTTTGTGTGGTTTGTAAAAAATTTAGCACTGTATTTTCTATTGGTAAAATGCAATGTCACACCAACAAGCCCAGGAAGAGATACTGTTCAGTTTATTTGGGAATAGAGGAAGAAGTTATGGGTGAGTGTGAAAGAGAAATTTCCGGTTTCGTTTCATATTACAGCTGGTAGTGTGCGCTTGTGTTGCGTTTCTATAAACATGTTTGTCTAAGTTGCGCCGCAGATCTGGGTACTATCCACCAACTCGCTCGTCAAGCCGTTATTCCAAGAACCATCAACATTGCTGCATACGTTGACATTACTGGCTCCTCAGCACATTCCCAATTACAAGCAAGTTACACCTTACAGCACTGCTGGCATTTGCATAAATACAGAAAACAGCGAATGTTTCTACATTCATCAGAAATTTATTGCAAAAAAGGACAAAGAACAAAGTGCCAAGCATTATGTGCAAAACATAAATGTAAGCAATGCTGGCAACTGCCACACATACTACTGTTCTGCTTCTCAGCCAGATGGCAACGGGACAAAAATAGCACTGCCCATGATTATATATCCTTGAAAGCCCAATGATGGTGCTTCAATAGTAACAAGAAATTAGCGTTAGCTGCACAGAAGGTTAAAAATAGTCATTCACATTTTAGGAGTTGTTCACAAGGCTAGCAGTGGCACCTTATGTACTTACCATATGGCCACAGCTGACAGTCCATTGAATATAACCATCACTGTGCTACTTCAGCCAATCATTGCTGCACTGTAGTACAATGTAAACCATAGTACCGGGCAGAAGAGAATACATCAGCTTGAATTTCGTTCTCACGCATTAAGTATTCGTTGTCAAATGCTGAGAAGGTGCAAGACCTCAAATATGATGCTCAGCAATCAGAGGGCTGCACACACGTATTAGCGTTTCTAACACGCAATAGTAGAATTCAACCTGTGATTATTGGCATGTGACACAGATTGCGCAAAGGCCGTATACTCCAAGCATTTATTAGCTGGTTGCAGTATATACAGTTAACGTTTGTTATTTGCCTTGATATACAGAATGAAAGAAAAACACCGCCATTGAAAATATGGTTTGACCAACACATGTGCAGGCACTGCTTTCTAATTAAAACAGCACTGGTTCCAAGCTAATATATCATTGTTTCATTGGTGTATCATTCGTTGTTTACCACCTCCTTTTGTGCTTTTCTTGGTCAAGGTTTTTATGTTAGGCCAAGAAAGATCCTGTAGCCATAACATTTCAAAACACACAAGTGTGGGAAGCACCCAGGTCAATCACACACCTGCTGCTTTTTCTGTTCTGATGAAATGACCCTGGCACCTGTGCCCATGGCTCTACAAGAGCCAGCCAGATCAAAGAATCCATGCCAAATGATGTCTACAGTAAATACGCCACAAAAGTTCGAGTGCAAGGGTTCGAGCACTTACAGTGAGTGGTAATGCAGGCAAGCGAGCTTACTGCAATACAGGAATGTTGGGCTCATTTCATTTAATTTGCTCAGATTTATTTTTATTAGACTGGAAAATCCAAATGCATGTTTAAGAAAAATGAGATCATGTGCAGATATAAGTGTCACATTTTCTCCGAAACCAAGAAAAAACAAAAGAACGGTGCTTTGTTGTGCCATGGGCAAGTGAATTCTGTCAGAAAGAATAGCTCAAGCACTGACAACAGTCATGGCACAAAACTTCTCGCTGTCACACACAACAATGTCTCTGGGTGTAAGAAGTTTGGTCATTTGACTCCAACCTAAGTCAATGTTGATGGATGAAAATAGAGGTGCTGTGATGTTTTCAGAACTGATCAGAAGCTTTCTACAGGAGCAATGTGCAGACAAGCCCATTGTTAAAAAACATTTTCCAAAGGGAAATAAGATGTCATGAGAGCTAAGTACAAAAAGCAGACAATGAAAATTAACAAATGCACAACAGTTTTCTACACTGCTGTGAATTGAATAATGTATATGCAAGTACTTCAGCAAAATTCACAACTTTATTCAACCGTGCAAGCATTTATAGCATGGCCACAAATCTAACCCATTATCTAGACAACACTTAACACAAATGATAGGAATCTAATAACATTTCATAGCACATAAGCACTTAAACTTGACGTATGCGATTTATATCTAACTAGGTGGCCGTTTTTTGGGTAGTGCAGCCACTAGGAGTCATCATATTATTCAATTCCGTTTGAAAACATGCTACACCTAAAACCTCCAAGGTTAGCAAACAATTTGAGACACTGCACGTTTTACTTTTTCATCAATCCAGCATAAGTCAATCTTGATGGATGAAAGTAGGGGTGCTGAGATGTTTTCAGAACTGATGAGTAATGTCAAAAAAATTTATAGCACTCAAAATACAAAATAAAGAATGCCGCCACCGCTCTCATCTTCTCCGCAACTCTAAGAGGCAGCTAGTAAAATGGCGTGCATAATAAAATGCTACATATCATTTAAAGCATCTTGCTGATGCGAACAATGTATGCCGTGATACAACCAAAGATCACAGAAGTCTGAGAGCTCAAAAGGTTATTGTTTTCAAAGCAAATGCTTCAGAAGCAGCCCGTGCCAGTTTAATTTGACAGCATGGAAATACTTTTTTAGACTAATTAATGCACATTATGTACTACAAACAACAAACACCTAAATACAGGTTAGGGAGAAACCCTCGTCGTAGTAAAAAGATAGCACGTTGCTAGCTAGTAGCAGGATGGGTATTAAAACAATGGGCTTTATGGAGATTAGCTTTTTGCCTTAATGATTGTTTCCTTTGTGGTGTTCCAAATCATGCTTCCTTGTAAATGCCTTAGGGCACAAGTCGCATTGGAATAACTTCACACCCTTGTGAGATAGTACATGTGATACAAGGTGCGCATTTTGCGAAAACGCCATGGGGCACAGCTGGCACTGGAACGGCCTTTCACCTGTGTGCGTACGTATGTGCATCACCAGGCTACTCCTTACTGAAAAACCATGGCCACAGTAATGACAACGGTATGGATGTTTGCCCGTATGAGTCATGATATGGCTCTGCAGGATTGATTTTTGGGCAAACTTTTTGCTGCAACGGTCGCACAGGTATGGACGCTCACCCGTGTGGGTGCGGAGGTGCCTATTTAGGTCACTTTTAAAGTTGAATCTTTTGCTGCAGTGGCTGCACTCATGCAGCTTCTTGCCTTCTGGTGTTGGTTTACCCTGGTGTGAGCTGGTAGAAGGCTCTGTGCAGTACCCCGTGAGGTTTTGATCCAATGAATCTTCACGTGTGTCATGCTCGCAGGTTGTGGTACCTGGGCCTGCATATGAAAGGCATAAGTTCAGTAAAAGGAGAGAGCCAACATCAAATAGAAGATAATTTGCACCAGGAATAAGATATACAATATTTTCCGGTTTATAAGACGCACCCCTCATATTTAGAGGATTTAAACGAAAAATAACTGGTATATAAGACACACCTCAATTTATTCAAGTTAGGGAAATAGGACTTGACTATATATGCTTTCTCGACCATCACGGGCTAAGTGCCTGAAAGAAAATTTGTTACGTACATTTGCGAATGACAGAAAGAACGAAGCAACACTCATGTGCGAAAAAATTCTCCCTCAGCAACAGCAGGAATACAATTATTACTCAAAGCTGTGAAAGGCTTCGTATTGGTACGCAGTAATCTATTTCTCGTGACAGTGCTCAGGTGTCTTCTTTCCACTCATAATTACTGCAGATATCATCGCTGCGCACGGGCGCTCTGACGCACGTGGCAAAACACACATGCAAAAGCCAGCATAAAATGTTGCAAATCGTAACTGGAAAAGAGATTCGGCTCGATGTGGCTTGTCTTGGTAGCGTGGAAAGCACGAGGAGCATGAACCTCGTCACCTTTTGGCATTCTGCCAGTGAGACAGCTATACAATTGAAGAACTATAACAACTGTTTATATTCTAATCGCAGGCTTCGCGACGGTTACCGTTTCATGATGAAGTTTGGGTATGAACATTGCACAAAACCAAATAAAGAAAATGCTCATAAGATGCACCGTTGTATAGGATGCACTACCCAAAATTTTGCCAAAAAATCGCGTCTGATACACCGGAAAATACAGTAATACATGCGCAAGGCAATTTCATCAACAGCTGTGGCAACTTGTCTTAAGTTAAATTCCCTTTCTATAATCCCTAGCACACAAACTAGGCAACACAAATCTAGATCACACTTATCTGTTCATTTGCAGAATGCTTACAAGCAACTTCAACCAACTGTCCAAAGCTGAACATATAACAAAGTTGAATTCATTAGGTCAGAACTCTACACTGAAGCAAAATATCCCTATTATGAGTGATGCATAATGTTCAAAAATTCTCAAAATGGAAAAAAGCTGCATTGATATGACCTTTCAGGCTTTCACAACAGATGCCTTTTTTAGAAATTATATCATTATAGGGTATCCTTTAAGAAAAAGAACAACGAAATGAGCTAATTTACATAATTTGATGACGTCCAGACAAGAAGCCTGCAGGCATAGACAGGCACGTGTAGTAAAGAAGAGCACAAATCACTATTATTGTCAGTTGTGAATGCTGCATTACAATCAAAGATATTTCAGGTTGTTTTGCCATGAGCAACGCATCCACAAATATAATTTTTCCAGGCCTACTGTATCTTTGGCAGGCTGCACTATATAAAACCTGATTCGACGTATATTGCAGAGTATGCTGGAATTTCAAGCATTTATTTGACAAAAACAAATTTCGTTATTCTGTTTGCTCCATATTACATTTCATGCTCTCGGCATCATGAGGCTGCGATTCTGAAAGGTCATACTCACAAAAACGGAATACATATTAGCACTTAGTAAAACTCTTTCCCATTGGCCAATGCACACCAGTTACTGGCTTCATGACAGAAACTGCCATCTATGCAGGCTTAGAAAGTAATGAGTGTCAGTTAGTTACGAGCAACGAAGCTCTGCACGAACTTGAAAAAGCTTCTTCAAACCGGTTTGAGAAACACAAAGGAAGCTTTCTGAAAGATCAATCAGAATTCCTAATGCTTACTCTGGTTCCAATAAATGCGTCATTTCTAACACACAGAAAACTTTTCAGTTTCTGACAGATGCCGAAAAACCTCAAGCCAAAACTAATATACTTTAGCCCACGAGAATGCAAGAATTCAGGGTGCAAGCTGAATGCACAAACAGCTCTATATTTTTTAAAGAACCAGCATGGTGTGTATAATGAAACGCCTGTCACTTCTGACCATGTAAAATGAACAAGAGTACAGATAGCACAAGTAAAAGCATGACGGAAGAAAGTAGCAGCCCGAAGTGAATCAGGATTACTGGCTTTTGTAAGCAACGCTGACACACTCTCCTACAGAAAATGAGGCATGCATCCCATTATAGGACAGTCACATGGTCAGGCCAGATGCCTACAGGTCTACAAAATGCATTCGTATAGGCTTCTATCAACAGCTGCTAGGAAGGGAAAACAATGCAACATATTTTTGCAAAGCGGCTTTCCACACACTTTGTAAAGTAAAAAAACACAGTAACAAGGAAAAGAAATTTTGTCACAATGCCAAAGGATCTAGGCAAGACATGTGGAAGAGTTAAGGCAGTAAAGCAAGTTACAAGATCATAGATGACGCACTAAAGACTCGGGTCACCAGTGAATAATTTATCTGAGTGCTTCTTTCCCCTAGAGCCTTCACTGAAGAACTTGAAAGATCCAAGGATAAAAAATAAATCACTCAGCCGATATAGTTCTAAAAATAGTGTCTTGTACACTGGTTTTCTCACAGACCCCCCCTACGCCCCCCCCCCACCCCCCATGCCATGATGTCATTATAATTCTTTGACAAACTTTGAGAGCCTTTGCTCAAGACAATCCCCTCATATTGAAAAACTCAGCGAAAAGTACACACAAGATGCACCATATTTTTCCACTTAGAGTGAACATATATACTCAACTATATGATCCTTGTGCGACGAACACAAAATGCTCCGAGCCTGTCAGAACACTCCTGACACACACAAAATCTGGCACACACAGAGCAGTGACACTATTTTTACTAAAAGCCTTCGAAGGATTCACCTTCTAAAATGCAATCAAAAAGCTTGTCGATTTCTGGCAACAGCGCTTCAGACATCTACTTCGCACTCAGAATTATCGATCTGATTGTAATCGTGCCGGACCACTCGTGTCCGGCACAATACACGCCAGTGGAAAACATATGCAGTAGTCACAACAGTTGCAAATGGAAAGTGGAATGAGCTGTCTTGTAATGGCTATGTGGAAGGCAAGGAGCCCGGATGTCATCATCTTGTGGCATTTCCTATTACAAATGCTTGCGGCCTGCGAGGTGCCCATAGACTTCATAGTCACGGAAGGCGTTACCATCGCTGTTTCACAATGAATTTCCCTATGGAACATAGTCCAAAAAAGAAGAAAAAAATGCACAGTTGCAAGGATGCACCAGCAAAATTTTTGTACACAAAATGTGTGTTATACACCGGAAAATACAGTCAAGAGTGAGGTTATGATAGACTGGAATTTGAACAAAAATGATGAGCACAGTCTCTTGCCAATTATTCCAGAACAATGTGGGCTTCATCTTCACAGGTGAAAAAAGGCAGTATTTAGTTTATATGTTTCTTACTTCTGAACCAGATACAAGACTATACTGAGGGCACACCGATTTCGATTTGCAGTGTATTTAAACCTATTTTGTATGCACTATGACACAAAAGGAAGACTGTTCTATTGTGGTTCATTTTATACTCCCCGATTCAATTTTTCACCAATTGTTTCAGAAGAAAAAAAAAAAAAACAGATGCACCAAAGATATCAGTAAGAGCAGATCTACATCAGGTATTGCCATCATTAGAATCTCAGCCTCCACACATTCAACACAACCCTTAACTTTGGCAAGCTCTCAATGGGTGTAATACGAAGACGTAAAATACGACCTTGCCTCTACCTTATTAATTGAAGCCATCGCAGTTGAGTGAATTCAGATTCTGTGCCACTAGATATATAATGGATGAACGGATGGAACATGAAAGCGTCCCCTTTGAAATAGGGTAATGGTGGCTGCCACCATGCTCGGATGTTTTCTTTTCAAAATATATTGAAGTTTGTTACAGACCAGTCCCCAAATTCATCATTCAAATAACTAAACATATATTTCTACACTTCCGACTTAAATTCACCTTTCTGCTTTTCAGCCACCCATCTTCCAATAGCTTTTTCTAACAGCCACCACAGATACCATCTCGTTAAAGTTCTCTGATAACAACAAAACTCGCCAGCACGTTGGTGTTCTCTCACCGCAGCGGTATCGGTCATCAATCTACATTTTCTTTTCCGATCGCAGATGAAATGCTTGCTGACAGGCAGCCGCTACCGATCGCCACATCTGGCAAGGAAACTCACTGATCACTATATCCAAGGGCCTCAGGGAGAGAAACTACAGAAAAACCTCATTACACGAAACATTCAAAGGACACGAAAAAGATGTCGATTGTAAACAAAAAATTTTAAAAGCACAATGTTGATCAGTTTATTGCACATCAGCATTAAATGCATTCACACGCAATAATAGGGAATGGTTCAGGAAAGCTAAAAGAAGTTATTCATACTAGTATGTATTTTTGTGAGTGAAGAGTGTATTCCTTGCCATATTCTGGTGCTTTCTTCTTTGTAAGGCTTTCTCCATCCTTCATTATGAGAAGAACATCTAATGCTCCATACTAATGCTACCCTCATTATTTTCCCCGAGCGCTTTGGCTGCTGTACAGATCAGTGTACCATTCCCCGGCTACTTTGACAAACTCATCCATTTTAGTCGATATTGTCAACCTTGCCTATTCGGACATAGATCAGAATTTTGGCATCTTTTACAATCTTTGCTTTCTTAGTTCAAGTAATACAGCAAAAATGGAAGGGTATAACACTGCACACTTATGTCACAAGCTATGGCTTTGTGAAAAGTATGAGTATCACTGTGGGACAGCAGTAGTTCCGAAATATTCTTCATTGGGAAAGTTGTATTCCTTGTGCTCACAATTATGGTTGATGCCTGCAACACAAAAAACAGCAAAATTATCAGCAATAAAAAGACCCAAAGCAACATGTATGTGAATATTGGGTTTTATGGGATATCAGAAGGTAAGAGAGACCGGCTAACATGTGCTAAGCACAGTGCTGGAGAAACCTCAGCATTGCGTTAAAGGAAGATTTTTAAATTCCGTTTCCTTCATAACACTTCCTTCCATTTGAAATTCAATGCACAATAAGCCTGCTGTTGCATTCCTTCGAAAAAGTAAGTTGGGATTCGAAGAAATGCATTTAATGTAAAATTCTGTGAAGTGCTTTTGCTTTAGTTCTTAAATTTTTCTGCTAACAAATAATATATGGCTCACTGTGACCGCCTAGTCACAGTTCAGAAACGGCCTTCCTCATTTTCAGAGTATCAAGTTATGCATGTCCTATGCGAAGGCAGCATAAAAAAAAACTTCAGCTGTTGAGAAAACAGCCACCAGCAAGATGTGGTATTCTAACACAGAGGTGGTATTTTAACACTAGGTCATTTAGACTCTATGTACACAAGGCACATAGTACAAAAGCAATGGTAATTGTTGAAGCAGCTGCCCTTGTTTCATGGTCTGTCAAAAGACTGCCTGCATGAAAACCAACAAGATACCCTCGGCTTTATCCATCCAGGAGAGAGAAAGAGAAGGACTGAATGCATGAATCTGGTCATATATTTCTCAATCAGCTCAGCCATAGCAAAGTCTGTGCATTTATGGAGGTTATGAATCACGGACATATGTGACACTTATCAGATTGAGAACAGACAGACCATGCAGGCATTTGTTTTACCAATAAATATATTACACACAAGTGAACAAACCACCACAATGTCAAGGCAGAAGGAGGTCTGATTGGGGTGCTATAACCTTGTACCTCTTTCAGCATAAATATCCCTTACGACTCTTTGCATCACATAGTTCAAAGATAATTCCCGAACGTAAGTCTGTTCAAGGTGCAGTTAAGCAAGAAAATCAGATCATCTAGCTTTTATCGGCTGCAATTATATACCCGATTATGCATAATGTTAATACAAACTGAGAAGCTACAGAGCTGACAACACAGTAAGTAATGTGGCTTAAAACTAACATATCCAAATAAACAAAGACAGTCTTGCACAGACATTATTGAGCAATGCTGAGTATATATCTAATGAAATATCACCAAAAGGATAGCATGATGCCAGATTCCTTACGATATAAAAAGGAAATTAGCAGCTAGACTCCAACATGCTTGAAACTCGGAATGTGAATACCGAGAACAACTACAGCAAGTAAAAAATTATGGTTGGTTTATTTTATGGAGCTTAATATCCTGTGGGGATAGACGTGTATCCCACTTTCCTTTCTAACCAACGACGAGCGCAGCCGAGTGACGAGACGACGTGCGCTCGCTAGGAGAAGGTGGGGGAGAAGGCACTTAGCGTTTCCCTCGCTTCTCATACACAGCGACACCACAACATCGCACTGGTAACTTAGGGAAGGGTATATTCTAAACGCGAGGAGGAACAAATTGCATCTCGTCGTCATGACCCGAGAAGCAACCGATTACTTTTCGGTATGCAATACAGACAGGAATAAAACCGCGGTGCCAGCAAGGGAAGGGTCTTGCCTCGCCTGCAACTGGGGACTTTCGACATACGACCCTGACCTTCTCTGTCGGCCGACGACGAGGACAACCTGGAGAGATACCCGAACCCTTATGCTATCGGATAGAGCATTCTTCCGCAGTGTGTTTTGTAGTCTTATGTAAGGGTTATTAAATAGTTACCTAGCGTGCTCAGTCGTTGCCTATTTCGTACGACCTACCGTGTCTGCGAATCTACACCACGGGTTCGAGACACGTGTCGCGTACGAGTAACGCCTGCGTGCAGTTGGTACGGGAGCTTGCCTACCCCACCGGCTGTGCATAGCCGTAATCCCATAATTCCAAAGCGACTTAGACTATGAGAGACAACGCAGTGTGTTTTGTAGTCTTATGTTAGGGTTATTAAATAGTTACCCAGCGTGCTCAGTCGTTGCCTATTTCGTACGACCTACCGTGTCTGCGAATCTACACCACGCGTTCGAGACAAGTGTCGCGTACGAGTAACGCCTGCGTGCAGTTGGTACGGGAGCTTGCCTACCCTGCCGGCTGTGCATAGCCGTAATCCCAAACCGACTCAGACTATGAGAGACAACACAGTAGCAGGCTTTTCGAATCTTTACCGCACTAACATCGCACAACAGTGCAGGGTTTGATCCCACATTCTTAGGCACAACAGTTGAATGCCTTAACTACTGCATCACCATGGCGGGTTGTAAAAAGCTATTCAGATGCAATAAAGTAAGCACAGAACACAAATCCCCTATCACTAATGCTTACTACAGAAGTGACGTACGTTTTGTCTCAGCAAAAGAAAAAAAAAAATCTGCTATACCCTCTCACATGGTATGCACTACATAATAGTGTACAAAGCAAACATGGAGCTTTTTAGAGCATGCTCCCTCTCCATGTGATCTCTTTGCTTCAAGAGAATATCACATCCTTCATGTAACAGATTGGTGGCATTATGCCAGATAACAAACACTGTAAATATTGCACCATATAGTGAATGGAGTGGCTCGTCATACACAATTTTTGGCAGGCATTAATTTGTCCTCTGTAGTAACATCAATGTTTGTCTGAAAAGTAAGGCCCTTTATATTTATATTTACAAAGCATACAGCCATACACGGGCCAAAACCATATTAGCTTACATTGCCCTCTCCGTCAACTTTTACAACTTTGTCCATTGGTAAACAACTCAATAACAGTTGAGATTACATTGCAATATGTGTTCAGCAGATATAAAAGTGTTTTGTAAATTTCATGAATTTTCTAGCAAGCTGCCTTTGAGTAAAAAGTGACTGGCATCACTTCTTGGCTTATCTCTAATAGATATTATTTGCATGAACCTTCACATGATTACTTGAAAGGCTACAACAATTCAGTATTGCTATTTCCATCAATGCAACATTTACCATAAAAGTTTGCTACCCTGAAAAAATTTACCGCTTGCACCTTGCAATGAAACTCAATGAATTCGCTTTCAAAAGACTTGAACATATTAATTGACTAGAAAAATATTTAATTATGCAAAAGCATTAAGCGAGTATGATCGCGCTTACGTGGACGCAAATCTTGTAAAACTTGTCAGCATGTTTGCATCGATAAAAGAAAAGTTGGGAAAACAAGAACGATTGTATGAGGTAGAGAAGCTCAAGAAAGGCAGAGCTAGGTCAGATTAAAGAGTAATTAAGAGGAATCAATGGAAACAATAATTAGAAAGGAATTTGCCAAAAAATGACAAAACGGGGATGCGCTTTCGGTGACACCACACCGATGCCATTGCAATGGGGAAGCCGCAGTGACATAATGGCGCCTCCTAGCAACGTGTGGCGTCAAGAGAGAGCGCAGCGTCGCGATGCAAAAAACGCCGCTGCCCGACGTCACGGCGTACCCTAGCACAATGTCAAGAGCTGGTGGCGTGCGTGTAACCTTCACTTAAGCGTGGATTGTGTCAGTCATTGCCTGTCTATCAATGAGTGCGCGAAAAACAAGAGCAAAGAAAGACGAGCAGGAGGAGGCATTATTCTTTCCCATTTTTCTAATGCCGGTGGCCGCAGTGATTCTCAGTAAGAAGTCGCTGTGAAATGAACTCAGTAAGAGGTAGTTTCGGAAGATGCTCCTGCTACTGACGGAACGTATTCTACAAGCAGAGATTTTGTTAGAGGAATAACCTTTGTGCTTTTTAAATGTGCAAACAAGGAGGCATCAGAGTGGTTCCTACTGGCCTATACAAAGAAAAGGCAGCCCAGGCATTTAAGGATTTTGTGTTTTTGAAGAAGAAAGCCATCATGGTACGTAATGAACTGCAGTTGGCCAGGCTGGCCAAGGCGATCAGTGTTTGAAAGAGAGTTGCCTTGACGAGTTTTCCCATTAAAATCTCACAAACTGGTCTCGTTGATTAGATGCATTGGGAGTAAACGTGAATCGTGGCAGCTGCAGGTGCATGGTGGTTTTTTTCTAGTTTGTGAAAATGTGGCAGAAGTTATGGCTGTCATGCTTGGACGATGTGAGTGATGGGCTTGGATGTGAGTGCTGTTAACATCTGCTTGGGGAAGAAGAGGTTTGCGAGTGGGATGTACTTGGGATATTGTGTTTACCCAAAGGAAATACAGCACGAAATTTTTGACGAACCACACAGAAAGACGTATGGAACAGGCGCCTGTCTCGTTCATCTTTTTGTGTGGTTTGTCAAAAATTTAGCACTGCATTTCCTTTTGGTAAACTATAATGTCACACCAACTAGCCCAGCAAGAGATACTGTTCAGTGTACTTGGGAATAGAAGAAGAAATTATGGGTGAGTGTGAAAGAGAAATTTCCGGTTTCGTTTCATATTACAGTTGGTAGTGTACGCCGGTGTTGCGTTTCTATATACATGTTTGTCTAAGTTGTGCCGCAGGTCTGCGTACGATCCACCAACTCGCTCGTCAAGCCGTTATTCCAAGAAACATCAACATTGCTGCATACGTTGACATTACTGGCTCCTCAGCACATTCCCAATTACAAGCAAGTTACACCTTACAGCACTGCTGGCATTTGCATAAATACAGAAAACAGCAAATGTTTTTACATTCATCAGTAATTTATTTCAAAAAAGGACAAAGAACAAAGTGCCAAGCATTATGTGCAAAACATAAATGTAAGCAATGCTGGCAAGTGCCACACATACTACTGTTCTGCTTCTCAGCCAGATGGCAAGGGGACAAAAATAGCACTGCCCATGATTATATATCCTTAAAAGCCCAATGATGGTGCTTCAATAGAAACAAGAAATTAGCGTTAGCTGCACAGCAAATTAAAAATAGTCATTCACATTTTAGGAATTGACAAGACTAAGAGTGGTACCTTATGTACTTACCATATGGACCACAGCTGACAGTCCATTGAATATAACCATCACTGTGCTACTTCACCCATTCATTGCTCAGCTGTAGTACAATAAAAACCATAGCACTGAGCAGAAGGCAATACAGAAGTGAATTATATGCGCTTTTTTTTTTTTTCACCACGCACGAAACCTTCACAGGAACAGTTACTAACATTACACCATTTTGAATTGTATTCATGCAAACCTGGCCATTTTTGTACTTGGATAAAAATAGTTACATCACTTGCATTTCATTCTCACGCATCAAGTATTCGTTGTCAAATGCTAAGAAGGTACAAGACCTCAAATATGATGCTCAGCAATCAGCAAGGGCTGGACACACTTATTAGCGTTTTTACCACGCAATAGTAGAATTCAACCTTTGTTTTTTAGCATGTGACACAGATTGCGCAAAGGCCGTATACTCTAAGCATTTAATAGCTGGTTCCAGTATTCCAGTATATACAGTTAACTTTTGTTATTCGCCTTGATACAAAGAATGAAAGAAAAACACCGACATTGAAGATATGGTCCCCAACAAACACATGTGCAGGCACTGCTCTCTAATTTAAAATAGCACTGGTTCCACGCTAGTGTATAATTGTTTCATTGGTGTATCATTCGTTGTTTACCACCTCCTATTGTGCTTTTCTTTGTAAAGGTTTTTATCCTAGGCCAACAAAGATCCTGTAGCCATAACATTTCAAAACACAACAGTGTGGGAAGCACCCAGGTCAATCACAGACCTGCTGCTTTTGCTGTTCTGATGAAATGACCCCGGCACCTGTGCCCATGGCTCTACAAGAGCCAGCCAGATCTAAGCAACCATGCCGAATGATGTCTATAGCAAATACGCCACAAAAGTTCGAATGCAAGGGTTCGAGCACTTACAGTGAGTGGTAATGCAGGCAAGCGAGCTTAATGCAATACAGGAATGTTGGGGTCATTTCATTTAATTTGCCCAGATTTATTTTTATTATACTGGAAAATCCAAATGCATGTTTAAGAAAAATCAGATCATGTACAGATATAAGCGTCACATTTTCTCCGAAACCAAGAAAAAACAAAAGAACTGTGCTTTGTTGTGCCATGGGCAAGTGAATTCTTTCACAAAGAATAGCTCAAGCACTGACAATAGTCATGGTACAAAACTTCTCGCTGTCACACACAGCAATGTCTCTGGGTGTAAGAAGTTTGGTCGTTTGACTCCAACCTAAGTCAACGTTGATGGATGAAAATAGAGGTGCTGTGATGTTTTCAGAACTGATCAGAAGCTTTCTACAGGGCCAATGTGCAGACAAGCCCATTGTTAAAAAAACATCTTCCAAAGGGAAATAATATGTCATGAGAGCTAAGTACAAAAAGCAGACAATGAAAATTAACAAATGCACAACAGTTTTCTACACTGCTGTGATTTGAATAATGCATATGCAAGTACTTCAGCAAAATTCACAACTTTGTTCAACCATGCAAGCATTTATAGCACGGCCTCAAATCTAACCCATTATGTAGACAACACTTAACACAAATGATAGGAATCTAATAACATTTCATAGCGCATAAGCACTTAAACTTGACGTATGCGATTTATATCTAACTAGGTGGCCGTTTTTTGGGTAGTGCAGCCACTTGGTGTCATCATATTATTAAATTCCCTTTGAAAACATGCTACCCCTAAAACCTCCAAGGTTAGCAAACAATTTGAGACACTGCACTTTTTACTTTTTCATCAATCCAGCATAAGTTAATCTTGATGGATGAAAGCAGGGGTGCTGAAATGTTTTCAGAACTGATGAGTAATGTAAAAAAAATTTAATGCACTCAAAATACAAAATAAAGAATGCCGCCACGCTCTCATCTTCTCCGCAACTCTCAGAGGCAGCTAGTAAAATGGCGTGCATAATAAAATGCTACATATCGTTTAAAGCATCTTGCTGATGCGAGCAATGTATGCCGTGATACAACCAAAGATCAGAGAAGTCTGAGGACTCAAAAGGTTATAGTTCTTCTCAGAGAAAATGCTTCAGAAGCAGCCCATGCCAGTTTAATTTGACAGCATGTAAATACTTTTTTAGACTAATTAATGCACATTAAGTACTACAAACGACAAACACCTAAATACAGGTTAGAGAGAAACCCTCGTCTGAGTAAAGAGATAGCACGTTGCTAGCTAGTAGCAGGATGGGTATTAAAGCAATCGGCTTTAAGAAAATTAGCTTTTTGCCTTAATGATTGTTTCCTTTGTGGTGTTCCAATTCATGATTCCTTGTAAATGCCCTAGGGCACAAGTCGCATTGGAATAACTTCACACCCTTGTGAGATAGTACATGTGGTACAAGGTGCGCATTTCGCGAAAACGCCATGGGGCACAGCTGGCACTGGAACGGCCTTTCACCTGTGTGCGTACGTATGTGCATCACCAGGTTATTCCTTACTGAAAAACCATGGCCACAGTAATGACAACGGTACGGACGTTCGCCCGTATGAGTCATGATATGGGTCTGCAGGGTTGATTTTTGAGCAAACGTTTTGCTGCAACGGTCGCACTGGTATGGACGCTCACCCGTGTGGATGCGGAGGTGCCTAGTTAGGACAGATTTCAAGGTAAATCTTTTGCTGCAGTGGCTGCACTCATGCAGCTTCTTGCCTTCTAGTGTTGGTTTACCCTGGTGTGAGCTGGCAGAAGGCTCTGTGCAGTGCCCCGGGTTGTTTTGATCCAATGAATCTTCACGTGCATCATGCTCGCAGGTTGTGGTACCTGGGCCTGCATATGAAAGGCATAAGTTCAGTAAAAGGAGAGAGCCAACATCAAATAGAAGATAATTTGCACCAGGAATAAGATATACCATATTTTCCAGTTTATAAGACGCACCCCTCATATTTAGAGGCTTTAAACGAAAAATAACTGGTATATAAGACACACCTCATTCATTTTATTCAAGTTAGGGAAATAGGACTTGACTATATATGCTTTCTCGACCATCACGGGCTAAGTGCCTGAAAGAAAATTTGTTACGTACATTTGCGAATGATAGAAAGAAGCAACACTCATGTGCGAAAAAATTCTCCCTCAGCAACAGCAAGAATAGAATTATTACTCAAAGCCGTGAAAGGCTTCATCTTGGTACGTAGCAATCTATTTCTCATGAAAGTGCTCAGGTGTCTTCTTTCCACTCATTACTGCAGAAATCATCGCTGCGCACGGGCGCTCTAACGCACGTGGCAAAACGCACATAAGGAACAAGAAAACACACATGCAATAGCCAGCATAAAATGTTGCAAATCGTAACTGGAAAAAAGAGTCGGCTCGATGTGGCTTGTCTTGGTAGCGTGGAAAGCGCGAGAAGCATGAACATCATCACATTTTGGTATTCTGCCAGTGAGACAGCTGTACAATTGTAGAACTATAATGACTGTAAATATTGTAATTGCAGGCTTCGCGACCATTACCGTTTCATGATGAAGTTTGGGTATGAACATTGCACAAAACAAAATAAAGAAAATGCTCATAAGATGCACCGTTGTATAGGATGCACTACTGAAAATTTTGCCAAAATATTGTGTCTTATATACCAGAAAATAGAGCAATGCATGCAGAAGGCAATTTCATCAACAGCTCTGGCAACTTGTCTGAAGTTAAATTCCCTTTCTATAATCCCAGCACACAAATTAGGCAACACAAATCTAGATTACACTTATCTGTTCATTTGCAGAATGCTTACAAGCAACTTCAACCAACTGTCCAAAGCTGAACATATAACAAAGTTAAATTTATTAAGTCAGAACTCTACACTGAAGCAAAATATCCCTATTATGAGCGATGCATAATGTTAAAACATTCTCAAAATTGAAAAAAGCTGCATTGATATGACCTTTCAGGCTTTCACAACAGATACCTTTTTTAGAAATTATATCATTTTAGGGTATCCTTTAAGAAAAAGAATAACGAAATGAGCTAATTTACATAATTTGATGACGTCCAGACAAGAAGCCTGCAGGCATAGACAGGCACGTGTAGTAAAGAAGAGCACAAATCACTATTATTCTGTCAGTTGGGAATCCTGCATTACAATCAAAGATATTTCAGGTTGTTTTGCCATGAGCAACGCATCCACAAATTTAATTTTTCCAGGCCTGCTGTATCTTTGGCAGGCTGCACTATAAAAAATCTGATTCGACACATATTGCAGAGTATGCTGGAATTTCAAGCATTTATTTGACAAAAACAAATTTCGTTATTCTGTTTGCTCCATATTACATTTCATGCTCTCGGCATCATGAGGCTGCGATTCTGAAAGGTCATACTGACAAAAACGAAACACAGATTAGCACTTAGTAAAACTCTCTCCTATTGGCCCATGTACACCAATTACTGGCTTCATGACAGAAACTGCCATCTATGCATGCTTAGAAAGTAATGAGTGCCAGCTAGTTACGAGCAGCGGAGCTCTGCATGAACTTGAAAAAGCTTTTTCAAACAGGTTTGACAAACGCAAAGGAAGCATTTTGAAAAATCAATCAGAATTCCTAATACTTACTCTGGTTCCAATAAATGTATCATTTCTAACAAACAGCACACTTTTCAGTTTCTGACAGATGCCGCAAAATCTCAAGCCAAGACTTATATACTTTAGCCTACAATATGCTTCAAGCTATGAACCAAGACCTAAAACGAGAATGCAAGAATTCAGGGTGCAAGCTGAATGCACAAACAGCTCTATATTTTTTAAAGAACCAGCAAGGTGTGCATAATAAAATGCCTGTCACGTCTGACCATGTAAAACGAACAAGAGTACAGATAGCACAAGTAAAAGCATGACGGAAGAAACTAGCAGCCCGAGGTGAATCGTGATTACCGGCTGTTATAAGCAACGCTGACACACTCTCCTACAGAAAGTGAGGCACGCATCCCATTATAGGACAGTCACATGGTCAGGCCAGATCCCTACAGGTCAACAAAATGCATTCGTATAGCCTTCTATCAACAGCTGCTAGGTAAAAAAGACAATGCAACATATTTTTGCAAAGCGGCTTTCCACACACTTTGTAAAGTAAAAAAATACAGTAACAAGAAAAAGAAATTTTGTCACAATGCCAAAGGATCTATGTAAGACATGTAGAAGACTTAAGGCAGTAAAGCATGTTACAAGATCATAGACGATGCACTAAAGACTCAGGCCACCAGTGTGCTTCTCTCCTCTAGAGTTTTCACTGAAGAACTTGAAAGATCATGGATAAAAAATAAATCTCTCAGCCCGTATAGTTCTAAAAATGATGTCTTGTACACTGGTTTTCTCATACACCCATGCCATGATGTCACAATAATTCTTTGACGACCTCTGAGAACCTTTGTTTAAGATACTCCCCTCATATTGAAAAACTTTCAGCGAAAAGTATACACAAGATGCACCATAATTTTTCCACTTAGAGTGAACATATACTCAACTATATGATCCTTGTGCGACGAACACAAAATCCTCCGAGCCTATCAGAACACTCCTACCACAAAACGAAATGAATTGATAGGCAACACACCCCAAAATCTTGGCACACACCGACCAGCGACACTACTTTTACTAAAAGCCTTCAAAGGATTCACCTTCTAAAATGCAATCAAAAAGTTTGTCGATTTCTGGCGACAGCGCTGCAGACATCTACTTCACACTCAGAATTACCGATCTGATTGTAATCGTGCCTGACCACTCGTGTCGGACACAATACACGCCAGTGGAAAACATATGCAGTAGTCACAACAGTTGCAAATGGAAAGTGGAATAAGCTGTCTTGTAATGGCTGTGTGGAAGGTAAGGAACACGGATGTCATCATCTTGCGGCATTTCCTATTACAAATGCTTGCGGCCTGCGAGATGTCCATAGACTTCATAGTCATGGAAGTCGTTACCATCGCTGTTTCACGATGAATTTCCCTATGGAACATAGTGCAAAAAATAAAAAAAAAATGCACAGTTGCAAGGATGCACCAGCAAAATTTTTGTACACAAAATGTGTGTTATACACCGGAAAATACAGTCAAGAGTGAGGTTATGATACACTGGAATTTGAACAAAAGTGATGAGCACAGTCTCTTGCCAATTATTCCAGAACAATGTGGGCTTCATCTTCACAGGTGAAAAAAGGCAGTATTTAGTTTATATGTTTCTTAGTTCTGAACCAGATACGAGACTATAGTGAGGGCACACCGATTTCGATTTGCAGTGTATTTAAACCTATTTTGTACGCACTATGACACAAAAGGAAGAATGTTCTATTGTGGTTCATTTTATACTCGCCGATTCAATTTGTCACCAATTTTTTTCAGAAGAAAAAAAAAACAGATGCACCAAAGGTATCAGTAAGAGCAGATCTACATCAGGTATTGCCACCATTAGAATCTCGGCCTCCACACATTCAACACAACCCTTAAGTTTGGCAAGCTCTCAATGGGTGTAATACGAAGACGTAAAATACGACCTTGCCTCTACCTTATTAAATGAAGCCGTCGCAGTTGAGTGATTCTTTTATGAATCCAGTTTCTGTGCCACTAGATATATAATGGATGAGTGGATGGAACATGAAAGCGTCCCCTTTGAAATAGGGTAATGGTGGCTGCCACCATGCTCAGATGTTTTCTTTTTAAAATATATCGAAGTTTGTTACAGACCAGTCTACAAATTCACCATTCAAATTACTAAACATATATTTCTACACTTCCGACCTTAATTCACCTTTCTGCTTTTCAGCCACCAATCTTCCAATAGCTTTTTCTAACTGCCACCACAGATACAATCCCCCAACCACTGGCATCACTAAATCCAAGGGCCTCAGGGAGAGAAACTACAGAAAAACCTCGTTACAAGAAACATTCAAAGGACACGAAAAAGATGTCTCTTGTAAACAAAAAATTTTAAAAGCACAATGTTGATCAGTTTATTGCACATAAGCATTAAATGCATTCACACGCAATAATAGGGAATGGTTCAGGAAAGCTAAAAGAAGTTATTCATACTAGTATGTATTTTTGTGAGTGCAGAATGTATTCCTCCCCATATTCTGGTGCTTCCTTCTTTGTAAGGCTTTCTCCATCCTTCATTATGAAACGAACATCTAATACTCCGTACTAATGCTACCCTCATTATTTTCCCCGAGCGCTTTTGCTGCTGTACAGATCAGTGTACCATTCCACGGCTACTTTGACAAACTCATCCATATTAGTCATGACATTGCCCACCTAGTCTATTCGGACATAGATCAGAATTTTGGCATCTTTTACAATCTTTGCTTTCTTAGTTCAAATAATACAGCAAAAATGGATGGGTATAACACTGCACACTTATGTCACAAGCTATGGCTTTGTGAAAAGTATGAGTATCACTGCGGAACAGCAGTAGTTCCGACATATTCTACATTGGGAAAGTTGTATTCCTTGTGCTCACAATTATGGTTGATGCCTGCAACACAAAAAACAGCAAAATTAGTCACAGCAGCAATAAAAAGACCCAAAGCAACAGGTATGTACCTATTGGGTTTTATGGGATATCAGAAGGTAAGAGAGACAGGCTAACATGTGCTAAGCACAGTGTTGGAGAAACCTCGGCATTGTGTTAAAGGAAGATTTTTAAATTCCGTTTCCTTCATAATAGTTTCTTCCATTTGAAATTCAATGCACAGTAAGCCTGCTGTTGCATTACTTCGAAAAAGTAAGTTGGGATTCGAAGAAATGCATTTAATGTAAAATTCTGTGAACTGCTTTTGCTTTAGTTCTTAAATTTTTCTGCTAACAAATAATATATGGCTCACTGTGACCGCCTAGTCACAGTTCAGAAACGGCCTTCCTCATTTTCAGAGTATCAAGTTATGCATGTCCTATGCGAAGGCAGCATAAAAAAAAACTTCAGCTGTTGAGAAAACAGCCACCAGCAAGATGTGGTATTCTAACACAGAGGTGGTATTTTAACACTAGGTCATTTAGACTCTATGTACACAAGGCACATAGTACAAAAGCAATGGTAATTGTTGAAGCAGCTGCCCTTGTTTCATGGTCTGTCAAGAGACTGCCTGCATGAAAACCAACAAGATACCCTCGGCTTTATCCATCCAGGAGAGAGAAAGAGAAGGACTGAATGCATGAATCTGGTCATATATTTCTCAATCAGCTCAGCCATAGCAAAGTCTGTGCATTTATGAAGGTTATGAATCACGGACATATGTGACACTTATCAGATTGAGAACAGACAGACCATGCAGGCATTTGTTTTACCAATAAATATAATACACACAAGTGAACAAACCACCACAATGTCAAGACAGAAGGAGGTCTGATTGGGGTGCTATAACCTTGTACCTCTTTCAGCATAAATATCCCTTACGACTCTTTGCATCACATAGTTCAAAGATAATTCCCGAACGTAAGTCTGTTCAAGGTGCAGTTAAGCAAGAAAATCAGTTCATCTAGCTTTTATTGGCTGCTATTATATACCCGATTATGCATAACGTTAATACAAACTGAGAAGCTACAGAGCTGACAACACAGTAAGTAATGTGGCTTAAAACTAACATATCCAAATAAACAAAGACAGTCTTGCACAGACATTATTGAGCAATGCTGAGTATATATCTAATGAAATATCACCAAAAGGATAGCATAATGCCAGATTCCTTACGATATAAAAAGGAAATTAGCAGCTAGACTCCAACATGCTTGAAAATCGGAATGTGAATACCGAGAACCACTACAGCAAGTCAAAAATTCTGGTTGGTTTATTTTATGGAGCTTAATATCCTGTGGGCATACACGTGTATCCCACTTTCCTTTCTAACCAACGACGAACGCAGCCGAGTGACGAGACGACGTGCGCTCGCTAGGAGAAGGTGGGGGAGAAGGCACTTGGCGTTTCCCTCGCTTCTCATACACAGCGACCCCACAACATCGCACTGGTAACTTAGGGAAGGGGATAATCCAAACGCGAGGAGGAACTAATTGCATCTCGTCGTCTTGTCCCGAGAAGCAACCGATTACTTCTCGGTATGCAATACAGCGAGGAATAAAACCGCGGTGCCAGCAAGGGGAAGGGTCTTGCCTCGCCTGCAACTGGGGACCTTCGACATACGACCCTGACCTTCTCTGTCGGCCGACGACTAGGACAACCTGGTGAGATACCCGAACCCTTGAGTTATCGGATAGAGCAATCTTCCGCAGTGTGTTTTGTTGTCTTATGTTAGGGTTATTAAATAGTTACCTAGCGTGCTCAGCTCAGTCGTTGCCTATTTCATACGGACCTACCGTGGCTGCCAATCTACACCACGGGTTCGAGACACGTGTCACGTACGAGTAACGCCTGCGTGCAGTTGGCACGGGAGCTTGCCTACCCCGCTGGCTGTGCATAGCCGTAATCCCATAATCCCAAAGCGACTCAGACTATGAGAGACAGCACACTAGAGGGACTTTTCAAATTTTTACCGCACTAACATCGCACAACAGTGCAGGATTTGATCCCACATCCGTAGGCACAACAGTTGAATGCCTTAACTACTGCATCACCATTGGGGGTCGTAAAAAGCTATTCAGATGCAATAAAGTAAGCACAGAACACAAATGCCCTATCACTAATGCTTACTACAGAAGTGACGTACGTTTTGTCTCAGCAAAAGAAAAAAAAAATCTGCTTTAACCCTCTTACATGGTATGCACTACATAATAGTGTACAAAGCAAACATGGAGCTTTTTAGAGCATGCTCCCTCTCCATGTGATTTCTTTGCTTCAAGAGAATATCACATTCTTCATGTCGCAGATTGGTGGCATTATGCCAGATAACAAACACTGTAAATATTGCACCATATAGTGAATGGAGTGGCACATTATACACCATTTTTGGCAGGCATTAATTTGTCCCCTGTAGTAATATCAATTTTTGTCTGAAAAGTAAGGCCCTTTATATTTATATTTACAAAGCATACAGCCATACACGGGCCAAAACCATATTAGCTTACGTTGCCCTCTCCGTCAACATTTACAAATTTGTCCATTGGTAAACAACTCAATAAAGGTTGAGATTACATTGCAATATGTGTTCAGCAGATATAAAAGTGTTTTGTAAATTTCATGAATTTTTCTAGCAAGCTGCCTTTGAGAAAAAAGTGACTGGCAGCACTTCTTGGCTTATCTCTAATAGATATTATTTGCATGAACCTTCACATGATTACTTGAAAGGCTACAACAAATCAGTATTGCTATTTCCATCAATGCAACATTTACCATAAAAGTTTGCTACCCTGAAAAAATTCACCGCTTGCACCTTGCAATGAAACTCAATGAATTCCCTTTCAAATGACTTGAACATATTAATTGACTAGAAAAATATTTAATTGTGCGAAAGCATTAAGCGAGTATGATCGCGCTTACGTGGACACAAAACTTTTAAAACTTGTCAGCATGTTTGCATCGTTAAAAGAAAAGTTGGGAAAACAAAAACGATTGTATGAGATAGAGAAGCTCAAGAGAGGCAGAGGTAGGTCAGATTAAAGAGTAATTAAGAGGAATCAATGAAAACAATATTTAGAAAGGAATTTCCTAAAGAATGACAAAACGGGGATGCGCTTTCGGTGACACCACACCAATGCCGTTGCCATGGGGAAGCCAGCAGTGACGTAATGGCGCCTCCTAGCAACGTGTGGCGTCAAGAGAGAGGGCAGCGTCGCGATGCAAAAACCGCCGCTGCCCGACGTCATGGCGTACCCTAGCACAATGTCAAGAGCTGGTGGCGTGCGTGTAGCCTTCACTACAGCGTGAATTGTGTCAGTCATTGCCTTTCTATCAATGAGTGCGCGAAAAACAAGAGCAAAGAAAGACGAGTTAGGACGAGGCATCATTCTTTCCCATTTTTCTAATGCCGGTGGCCACAGTGATTCTCAGTAAGAAGTCACTGTGAAATGACCTCAGTAAGAGGTTGTTTCGGAAGATGGTCCTGCTACTGATGGAACGTATTCTACAAGCAGAGATTTTGTTAGAGGAATAACCTTAGTGCTTTTTAAATGTGCAAACAAGGAGGCATCATAGTGGTTCCTACTGGCCTATACAAAGAAAAGCCAGCTCAGGCATTTAAGAAGGATTTTGTTTTTGAAGAAGAAAGCCATCATGGTACGTAGTGAACTGCAGTTGGCCAGGCTGGCCAAGGCGATCAGTGTTTGAAAGAGAGTTGCCTTGACGAGTTTTCCCATTAAAATCTCACAAACTGCTCTTGTTGATTAGATGTATTGGAAGTAAACGTGATTCGTGGCAGCTGCAGGAGCATGGTGGTTTTTTTCTAGTTTGTGAAAATGTGGCAGAAGTTATGGCTGTCATGCTTGGACGATGCGAGTGATGGGCTTGGATGTGAGTGCTGTTAACATCTGCTTGGGGAAGAAGAGGTTTGCGAGTGGGATGTACTTGGGATATTGTGTTTACCCAACGGAAATACAGCACGAAATTTTTGACGAACCACACAGAAAGACGTATGAGACAGGCGCCTGTCCCGTTTGTCTTTTTGTGTGATTTGTCAAAAATTTAGCACTGTATTTCCTTTTGGTAAACTACAATGTCACACCAACTAGCCCAGGAAGAGATACTGTTGAGTGTACTTGGGAATAGAAGAAGAAATTATGGGTGAGTGTGAAAGAGAAATTTCCGGTTTCGTTTCATATTACAGCTGGTAGTGTGGGCTTGTGTTGCGTTTCTATAAACATGTTTGTCTAAGTTGCGCCGCAGATCTGGGTACTATCCACCAACTCGCTCGTCAAGCCGTTATTCCAAGAACCATCAACATTGCTGCATACGTTGACATTACTGGCTCCTCAGCACATTCCCAATTACAAGCAAGTTACACCTTACAGCACTGCTGCCATTTGCATAAATACAGAAAACAGCGAATGTTTTTACATTCATCAGTAATTTATTGCAAAAAAGAACAAAGAACAAAGTGCCAAGCATTATGTGCAAAACATAAATGTAAGCAATGCTGGCAAGTGCCACACATACTACTGTTCTGCTTCTCAGCCAGATGGCATCGGGACAAAAATAGCACTGCCCATGATTATATATCCTTGAAGCCCAATGATGGTGCTTCTACAGTAACAAGAAATTAGCGTTAGCTGCACAGAAAATTAAAAATAGTCATTCACATTTTAGGAATTCACAAGACTATGAGTGGTACCTTATGTACTTACCATATGGACCACAGCTGACAGTCCATTGAATATAACCATCACTGTGCTACTTCACCCATTCATTGCTGAACTGTAGTACAATAAAAACCATAGCACTGAGCAGAAGGGAATACAGAAGTAAATTATAGCACTTTTTTTTTTTTCACTATAGATGTTTTCACTATATATGTTAAACTGCCAACACCATGCACGAAACCTTCACAGGAACCGTCACTAACATTACACCATACTGAATTGTATTCATGCAATCCTGGCCATTTTTTACTTTGATAATAATAGTTACATCAGCTTGCATTTCGTTCTCACGCATCAAGTATTCGTTGTCAAATGCTGAGTAGGTGCAAGACCTCAAATATGATACTAGCGTTTTTACAATAGTAGTAGAATTCAACCTCTGTTTATTAGCATGTGACACAGATTGCGCAAAGGCCGTATACTCTAAGCATTTAATAGCTGGTTCCAGTATATACAGTTAACTTTTGTTATTCGCCTTGATACAAAGAGTGAAAGAAAAACACTGCCTTTGAAAATATGGTTCCTGACTAACACATGTGCAGGCACTGCTCTCTAATTTAAAATAGCACTGGTTCCACGCTAGTGTATAATTGTTTCATTGGTGTATCATTCGTTGTTTACCACCTCCTATTGTGCTTTTCTTTGTAAAGGTTTTTATCCTAGGCCAACAAAGATCCTGTAGCCAAACATTTCAAAACACAACAGTGTGGGAAGCACCCAGGTCAATCACAGACCTGCTGCTTTTGCTGTTCTGATGAAATGACCCCGGCACCTGTGCCCATGGCTCTACAAGAGCCAGCCAGATCTAAGCAACCATGCCGAATGATGTCTATAGCAAATACGCCACAAAAGTTCGAATGCAAGGGTTCGAGCACTTACAGTGAGTGGTAATGCAGGCAAGCGAGCTTAATGCAATACAGGAATGTTGGGGTCATTTCATTTAATTTGCCCAGATTTATTTTTATTATACTGGAAAATCCAAATGCATGTTTAAGAAAAATCAGATCATGTACAGATATAAGCGTCACATTTTCTCCGAAACCAAGAAAAAACAAAAGAACTGTGCTTTGTTGTGCCATGGGCAAGTGAATTCTTTCACAAAGAATAGCTCAAGCACTGACAACAGTCATGGTACAAAACTTCTCGCTGTCACACACAGCAATGTCTCTGGGTGTAAGAAGTTTGGTCGTTTGACTCCAACCTAAGTCAACGTTGATGGATGAAAATAGAGGGGCTGTGATGTTTTCAGAACTGATCAGAAGCTTTCTACAGGGCCAATGTGCAGACAAGCCCATTGTTAAAAAAACATCTTCCAAAGGGAAATAATATGTCATGAGAGCTAAGTACAAAAAGCAGACAATGAAAATTAACAAATGCACAACAGTTTTCTACACTGCTGTGATTTGAATAATGCATATGCAAGTACTTCAGCAAAATTCACAACTTTGTTCAACCATGCAAGCATTTATAGCACGGCCTCAAATCTAACCCATTATGTAGACAACACTTAACACAAATGATAGGAATCTAATAACATTTCATAGCGCATAAGCACTTAAACTTGACGTATGCGATTTATATCTAACTAGGTGGCCGTTTTTTGGGTAGTGCAGCCACTTGGAGTCATCATATTATTAAATTCCCTTTGAAAACATGCTACCCATAAAACCTCCAAGGTTAGCAAACAATTTGAGACAATACACTTTTTACTTTTTCATCAATCCAGCATAAGTCAATCTTGATAGATGAAAGTAGGGGTGCTGAGATGTTTTCAGAACTGATGAGTAATGTCAAAAAAATTTAATGCACTCAAAATACAAAATAAAGAATGCCGCCACCGCTCTCATCTTCTCCGCAACTCTCAGAGGCAGCTAGTAAAATGGTGTGCATAATAAAATGCTACATATCGTTTAAAGCATCTTGCCGATGCGAACAATGTATGCCGTGATACAACCAAAGATCAGAGCAGTCTGAGGGCTCAAAAGATTATAGTTCCTCTCAGAGAAAATGCTTCAGAAGCTGCCCATGCCAGTTTAATTTGACAGCATGTAAATACTTTTTTAGACTATTTAATGCACATTAAGTACTACAAACAACAAACACCTAAATAGAGGTTAGGGAGAAACCCTCGTCGTAGTAAAGAGATAGCACATTGCTAGCTAGTAAAAGGATGGGTATTAAAGCAATCGGCTTTGGGAAATTAGCTTTTTCCTTAATGATTGTTTCCTTTGTGGTGTTCCAATTCATGCTTCCTTGTAAATGCCTTAGGGCACAAGTCGCATTGGAATAACTTCGCACCCTTGTGAGATAGTACATGTGATACAAGGTGCGCATTTCGCGAAAACGCCATGGGGCACAGCTGGCACTGGAACGGCCTTTCACCTGTGTGCGTACGTATGTGCCTCGCCAGGTGACTCCTTTCTAAAAAGCTGTGGCCACAGTAATGACAACGGTACGGACGTTCGCCCGTATGAGTCCGGATATGGCCCTGCAGGGTTGATTTTTGGGCAAACTTTTTGCTGCAATGGTCGCACTGGTATGGACGCTCACCCGTGTGGGTGCGGAGGTGCCTATTTAGGTCACCTTTAAAGGTGAATCTTTTGCTGCAGTGGCTGCACTCATGCAGCTTCTTGCCTTCTAGTGTTGGTTTACCCTGGTGTGAGCTGGCAGAAGGCTCTGTGCAGTGCTCCGGGTGGTTTTGATCCAATGAATCTTCACGTCTGTCATGCTCGCAGGTTGTGGTACCTGGGCCTGCATATGAAAGGCATAAGTTCAGTGAAAGGAGAGAGCCAACATCAAATAGAAGATAATTTGCACCAGGAATAAGATATACCATATTTTCCGGCTTAGTTCTAAAAATGATGTCTTGTACACTGGTTTTCTCATACACCCATGCCATGATGCCACAATAATTCTTTGACAACCTTTGAGAACCTTTGTTTAAGACACTCCCCTCATATTGAAAAACTTTCAGCGAGAAGTATACACAAGATGCACCATAATTTTTCCACTTAGAGTGAACATATACTCAACTATGTGATCCTTGTGCGACGAACACAAAATGCTCCGAGCCTGTCAGAACACTCCTACCACTGTACGAAATGAATTGATAGGCAACACACCCCAAAATCTGGCACACACAAAGCAGCGACACTATTTTTACTAAAAGCCTTCAAAGGATTCACCTTCTAAAATGCAATCAAAAAGCTTGTCGATTTCTGGCAACAGCGCTGCAGACATCTACTTCGCACTCAGAATTACCGATCTGATTGTAATCGTGCCCGACCACTCGTGTCGGGCACAATACACGCCGTGTGGAAAACATATGCAGTAGTCACAACAGTTGCAAATGGAAAGTGGAATGAGCTGTCTTGTAATGGCTGTGTGGAAGGCAAGGAGCACGGATGTCATCATCTTGCGGCATTTCCTATTACAAATGCTTGCGGCCTGCGAGATGTCCATAGACTTCGTAGTCACGGAAGTCGTTAACATCGCCGTTTCACGATGAATTTCCCTATGGAGCATAGTGCAAAAAAGAAAAAAAGAACAACATAAAATGCACAGTTGCAAGGATGCACCAGCAAAATTTTTGTACACAAAATGTGTTATACACCGGAAAATACAGTGAAGAGTCAGGTTATGATACACTGGAATTTGAACAAAAAAGATGAGCACAGTCTCTTGCCAATTATTCAAGAACAATGTGGGCTTCATCTTCACAGGTGAAAAAAGGTAGTGTTTAGTTTCAATGTTTCTTACTTCTGAACCAGATACAAGACTATACTGAGGGCAGACCAATTTTGATCAGGAGTGTATTTAAACCTATTTTGTACACATTATGACACAAAAGGAAGACTGTTCTATTGTGGTTCATTTTATACTCTCTGAATCAATTTTTCAGCAATTTTTTCAAAAGAAAAAAAAAAAGGCAGATGTGCCGAAGGTATCGGTAAGAGCAGTAACAACAGCACATATAAAATCTACATCAGGTATCGCCATCATTAGAATCTCAGCCTCCACACATTTAACATAACCCATAACATTGGTAAGCTCCCAATGGGTGTAATACGACCAGGTAAAATATTGTTACGGTACGCAGTGAAAGAGACGATGATGAAGTGCTGGGCTAGTGGAGAAAGACGACGCTGCAGCTACGTCTGGTTCTCCTGTGAGTGTGTCCCTGACGGTGAACTGTTGCAGCTACGAGGTACCATCGCCTCCTAACATCTCGACGTACCTCGTAACAATATGATCTTGCCTCTACTTTCCTTCGCAGTTGAGTGATTCTTTTATGATTTCAGTTTCTGTGCCACTAGATATATAATGGATGAATGGATGAAACATGGAAGGGTCCCTTTTGAAATAGGGTAATGGTGGCTGCCACCATGCTTGGATGTTTTCTTTCCAAAATATATTGAAGTTTGTTACAGACCAGTCCCCAAATTCATCATTCAAGTTACTAAACATATATTTCTACACTTCTGACCTTAATTCACCTTTCTGCTTTTCAGCCACCAATCTTCCAATAGCTTTTTCTAACTGCCACCACAGATACAATCCCCCAACCACTGGCATCACTAAATCCAAGGGCCTCAGGGAGAGAAACTACAGAAAAACCTCGTTAAGAGGGACATTGAAAGGACCCAAACAAAAAATTCTAAAAGCACAATGTTGATCAGTTTATTGCACATCAGCATTTAATGCATTCACACGCATGAATAGGAAATTGTTCAGGAAAGCTTAAAAAGTTATTCATACTAGTAAGTATTTTTCTGTGTGCAGAGTGTATTCCTTTCCATATTCTGGTAGCAAAGCACTTGACTTTGCAAGCCTTCCTGTTGCTCTAATACCTCTTAAGTACTCTTGCATGCTCGTCTCCGTCAGATGTTGACACTTTTCCTCGGAAATTTCCTCGTAGTCATCCTCTATGGCGCATGTGCCATTTACTTGGTGAGAATCGCACAGTCTGTAAGCTCTTCGGAAGCACACAAGATCCGCACCTGCAGATACGAATTCCTCAATAGATTCTAGTACCTCAGCAGTCTCTTGGATGCTCGCCCAAGCTTCATCTTCAAGGAAGCTTTCAACAGTAATCATATATGGGCCCTCTTACATCATGTCATCACATTTACAGCCTGCTGGTATGGAACGGCTTTTCACAGCTTCACTTCTCAGGCCACTCCAGACACTGAAATCACCTGAACAGCAAACTTTGCATCAATTACTATTGTACAGTCTTACTGACAGTTGAGCAACAGGCGTTCTAACAATCTTGTTTTGTACAGCAACTTGATAGAGTGCATAATGCTTTTGTATATTAGCTGAAAGTAGGGTCTGGAGTTTGGAGGGAAAAATAATTTTGGTGGCTTTGAGCACAAGAACTTTGGTGCTGCAAGAAGCATTGTCCATAAAGAGAAAGGCATTGGGATTCTAAGCTTTCATCTTCTGATCAAATTTTAACAGCGAGGAGTTAAATATGCTGGATGTCATTCATGTATTTTGATTTTGAGGTACCGGAGATAGTCTGTGCGAAATTCTACAGCGATATGCGTGCCGCAAAGCAGCAAAAATAAAAATCAAAGCTCTCTCATCCTCCCTGTTTGGAAACCAGCTTCCCCGTTCTCTACGAGCCGCAAGGCTGACGGAGTGAAAACAACACCCTTTGGGTGAAGGATGGGTGTACGCCACTAATTGTGTCCACTGCACGCTGCACGCTTTTGCCTCGCCATAGAAGGACTGAATGCAGCAGCTTACGCTCCCCTTCCCCCTTTTTTTTTCAGGCACGCAAAGCACCACGCCCCACCTCCCACCAAACGCGGAGGAGGAAGGGGAAGTTGGCTTGCAGAGGCTAGACGACCAGACAGGCGAAAAACCTTTGCGAGGGAACGGCAGGAGAAAAACACGATAGAATCGGGTAACTAAGATGGCTGTAACTGCATTATTATTGCTATTTTTAAAAATATTTTGCAGCCTTGCTTTCTGGGAGCAGTGTCTCACAGTCACTGGGGAAGAAAATATTTTCGACCGGAGCGTGGACACTGGGCCTTTAAAGTAAGCCCCGGAACCATCATTCCTTTCCAAATATATCCGTCAGTGCCTGATATCTGTTGTACCCCCAAAATAACCTATTTTATTATCTTAGCATTTTTCGTTGTTTTGCTTTAACAGACCATTCGGGTTTTTTTTGTGTATATTAGTCCATTTATCCACCTGCCAAGATATTCATATTCTGCCACTTAGGGTACCTCATGCCTTGTATTTTGACCACCTGCTCAGTTACACCGTTTAAAATCATGAGACTCGACTAAATTCAAGCAAAACTGAAGCCTAAAGCTCCCGCTCCAGGAGAATTCATCTCCACAAGAATTAACTAGAGTCTGCAAATCATTCGTCATGGATTTCTGCTAACAGTATGATATTGAATGCATACATTAACCCGGGAGCCACTGCTCTACGACCTTTCCGCCTAATCTATAAGACAGATTAAAACCCAGATTACTCTCTGGTAGCCTTCTTTCCATATTTATCAAATAAAGCATAAACAGCAGTGGTGACAAAGCACAAGCTTGTTTTAATCCTTTATATACCTGGACAGTTTCCGTACTCCAGTACAGAGACTCACGGACATGCTATTTTACACACTACGAATAAAGAGAATGAAGTAAAAGTTGGCAGATGCAGTAATGAAAGAGTCTTCTTGCCAAATTTAACGCCCCTTGGCTCATAACTAATGGTCTACAAAATAAGGCAGAGAAAAAAGGAGTGTCAGTACACAAAACAAATACCACAGGCAGCTGTGCTAATGTGATTTTTGCATCAACAACATCCCACAAGGGGTGTCACATCGGCCGATTAATGTAATTTCCTTGAAATAGAAAACCTGCAGAACAAGTAGAGAAGCAAATACACATATATAGCTCCATAATGTAACTGCAAATTTTCAAACCAGATTGCTTCCTTCTTTGTAAGGCTTTCTCCATCCTTCATTATGAGAGGAACATCTAATGCTCCGTACTAATGCTACCCACATTATTTTCCCCGAGCGCTTTGGCTGCTGTACAGATCAGTGTGCCATTCCACGGCTACTTTGACGAACTCATCCATATTAGCCATGACATTGCCCACCCTGTCTATTCGGACATAGATCAAAATTTTGGCATCTTTTACAGTCTTTGCTTTCTTAGTTCAAGTAATACAGCAAAAATGGATGGGTATAACACTGCATACTTATGTCACAAGCTATGGCTTTGTGAAAAGTATGAGTATCACTGCGGGACAGCAGTAGTTCTGAAATATTCTTCATTGGGAAAGTTGTATTCCTTGTGCTCACAATTATGGTTGATGCCTGCAACACAAAAAACAGCAAAATTAGTCACAGCAGCAATAAAAAGACCCAAAGCAACATGTATGTGCCTGTTGGGTTTTATGGGATATCAGAAGGTAACAGAGACCGGCTAACATGTGTTAAGCACAGTGTTGGAGAAACCTCAGCATTGTGTTAAAGGAAGATTTTTAAATTCCGTTTCCTTCATAACAGTTTCTTCCATTTGAAATTCAATGCACAATAAGCTTGCTTTTGTATTCGTTCGAAAAAGTAAGCTGGGATTCGAAGAAATGCATTTAATGTAGAAGTCTGTAAAGTGCTTTTGCTTTAGTTCTTAAATTTTTCTGCTAACAAATAAAATATAGCTCACTATGACCGCCAAGTCCCAGTTCAAAAACGGCCATCCTCATTTTCAGAGTATGAAGTTATGCATGTCCTATGTGAAGGCGGCATAAAAAAAAACTTCAGCTGTTGACAAAACAGCCACCAGCAAAATGTGGTATTCTAACACAAAGGTGGTATTTTAACACTAGATTATTTGGACTCCATGTACACAAGGCGCATAGCACAAAAAACAATGGTAATTGTTGAAGCAGCTGGCCCTTGTTTCATGGTCTGTCAAGAGACTGCCTGCATGAAAACCAACAAGATACCCTCGGCATTATCCGTCCAGGAGAGAGAAAGAGAATGACTGAATACATGAATCTGGTCATATATTTCTCAATCAGCTCAGCCATAGCAGAGCCTGTACATTTATGGAGGTTATGAATCACGGACATGTGTGACACTTATCAGATTGAGAATAGACAGACCATGCAGGCATTTGTTTTACCAATAAATATAATACACACAAGTGAACAAACCACCACAATGTCAAGACGGAAGGAGGTCTGATTGGGGTGCTCTAACCTTGTACCTCTTTCAGCATTAGAATCCCTTACGACTCTTTGCATCACATAGCTCAAAGATAATTCCCGAACGTAAGTCTGTTCAAGGTGCAGTTAAGCAAGAAAATCAGTTCATCTAGCTTTTATCGGCTGCAATTATATACCCGATTATGCATAATGTTAATACAAACTGAGAAGCTACAGAGCTGACAACACAGTAAGTAATGTGGCTTAAAACTAACATATCCAAATAAACAAGGACAGTCTTGCACAGACATTATTGAGCAATGCTGAGTATATATCTAATGAAATATCACCAAAAGGATAGCATGATGCCAGATTCCTTATGATATAAAAAGGAAATTAGCAGCTAGACTCCAACATGCTTGAAAATCGGAATGTGAATACCGAGAACAACTACAGCAAGTCAAAAATTCTGGTTGGTTTATTTTATGGAGCTTAATATCCTGTGGGGATACACGTGTATCCCACTGTCCTTTCTAACCACCGACGAGCGCGGCCGAGTGACGAGACGATGTGCGCTCGCTAGGAGAAGGTGGGGGAGAAGGCACTTAGCGTTTCCCTCGCTTCTCATACACAGCGACACCACAACATCGCACTGGTAACTTAGGGAAGGGTATATTCCAAACGCGAGGAGGAACTAATTGCATCTCGTAGTCTTGTCCCGAGAAGCAACCGATTACTTCTCGGTATGCAATACAGAGAGGAACAAAACCGCGGAGCCAGCAAGGGGAAGGGTCCTGCCTCGCCTGCAACTGGGGACCTTCGACATACGACCCTGACCTTCTCTATCGGCCGACGACTAGGAAAACCTGGCGAGATACCCGAACCCTTATGTTATCGGATAGAGCATTCTTCCCCAGTGTGTTATGTCGTCTTATGTTAGGGTTATTAAATAGTTACCTAGCGTGCTCAGTCGTTGCCTATTTCGTACGGACCTACCGTGGCTGCGAATCTACACCATGGGTTCGAGACAGGTGTCGCGTACGAGTAGCGCCTGTGTGCAGTTGGCACGGGAGCTTGCCTACCCCGCTGGCTGTGCATAGCCGTAATCCCATAATCCCAAAGCGACTCAGACTATGAGAGACAGCACACTAGAGGGACTTTTCAAATTTTTACCGCACTAACATCGCACAACAGTGCAGGATTTGATCCCACATCCGTAGGCACAACAGTTGAATGCCTTAACTACTGCATCACCATGGCGGGTCGTAAAAAGCTATTCAGATGCAATAAAGTAAGCACAGAACACAAATTCCCTATCACTAATGCTTACTACAGAAGTGACGTACGTTTTGTCTCAGCAAAAGAAAAAAAAAATCTGCTTTAACCCTCTTACATGGTATGCACTACATAATAGTGTACAAAGCAAACATGGAGCTTTTTAGAGCATGCTCCCTCTCCATGTGATTTCTTTGCTTCAAGAGAATATCACATCCTTCATGTCGCAGATTGGTGGCATTATGCCAGATAACAAACACTGTAAATATTGCACCATATAGTGAATGGAGTGGCACATTATACACCATTTTTGGCAGGCATTAATTTGTCCCCTGTAGTAACATCAATTTTTGTCTGAAAAGTAAGGCCCTTTATATTTATATTTACAAAGCATACAGCCATACACGGGCCAAAACCATATTAGCTTACATTGCCCTCTCCATCAACTTTTACAACTTTGTCCATTGGTAAACAACTCAATAACAGTTGAGATTACATTGCAATATGTGTTCAGCCGATATAAAAGTGTTTTGTAAATTTCATGAATTTTCTAGCAAACTGCCTTTGAGTAAAAAGTGACTGGCATCACTTCTTGGCTTATCTCTAATAGATATTATTTGCATGAACCTTCACATGATTACTTGAAAGGCTACAACAATTCAGTATTGCTATTTCCATCAATGCAACATTTACCATAAAAGTTTGCTACCCTGAAAAAATTTACCGCTTGCACCTTGCAATGAAACTCAATGAATTCGCTTTCAAAAGACTTGAACATATTAATTGACTAGAAAAATATTCAATTATGCAAAAGCATTAAGCGAGTATGATCGCGCTTACGTGGACGCAAATCTTGTAAAACTTGTCAGCATGTTTGCATCGATAAAAGAAAAGTTGGGAAAACAAGAACGATTGTATGAGGTAGAGAAGCTCAAGAAAGGCAGAGCTAGGTCAGATTAAAGAGTAATTAAGAGGAATCAATGGAAACAATAATTAGAAAGGAATTTGCCAAAAAATGACAAAACGGGGATGCGCTTTCGGTGACACCACACCAATGCCATTGCAATGGGGAAGCCGCAGTGACATAATGGCGCCTCCTAGCAACGTGTGGCGTCAAGAGAGAGCGCAGCGTCGCGATGCAAAAAACGCCGCTGCCCGACGTCACGGCGTACCCTAGCACAATGTCAAGAGCTGGTGGCGTGCGTGTAACCTTCACTTCAGCGTGGATTGTGTCAGTCATTGCCTGTCTATCAATGAGTGCGCGAAAAACAAGAGCAAAGAGGGACGAGTTAGGACGACGCATTATTCTTTCCCATTTTTCTAATGCCAGTGGCCGCAGTCATTCTCAGTAAGAAGTCGCTGTGAAGTGACCTCAGTAAGAGGTCGTTTTGGAAGATGCTCCTGCTACTGACGGAACGTATTCTACAAGCAGAGATTTTGTTAGAGGAATAACCTTTGTGCTTTTTAAATGTGCAAACATGGAGCCATCATAGTGGTTCCTACTGGCCTATACAAAGAAAAGGCAGCCCAGGCATTTAAGGATTTTGTGCTTTTGAAGAAGAAAGCCATCATGGTACGTAATGAACAGCAGTTGGCCAGGCTGGCCAAGGTGATCAGTGTTTGAAAGAGAGTTGCCTTGACGAGTTTTCCCATTAAAATCTCACAAACTGGTCTTGTTGATTAGATGCATTGGGAGTAAACGTGAATCGTGGCAGCTGCAGGTGCATGGTGGTTTTTTTCTAGTTTGTGAAAATGTGGCAGAAGTTGTGGCTGTCATGCTTGGACGATGTGAGTGCTGTTAACATTTGCTTAGGGAATAAGTGGTTTGTGAGTGGGATGTACTTGGGATATTGTGTTTAACCAAAGGAAATACAGCACTAAATTTTTGATGAACCACACAGAAAGACGTATGGGACAGGCGCCTGTCCCGTTTGTCTTTTTGTGTGGTTTGCCAAAAATTTAGCACTGTATTTCCTTTTGGTAAACTACAATGTCACACCAACTAGCCCAGGAAGAGATACTGTTGAGTGTACTTGGGAATAGAAGAAGAAATTATGGGTGAGTGTGAAAGAGAAATTTCCGGTTTCGTTTCATATTACAGCTGGTAGTGTGGGCTTGTGTTGCGTTTCTATAAACATGTTTGTCTAAGTTGCGCCGCAGATCTGGGTACTATCCACCAACTCGCTCGTCAAGCCGTTATTCCAAGAACCATCAACATTGCTGCATACGTTGACATTACTGGCTCCTCAGCACATTCCCAATTACAAGCAAGTTACACCTTACAGCACTGCTGCCATTTGCATAAATACAGAAAACAGCGAATGTTTTTACATTCATCAGTAATTTATTGCAAAAAAGAACAAAGAACAAAGTGCCAAGCATTATGTGCAAAACATAAATGTAAGCAATGCTGGCAAGTGCCACACATACTACTGTTCTGCTTCTCAGCCAGATGGCATCGGGACAAAAATAGCACTGCCCATGATTATATATCATTGAAGCCCAATGATGGTGCTTCTACAGTAACAAGAAATTAGCGTTAGCTGCACAGAAAATTAAAAATAGTCATTCACATTTTAGGAATTCACAAGACTATGAGTGGTACCTTATGTACTTACCATATGGACCACAGCTGACAGTCCATTGAATATAACCATCACTGTGCTACTTCACCCATTCATTGCTGAACTGTAGTACAATAAAAACCATAGCACTGAGCAGAAGGGAATACAGAAGTAAATTATAGCACTTTTTTTTTTTTCACTATAGATGTTTTCACTATATATGTTAAACTGCCAACACCATGCACGAAACCTTCACAGGAACCGTCACTAACATTACACCATACTGAATTGTATTCATGCAAACCTGGCCATTTTTTACTTGGATAATAATAGTTACATCAGCTTGCATTTCGTTCTCACACATCAAGTATTCGTTGTCAAATGCTGGGAAGGTGCAAGACCTCAAATATGATACTAGCGTTTTTACAATAGTAGTAGAATTCAACCTCTGTTTATTAGCATGTGACACAGATTGCGCAAAGGCCGTATACTCTAAGCATTTAATAGCTGGTTCCAGTATATACAGTTAACTTTTGTTATTCGCCTTGATACAAAGAATGAAAGAAAAACACCGCCATTGAAAATATGGTTCCTGACTAACACATGTGCAGGCACTGCTCTCTAATTAAAATAGCACTGGTTCCACGCTAATGTATCATTGTTTCATTGGTGTATCATTCGTTGTTTACCCCCTCCTTTTGTGCTTTTCTTTGTCAAGGTTTTTATGCTACGCCAAGAAAGATCCTGTAGCCATAACATTTCAAAACACAACAGTGTGGGAAACACCCAGGTCAATCACAGACCTGCTGCTTTTGCTGTTCTGATGAAATGACCCTGGCACCTGTGCCCATGGCTCTACAAGAGCCAGCCAGATCAAAGCATCCATGCCAAATGATGTCTATAGTAAATACGCCACAAAAGTTTGAGTGCGAAGGTTCGAGCACTTACAGTGAGTGGTAATGCAGGCAAGCGAGCTTACTGCAATACAGGAATGTTGGGCTCATTTCATTTCGTTTGCTAAGATTTATTTTTACTAGACTAGAAAATCCAAATGCATGTTTAAGAAAAATGAGATCATGTACAGATATAAGTGTCACATTTTCTCCGAAACCAAGAAGAAACAAAAGAACTGTGCTTTGTTGTGCCATGGGCAAGTGAATTCTGTCACAAAGAATAGCTCAAGCACTGACAACAGTCATGGTACAAAACTTCTCGCTGTCACACACAACAATGTCTCTGCGTGTAAGAAGTTTGGTCGTTTGACTCCAACCTAAGTCAACGTTGATGGATGAAAATAGAGGTGCTGTGATGTTTTCAGAACTGATCAAAACCTATACAGGACCAATGTGCAGACAAGCACATTGTTAAAAAACATCTTCCAAAGGGAAATAATATGTCATGAGAGCTAAGTACAAAAAGCAGACAATGAAAATTAACAAATGCACAACAGTTTTCTACACTGCTGTGAACTGAATAATGCATATGCAAGTACTTCAGCAAAATTCACAACTTTGTTCAACCATGCAAGCATTTATAGCATGCCCACAAATCTAACCCATTATGTAGACAACACTTAACACAAATGATAGGAATCTAATAACATTTCATAGCGCATAAGCACTTAAACTTGACGTATGCGATTGATATCTAACTAGGTGGCCGTTTTTTGGGTAGTGCAGCCACTTGGAGTCATCATATTATTAAATTCCCTTTGAAAACATGGTACCCCTAAAACCTCCAAGGTTAGCAAACAATTTGAGACACTGCACTTTTTACTTTTTCATCAATCCAGCATAAGGTAATCTTGATGGATGAAAGCAGGGGTGCTGAAATGTTTTCAGGACTGATGAGTAATGTCAAAAAAATTTAATGCACTCAAAATACAAAATAAAGAATGCCGCCACCGCTCTCATCTTCTCCGCAACTCTCAGAGGCAGCTAGTAAAATGGCGTGCATAATAAAATGCTACATATCGTTTAAAGCATCTTGCCGATGCGAACAATGTATGCCGTGATACAACCAAAGATCAGAGAAGTCTGAGGGCTCAAAAGATTATAGTTCCTCTCAGAGAAAATGCTTCAGAAGCAGCCCATGCCAGTTTAATTTGACAGCATGTAAATACTTTTTTAGACTAATTATAGCACATTAAGTACTACAAACAACAAACACCTAAATAGAGGTTAGGGAGAAACCCTCGTCGTAGTAAAGAGATAGCACGTTGCCAGCTAGTAGCAGGATGGGTATTAAAGCAATCGGCTTTAAGGAAATTAGCTTTTTGCCTTAATGATTGTTTCCTTTGTGGTGTTCCAATTCATGCTCACTTCTAAATGCCTTAGGGCACAAGTCGCATTGAAATAACTTCACACCCTTGTGAGATAGTACATGTGATACAAGGTGCGAATTTTGCGAAAACGCCATGGGGCACAGCTGGCACTGGAACGGCCTTTCACCTGTGTGCGTACGTATGTGCCTCGCCAGGTGACTCCTTTCTGAAAAGCTATGGCCACAGTAATGACAGCGGTACGGACGTTCGCCCGTATGAGTCCGGATATGGCCCCGCAGGGTTGATTTATAAGCAAACTTTTTGCTGCAACGGTCGCACTGGTATGGACGCTCACCCGTGTGGGTGCGGAGGTGCCTATTTAGGCCACCTTTCAAGGTGAATCTTTTGCTGCAGTGGCTGCACTCATGCAGCTTCTTGCCTTCTAGTGTTGGTTTACCCTGGTGTGAGCTGGCAGAAGGCTCTGTGCAGTGCCCCGGGTGGTTTTGATCCAATGAATCTTCACGTCTGTCATGCTCGCAGGTTGCGGTACCTGGGCCTGCATATGAAAGGCATAAGTTCAGTAAAAGGTGAGAGCCAACATCAAATAGAAGATAATTTGCACCAGGAATCAGATATACCATATTTTCCGCTTTATAAGACGCACCCCTCATATTTAGAGGCTTTAAACAAAAAATAACTGGTATATAAGACAAACCTCAATATATTCAAGTTAGGGAAATAGGACTTGACTATATATGCTTTCTTGACCATCATGGGATAAGTGCCTGAATGAAAATTTGTTACGTACATGTGCGAATGATAGAAAGAAAGAAGTAACACTCATGTGCAAAAAAATTCTCCCTTAGCAACAGCAGGAATACAATTATTACTCAAAGCCGTGAAAGGCTTCATCTTGGTAAGCAGTAATCTATTTCTCATGACAGTGCTCAGGTGTCTTCTTTCCACTCATAATTACTGCAGATATCATCGCTGCGCACGGGCGCTCTAACGCACGTGGCAAAACACACATGCAATAGCCAGCATAAAATGTTGCAAATCGTAACTGGAAAAGAGATTCGGCTCGATGTGGCTTGTCTTGGTAGCGTGGAAAGCACGAGGAGCATGAACATCGTCACCTTTTGGCATTCTGCCAGTGAGACAGCTGTTCAATTGTAGAACTATAACGACTGTATGTATTGTAATTGCAGGCTTCGCGACCGTTATCGTTTCACGATGAAGTTCGGGTATTAACATTGCACAAAACAAAATAAAGAAAATGCTCATAAGATGCACCGTTGTATAGGATGCACTACCGAAAATTTTGCCAAAAAATCGCGCCTTATACACGGAAAAAACAGTAATACAAGCGCAAGGCAATTTCATCAAGAGCTGTGGCAACTTGTCGGAAGTTAAATTCCCTTTCTATAATCCCTAGCACACAAACTAGGCAACACAAATCTAGATTACACTTATCTGTTCATTTGCAGAATGCTTACAAGCAACTTCAACCAACTGTCCAAAACTGAACATATAACAAAGTTGAATTCATTAGGTCAGAACTCTACACTGAAGCAAAATACCCCTATTATGAGTGATGCATAATGTTGAAAAATTCTCAAAATGGAAAAAAGCTGCATTGATATGACCTTTCAGGCTTTCACAACAGATGCCTTTTTTAGAAATTATATCATTATAGGGTATCCTTTAAGAAAAAGAATAATGAAATGAGCTAATTTACATAATTTGATGACGTCCAGACAAAAAGCCTGCAGGCTTAGACAGGCACGTGTAGTAAAGAAGAGCACAAATCACTATTATTCTGTCAGTTGGGAATGCTGCATTACAATCAAAGATATTTCAGGTTGTTTTGCCATGAGCAACACATCCACAAATTTAATTTTTCCAGGCCTGCTGTATCTTTGGCAGGCTGCACTATAAAAAATCTGATTCGACACATATTGCAGAGTATGCTGGAATTTCAAGCATTTATTTGACAAAAACAAATTTCGTTATTCTGTTTGCTCCATATTACATTTCATGCTCTCGGCATCATGAGGCTGCGATTCTGAAAGGTCATACTGACAAAAACGAAACACAGATTAGCACTTAGTAAAACTCTCTCCCATTGGCCCATGTACACCAATTACTGGCTTCATGACAGAAACTGCCATCTATGCATGCTTAGAAAGTAATGAGTGTCAGCTAGTTACGAGCAGCGGAGCTCTGCATGAACTTGAAAAAGCTTTTTCGAACAGGTTTGACAAACGCAAAGGAAGCTTTCTGAAAAATCAATCAGAATTCCTAATACTTACTCTGGTTCCAATAAATGTGTCATTTCTAACAAACAGTAAACTTTTCAGCTTCTGACAGATGCTGCAAAATCTCAAGCCAAGACTTATATACTTTACTCTACAATATGCTTCAAGCTATGAACCAAGACCTAAAACGAGAATGCAAGAATTCAGGGTGCAAGCTGAATGCACAAACAGCTCTATATTTTTTAAAGAACCAGCAAGGTGTGCATAATGAAATGCCTGTCACTTCTGACCATGTAAAATGAACAAGAGTACAGATAGCACAAGTAAAAGCATGACGGAAGAAACTAGCAGCCCGAGGTGAATCGTGATTACCGGCTGTTGTAAGCAACGCTGACACACTCTCCTATAGAAAGTGAGGCACGCATCCCATAATAGGACAGTCACATGGTCAGGCCAGATCCCTACAGGTCAACAAAATGCATTCGAATAGCCTTCTATCACCAGCTGCTAGGTAGGAAAGACAATGCAACATATTTTTGCAAAGCGGCTTTCCACACACTTAGTAAAGTAAAAAAATAGAGTAACAAGAAAAAGAAATTTCGTCACAATGCCAAAGGATCTATGTAAGACATGTAGAAGATTTAAGGTAGTAAAGCATGTTACAAGATCATAGACGATGCACTAAAGACTCAGGCCACCAGTGTGCTTCTCTAGAGTTTTCACTGAAGAACTTGAAAGATCATGGATAAAAAATAAATCACTCAGCCCATATAGTTCTAAAAATGATGTCTTGTACACTGGTTTTCTCATACACCCATGTCATGATGTCACAATAATTCTTTGACAACCTTTGAGAACCTTTGTTTAAGACACTCCCCTCATATTGAAAAACTTTCAGCGAAAAGTATACACAAGATGCACCATAATTTTTCCACTTAGAGTGAACATATACTCAACCATATGATCCTTGTGCGACGAACACAAAATGCTCCGAGCCTGTCAGAACACTCCTACCACTGTACGAAATGATAGGCAACACACCCCAAAATCTGGCACACACAGAGCAGCGACACTATTTTTACTAAAAGCCTTCAAAGGATTCACCTTCTAAATTGCAATCGAAAAGCTTGTCGATTTCTGGAAACAGCGCTGCAGACATCTACTTCGCACTCAGAATTACCGATCTGATTGTAATCACGCCGGACCACTCGTGTCGGGCACAATACACGCCGTGTGGAAAACATATGCAGTAGTCACAACAGTTGCAAATGGAAAGTGGAATGATCTGTCTTGTAACGGCTGTGTGGAAGGAGAGAAGCACGGATGTCATCATCTTGTGGCATTTCCTATTACAAATGCTTGCGTCCTGCGAGATGTCCATTGACTTCATAGTCACGGAAGTCGTTAACATTGCCGTTTCACAATGAATTTCCCTATGGAGCATAGTGCAAAAAAGAAAATAAAACAACATAAAATGCACAGTTGCAAGGATGCACCAGCAAAATTTCTGTACACAAAATGTGTTATACACCGGAAAATACAGTGAAGAGTCAGGTTATGATACACTTGAATTTGAACAAAAAAGATGAGCACAGTCTCTTGCCAATTATTTAAGAACAATGTGGGCTTCATCTTCACAGGTGAAAAAAGGTTTAGTTTCAATGTTTCTTACTTCTGAACCAGATACAAGACTATACTGAGGGCAGACCAATTTTGATCTGGAGTGTATTTAAACCTATTTTGTACACATTATGACACAAAAGGAAGACTGTTCTATTGTGGTTCATTTTATACTCTCTGAATCAATTTTTCAGCAATTTTTTCAAAAGAAAAAAAAACGGCAGATGTGCCGAAGGTATCGGTAAGAGCAGTAACAACAGCACATATAAAATCTACATCAGGTATCGCCATCATTAGAATCTCAGCCTCCACACATTCAACATAACCCATAACTTTGGTAAGCTCCCAATGGGTGTAATACGAACAGGTAAAATATTGTTACGGTACGCAGTGAAAGAGACGATGACGAAGTGCTGGGCTAGTGGAGAAAGACGACGCTGCAGCTACGTCTGGTTCTCCTGTGAGTGTGTCCTTGACGGTGAACTGTTGCAGCTACGACGTACCATCGCCTCCTAACATCTCGACGTACCTCGTAACAATATGATCTTGCCTCTACTTTCCTTCGCAGTTTGGAGGGGAAAAATAATTTTGGTGGCTTTGAGCACAAGAACTTTGGTGCTGCAAGAAGCATTGTCCACAAAGAGAAAGGCATTGGGATTCTAAGCTTTCATCTTCTGATCAAATTTTAACAGAGAGGAGTTAAATATGCTGGATGTCATTCATGTATTTTGATTTTGAGGTACCGGAGATAGTCTGTGCGAAATTCTACAGCGATACACGTGCCGCAAAGCAGCAAAAATAAAAATCAAAGCTCTCTCATCCTCCCTGTTGGGAAACCAGCTTCCCCGTTCTCTACGAGCCGCAAGGCTGACGGAGTGAAAACAACACCCTTTGGGTGAAGGATGGGTGTACGCCACTAATTGTGTCCACTGCACGCTGCACGCTTTTGCCTCGCCATAGAAGGACTGAATGCAGCAGCTTACGCTCCCCTTCCCCCTTTTTTTTTTCAGGCACGCAAAGCACCACGCCCCACCTCCCACCAAACGCGGAGGAGGAAGGGGAAGTTGGCTTGCAGAGGCTAGACGACCAGACAGGTGAAAAACCTTTGCGAGGAAACGGCAGGAGAAAAACCTGATAGAATCGGGTAACTAAGATGGCTGTAACTGCATTATTATTGCTATTTTTAAAAATATTTTGCAGCCTTGCTTTCTGGGAGCAAAGTCTCACAGTCACTGGGGAAGAAAATATTTTCGACCGGAGCGTGGACACTGGGCCTTTAAAGTAAGCCCCGGAACCATCATTCCTTTCCAAATATCCGTCAGTGCCTGATATCTGTTGTACCCCCAAAATAACCTATTTTATTATCTTAGCATTTTTCGTTGTTTTGCTTTAACAGACCATTCGGGTTTTTTTGTGTATATTAGTCCATTTATCCACCTGCCAAGATATTCATATTCTGCCACTTAGGGTATCTCATGCCTTGTACTTTGACCACCTGCTCAGTTACACCGTTTAAAATCATGAGACTCGACTTAATTCAAGCAAAACTGAAGCCTAAAGCTCCCGCTCCAGGAGAATTCATCTCCACAAGAATTAACTAGAGTCTGCAAATCATTCGTCATGGATTTCTGCTAACAGTATGATATTGAATGCATACATTAACCCGGGAGCCACTGCTCTACGACCTTTCCGCCTAATCTATAAGACAGATTAAAACCCAGATTACTCTCTGGTAGCCTTCTTTCCATATTTATCAAATAAAGCGTAAACAGCAGTGGTGACAGAGCACAAGCTTGTCTTAGTCCTTTGCATGCCTGGACAATTTCCGTATTTCAGTACAGTGACCAGCGGACATGGTACTTTACAGACTACAAATAAAGACAATGAAGAAGTAAAAGTTTGCAGACGCAGTACCGAAGGTGTCTTCTTGCGAGATTTAACACCCCTTGGCTCATTACTAACGGTCTGCAAAATAAGGCAGAGAAAAAAGAAGTGTCAGTACACAAAACAAATACCACAGGCAGCTGTGCTAATGCAATGTTTGCATCAACAACATCCCACAAAGGGTGTCACATCGGCCGACTAATTTAATTTCCTTGAAATAGAACAAGTAGAGAAACAAATACACATATATAGCTCCATAATGTAACTGCAAATTTTCAAACCAGATTGCTTCCTTCTTTGTAAGGCTTTCTCCATCCTTCATTATGAGAGGAACATCTAATGCTCCGTACTAATGCTACCCACATTATTTTCCCCGAGCGCTTTGGCTGCTGTACAGATCAGTGTGCCATTCCACGGCTACTTTGACGAACTCATCCATATTACTCATGACATTGCCCACCTTGTCTATTCGGACATAGATCAAAATTTTGGCATCTTTTACAGTCTTTGCTTTCTTAGTTCAAGTAATACAGCAAAAATGGATGGGTATAACACTGCATACTTATGTCACAAGCTATGGCTTTGTGAAAAGTATGAGTATCACTGCGGGACAGCAGTAGTTCTGAAATATTCTTCATTGGGAAAGTTGTATTCCTTGTGCTCACAATTATGGTTGATGCCTGCAACACAAAAAACAGCAAAATTAGTCACAGCAGCAATAAAAAGACCCAAAGCAACATGTATGTGCCTGTTGGGTTTTATGGGATATCAGAAGGTAACAGAGACCGGCTAACATGTGCTAAGCACAGTGTTGGAGAAACCTCGGCATTGTGTTAAAGGAAGATTTTTAAATTCCGTTTCCTTCATAATAGTTTCTTCCATTTGAAATTCAATGCACAATAAGCTTGCTGTTGCATTCCTTCGAAAAAGTAAGCTGGGATTCGAAGAAATGCATTTAATGTAGAAGTCTGTGAAGTGCTTTTGTTTTAGTTCTTAAATTTTTCTGCTAACAAATAAAATACAGCTCACTGTGAGCGCCAAGCCACAGTTCAAAAGCGGCTATCCTCATTTTTAGAGTATGAAGTTATGCATGTCCTATGTGAAGGCAACATAAAAAAAGCTTCAGCTGTTGACAAAACAGCCACTAGCAAGAGGCTGTATTTTAACACATGCATTTCTCTGAGAAGTTTATTAGCTCAAGAGGTCTGCTGCTTCCCGTTTAGTTATAAAGTAGCGGTCACATGTGCATTTTGAAAACACCTGATTGTGCTGACGGCCTAAGGCATGAACAACTTCCCTGAAGACCAGAGTCAAGACAATAATATCATTAGAGTAACTATTCTACAAGTTGTGAGCATCAATGCCATTAGGATATCAAATACACCAGGAGTTTGAAGAAGTTCCTCCCCGCAACTTGCTGTGGTGAAAAATGCAGCTTAGCACCTGCAGATACAAAACAGCAGAGTAAGTTTACGTGTAGAACTTGAGTACTGTGCAGATTCTGAATCCGAAAACTTCTTCACAAGAGGCAAGTTATGAATAGTTCACAACATTAAAATAAGCAGTTATGACCCTCAATATAGGCCTGGCTCTTAGTAAAACTATCATCATCATCAGCCTAACTATACCCACTGCAGGACGAAGGCCTCTCCCATATTTCTCCACTTAACCCGGTCCTGTGCTAGCTGCATCCACTTGACCCTGCGAACTTCTTAATCTCATCCGCCCACCTGACTTTCTGCCGCCCCCTGCCACGCTTTCCTTCCCTTGGAATCCAATTTGTTACCCTCAGCGACCATCGGTTATCCTCTCTTCGCACTACATGTCCTGCCCATGTCCATTTTTTCTTAATTTCTACTAGAATGTCGGTAACTTGAGTTATTTCTCTGACCCACTCTGCATGCTTTCTATCTCTTAATGCTACCTCTACCATTTTTCGTTCCATAGCCCTCTGGGTTGTCCTCAACTTAAGTAGAAGTCTCTTGGTTAGCCTCCACGTTTCAGCCCCATAGGTGAGTACAGGCAAGATGCAACTGCTGTTGCATACGTAAAACTATACTGTTATGTTATGTTGTAACTGAAAAGCCTCAGCAGAACTTAGAAATCTTCCATGCTCCATAGAAGCAACAGAGATGGCAATAATGCACCCCCTTTGCAACACCCACTGACAAGCCCACCTCAAGCAAACGGAGAAGGTAGCACATTCATAACAGTGGGCACAGCCTCTCACCCATGGCCCTTGAGGTGAAGGCCCACCTCAACTGCCAACAGAATGGGAGCTTTTTGTTGCCACGCATGTTGACAACCTAGTTATCACTGGAAAACCATCAAAAGTTGCCAAATCCTTCTGAATGATTGTCACAGGCCCCACCCCACAAAAACAGATAATTTTCATACTGAAGTGTCTAAGCTTGCGTAATAGACTAAACAGGCCACAGCATGAGACAAAAGACAAGACCCAATGTCAAGACACAATTTCCATGCAAGCAAAAGCTACCCATCTGTGCAATTACCACATCAGCTCTCCAGACGCATGACGAGCGAATCAATGTTGATTCCTTTTTTTTTTTTTCTTCTGAGACACAGTGAACACTGCTGAGTTATAAAAGAGCACTGCATTTAAACTCCCATGTGAACACATGCAAAGAAATCACGTGTGCAGCAATAACAGAAGAAGCTGAACTAAAAACTGCCCGTGGCTTGAGTGCATAAACATGCACTGACGTATGCATTGCAAGGCTGTTATGACATGGTTAACCCACTTAATAGGCTGATCCCATCGACGGTTTTATGGAAGCTGCACCGCCACCAAATTAGTTGCAGTCGGCCGGTCAGCACAGGCACATGCAACTGCACTGCTGCAATCTCCACTTGACATGAACTCGCATTTCTCATTTTTCACCGCCAAGAAAAATTTGTCATGTCATTTCTTTTAAAATTAGTTCGGCTGTTACATGCAAGGCAAATCTTTTAAGGGTCCTTCTGATAACGATAGCTTATGCAGCTCCTTCGGTTGAAAAGCGTCGGCGTAGTCAGCACACATACTTTGCAGGAAATTGATGATTGACTGGAGTGTGACAAGCAATGACAAGTTAAAGAAATTACTGATTTATTAATGAAATCACAACCAAGAATTATTTGTTGAAAAGGGGGTTCAAGGGTGTCAAAATGCTCAGAATAAGCCAATGTGTGATAAAAAAAATTTAGTGTGCAACTGATCAATTAATTTGAATTAACTTAAGAAATGAATAATTGAAAAAGGGATTCTTAGGTGTCAAAATGCTCAGGATAAAAAGGCAATGCTTGATGATGGTAATTAAGAAAATTTAGAGTAATTTTCAATTAAAGTAAGTTACGGATGAAATAAAAATTAAAAAATGAGGTTTAAAGATGTCTAAATGCTCAGAATGAGAAATCTATATTAGATGATGCTAATTAAGAGAACTTAGTGGGTGTAATTGATCAATTATGTGACTGAAATAACTGAATGAAATGAATGCATTCAAAGGTGTCAAACAACTCAGGAGGGAAAGCCAATGTTTGCTGATGCTAAATATCAGTACAAAAAAAAGGAGAAAGAAAAAATAAAAAGAGAAATAAACATTGAAACTTAATATGTGAAAAACATGGTCCATGTGTCTGAAACGCTATCGCATCATACTCTAATGATGGAGCTTAAGTTTCACCCCAATTCTGAAGCGAATGCTTCACCATGCTAGGCAGAGCCGCATTTCATGTGTTTGATAATTTGACCTTCATTTGAACTTCAAGAAACTAGAGGGAAAACTTGCTAAGCAGTTCAGGTGTCCACAGAAAAATGTTGCAGATACTGTGTCTTTCCTTTCGTATAAACCCACACAAAATGTGAGTGTGCTTACGCGATCATGTCACCCCAGCCAAGTCCTTCAGTCTAGCCTTGTGGACCGCCTTGATGTTGCACCACAAGGTCATGACCTAGACTCTAACCTTTGGGTGGCCCTTGGCCTCTGACTTTTGCTCTTTTAGGTGACATTTCAAATATGGTTAACAAGAGCGATGAATTGGACCGAGCTATGTGACTAGACTTTCCACCGCGCCATCGCATAATAGAATCAGCCATAACGTCAGTTGTGACTGGGGCGTATGAGCACAGAGCAATCGCACCTTGACTAAGAGTCAGCCACGAGAGACAATGGAGATGGCAATGCGCTTAGCCCTCTGCAATGATATCAAGCAGCGCTTGCTCAGTGCGGATCCTGCATAGGCCTAGTCTGCATCAAAAAAATACCAGTAGGAATTCATTGTTACCCAAGTTGAAACCATAGCTCACTACTCTCATCAAAAAGCCCCATGTCTTTACCTGGCATGTGTGACGTCCAAATTTTGTGCTCTTAGACCGGACAAAATATGCCAGACGGTCAAAATTGAGCTAGGGCTTTGTGAGCCTTTGCTTATACTTGGACTTCTAGTATGTTAACTCCTCCGTAGACAGAATCACAGAAAATGTGGCCGTCACGCACAACAGTTAAAAGATTTGGGCAGCTGTACATTGTGTTTTGCCAGAATGAAAGTCAGAGCTAAGATTAAGAAGAAGCGAAAGTTGAAATCCCTGTGAAGTTTTTGCTGAATAATATGTTTAACTATGCTAAACCTCTGCTAATATTTAATTTCTACTGTTGCAGACTTATTATGTGGTAATTACTGTATCCCTTTATTTATTTATTTACTCACATACGCTAAAGGCCTCAAGGGGCATTACATAAGAAGAGGGAGATAAGAATACATTATATGAATAAAAAAAATGATTAATACACATAATAAAACAAACAATGGGACACAAGTTTCAAATACAAAAAAGAAACTTCAATTTGCAAACAAATTCACTGCAGCTGTTAATTGCAGCAATGTTTTCCAGGTATTTGTTCCATTCATAAATAGCAGCAAGAGTGGCGAATGACAAAGCTAGTACAAGCAAATATTGGCTGAACTTTGGACTTGTGGCCGAGGCGTGTAAAAGTGTGATGAGCAGGTTTGTATGAGTGACATAGAATGGCAGTGGTGCATGATAATATTGATATAAACATGACAGAAGAGAGAGCAGTCTCCAGCAGTCTCCGTTTCTCCAAAGAACTTAGATTAAGGGATGTTTAAATTCAACTAACAATATATGTTTATGCAGAAATTGTACCGATGAACTGGGCAGCCTTATTCTGCATCTAATTTATTGATTAAATATATCAGTTAAAATTCCAGATTAGTGAAGCATATTCTATTTTAGAACAAACTATTGTTTTGTATGCCAGAAGTCTTGTAGGTGCGTTAGACTGGTGTAGATTGCATTTAATGAAACCTAGTGACCTAAATACCTTGCCAACTATTGTGTCAGTGTGGTACTGTCACGTTAGGCTGCTTGATATGCAGGCCCATAAGTATTTGTGCATGCTAACCATTTCAATATTTAAGCTGTTCATTGAATATTCCCTGGCAATTGCTTTTGAGCTAGTGGCAACTCTGATTTTGTTTTAGCATTGTTAATTTCCATCTGCCAACGTTTGCATCACTCAGCAATTTCATTAATGTCTGACTGTTAAGAGGCTGTGTCCGATGGCCCATTTATCGCCCTGTATATAACAAAATCATCTGCAAATAATCATATAGTGGAGAAAAGGCTATTGGTAATGTCACTGATACATGAGGATTAGGTCCAAGCACTGTATAACTTGCAGCACTCCCGATTTCGCATGAGCTAGAGAGGAACTGATCCCATCTATGATAACAGATAACAGCCAGTTAGGAAACGTGTAAGCCACTGAACAACATTGCTATTGATATTAAGGCAGGTAAGTTTGAATATTAAATGTTTATGCGGGACTGTAACGAATGCTTTTGAAAAATTTATGAATATGGCATCAATGTATAACGAAGCGTGCACTGCTAGATGGAGGTCAGTTATCAGATCAAATATTTGTTTCACAGGATCGAACACCATGGAAACCGTGCTGGTCGAGCAAAAAGTAATTTTGTCATGTTAAGTACTTCATACCTGCTGATTATATACGTTCTAAGAGCTTGAAAGATATAGCTGTGAGTGAAATTGGCCTGTAATTAGTACGCTGGGAGGTACCGGATTTCAAGATTGGAACAATTATAGCCAATTTCCACTCAATTGTGCACATAAGCTCTAACAAGAGATTGGTGAAACAAGGTGGCTAAAATATTGTACATGGTGGGTTTTGTCATATTGAATAATTTTGCACAAATACTGTCAGGCTCTGGCGTTGAGTTAGGAGCAAGACGATCAATGGCAGATGCAATTCCTTCGGAAGTGATGGTGTCATCCATAATGGAGCTCAGGGAGTCTCATGTTAAATTGGAAGGCAATGGATTCCCATTCGTGAATACAGAAGCAGAATATGAATTGAATCCAGCTGCCATCTCTTATGAACAGAGGACCCTGTCGTCTTTATTCATTTGTATGCCATAAGACGAATGCTTTGGACTGATCCCTTTCCAGAATTTTTTTACTATCATCTGTTAGCAAGCTAGATAATCATTGTAAAACTTTTCTTCTGCTTTGATTTCAAGTTTACATTCTTCGAATAGCGCTGCCAATCATTATCAGAGCCGGTCACCCTTGCTTTTGAGACAATACACTTTTTTCTATCAATGCAAAATTTTCACGGGAAGTGAGCCATTAGTTCCGAGTGGATGCAGTGATTGGGATTTTTGGAGCATGCATAGATCCTTCAGCTGATGTGAGCTTCATTCCGATAATCCATCAGTTTTCATTTGTGGTGCAGTAACAAAATGATCGCAGAAACTGATGGAAAAAATGGCAATTACTTATTACAAAAAAAAAATCATGGAAAAAAAAAAAAAAACGACAATTGAAAAGGCGGTGTTACAGGGGCTGCCACTTCAACACTTGCAGCTTTTGCTCATCACTTAAAGCCATATATATATGCTTAAACCCCCCAATTTTTTTTTTATTACCCTCAAAGGTTTGCGCACTTTCTGTGAGTGCAAGACTACATACAGGCAAGCCGGTATTTATGCTCCGAGCTAGAGCACATATATCTTTATATTAATGTTTCCCTACCTCTGTCACACGGACACGGCTGAACTCCTTTCAACTCCCTTCAACCAAGGTAGCCATTACCTTGAGGGAGATACGTGCCGTGTCACACGGCAGTCCATTATGGAAGGAAGTTAAATGGAGTTTTGAAGCAAAGGAGATCGACGATCTCCATTGATGGGCGAAGGGAGTACTCTCGTTTCCAATGTGCTTTGCTTCCGAGTAATTAAATAACATATTTCTTCAATAATGTAATTTTTACTCCTAAATATATTAGTTATTATTCCATAAAATTGTATTCTACCTCGGTTAGTTGTGTTTAATTGTCGCGACTGCACCACGTATTGCACAACGCCGCGCATGGTGTCCAGCAGATCGGAAAAAATGGCTATGTTTAGAGCATGGTCGTTGTTTTCAGCAAATGTGTGTTCTTTTATATTGATATGACTAAAGCTAATTGCATTTTGCGAAGAAAATAGTAGTATAAAAAATATTTCAGTTTGTTTTGGACATTATTTTTTATATCTTTGTGCAAAATAAACAGTGCCTAATGGCCCCCTGTTGGCTGCTCTGAGAAGCTCGTTGCAAGCCGTGTGACACGGGGTCAACTCCTTTAAGGCGAAACTCCCTGCGACTCCCTTGCGCTCCTTTAGACCAAGGAAGTTCAAGGTAGTTCCGAGTCGGCCGTGTGACAGAAGGAAGACACACACGGACAGACGCTAGCTGACACACACGGACAGCGCCTGTCCGTGTCTTCCTTCTTTCCTTGCCTAAGTCGCGCCGTTCTTCAAAATGGCTCTTTGCACAAAACATAGCAGACACGCGTCTGCTTTCCGATATATACATAACTCTGAAATAAGTGAGCTGCTGATCTTGTTTCAACATGTATTTTCTCCGCCGAGCGACGATGCTAAATGTCGACATTTGCCACATTCAGAAAATTTCCAGCTCCGGCTATTATTGGACCGAAAACGTGTGTACTACTGGAATCCGTTTTGTTTTTATCGTGGAAGCGACAAAATCCCTGTTCAAATAAAGCAAAGGGGATTTACGTTCAAATCCAGCAGCAGCTTGAACTTGCGGTGCACCCCTTCCTGTGATGAGAACCGGGTGCGCATCTTTGTGGCGGAGACAATTCCACAACACACCTTGCTCGCTTGAAACAGCATTAAAGGAGTCTGTTCAAGCACTCTTCGTAGTAGCAGGTACTAAAGGCCCGAAGGTTCGCAGCTTAACATAAAAACGCGCGAGCGCTTTCTTCGGATTCGTCGCACAGCGTTCGCACGCTTGTGCGCGTGCGCCGCGCGCGCTTTTGAAGACAGAGCACCACGTGACCGACTGAAATCGCGTTATGCATCATGGGAAGAGATTCTCATGCGGCGAGGCAGCAGTCTCGGTTTCGTTTCCACTCACTGCAAAGCGTCACGCCTAAGGAACTTGAGCACCACTTCGGTACGAATACAAATTCATTTCGCTGACACCTCCGGTATCTTTTCTTCTGCTGCTTTTACTACTATTGTTATATTGCTTTTATTTGAAAAGCGTGATCATTAGTACGGTGCATATGTGCTTTAGCGACAGCACGGAAAACCTTGGTGGGTATGCAGAGAACGATATAGTGAGGCAGTCACACAAGCCCAGAAAGTTCACAACTAGCGCTTGTAGCTTTCCTGAACACTGCCAATACAGAGAAAAGGGCTTTGTCGGGCTGTATCATCCACATATCTAAGGTTGTTGATACGTTTTCCAGCAATCTTCACTCCAGCTGAAGACTCAGACCGGCCTTCCTCATGATGCACTCTGCATATAGGTTAAATAGGCAGGGCGACAGTATGCAGCCTTGCCTCACTCCTTTCTCAATCGGAAACCAATCAGTAAGACCATGCCCAGTTCTGATTGTGGCCTCTTGTCCTTCATACAGGTTCCTGAGGAGTCAGATGAGGTGAATTGGAACTCCCATCTCTTGGAGAGCTTGCCACAATCTGCTGTGATCTACGCAGTCAAACGCTTTCGCATAATCAATAAAGCAGTAGATGGGTTTCTGGAACTCTCTTGCTTTTTCCATGATCCAGCGAAGGTTGGCAATTTGCTCTCTAGTTCCTCTGCCCTTGCGAAACCCAGCTTGCACGTCCGGAAGCTCCCGATCCACATACTGCTGCAGCCTACCTTGGAGGATTTTCAACATCATCTTGCTAGCATGCGAAATAAGCGCGATCGTGCGGTAGTTGGAACAATCTTTGGCACTGCCTTTCTTTGGAATGGGGATGTAAACTGACCTCCTCCAATCCTGTGGCTACTGCAGCTGGTTGTTCAAATCTTCTGACATTATGTATGCAGAATGTTAACAGCGTCATGGTTGAGGTTTTGAAGCAACTCAGCTGGAATGCCATCAATTCCGCTAGCTTTGTTCTTAGCAAGACTGGCTAAGGCCCATTCAACTTCACTCTTCAGGATGCCCGGCTCGAGATCAGTAATCACAACCGTCTTATGTTGGGTTTGCACATTCGGGTCCTTCTTGTACAGTTCTTCTGTGTATTCCTGCCACTTCTTCTTTATCTCTGAGGCTTCAGTGAGGTCCTTGCCTCGTTTGTCCTTTATCACGCCCAGCTTAAGCTTCCTTTGATATCTTTGTCTTATACAGGGCTCTTGTGTTCCTTAATTGGCTGTTGTCAACTGCTTGGCACTGTATGTTCAGGAAGGCATTCTTATCTCTCCTTGCTATTTTCTGAAAATCCGCATTGAGAACCTTGTATCTTTCTCTTTCCCCCATAGCTTTTGCCATCCTCCTTTCCTCAGCTATTTGCAAAGCCTCTTCAGATAACCAGTTTGCTTTCTTGCATTTCTTTTGCTTTGGAACTACCTTAGTAGCAACTTCTTGTATTGTATCACGAACATCAGTCTACATCTCTTCGGGCTCTCTGTCTTCTAGATCTAATTCTTGAAATCGATTTCTCACTTCCACAGCATATTCTAATGGAATTTGATCCAGATTATACCTGAAAGGCCTTCTAGTTTTCCTCAATCGAAGCTTAATTTTGGCAACAAGAAGCTGATGACCTCTTGTACACCACAAAATATGAATTCTAATCTGTTTGTTTTCCACTCAAATCTGTCGTTTCTTTGCTTTTTACCAGTCATTTAAAGCATTTTATTTCTCAGTCCTCATATCCTCCACTAGTAAGTAGTTTCCTAGTTCTTTTCATCAATTGAGTCAATGCTATTGAAGTAAATACCTATAAACACTACCTGCCTACCCGTTATTTATATGATCCTTGCTTATAAGCTTCCACTGCTTCAAAAGATGACCCTGTACTGCCTCATTTGCAATTTTGCCATGGGAACCCTAGAGCAAATTGTCTAACAGCTCTCAGAATTATTTCAGATCTCGCCTGTGCCTCTGCCTTCGGGCACAAACTCGCATTCCAGTAAGTCCTAGTGCCACTATTTCATTCCAAATACCCCTCAGTGCCAGATACCTGTTGTATCCCCCACAATGCCCTATGCTTATTATCCCACCATCTCTTTTCCCTGTGCTCCAGGCGTAAAGTCCATCTCTCCTACGGGCACCAGTGTTTTAAAGGTGTCCACCGAGCGAGCTTTGCGCCAAGAGAAATGTGCAGCATGATAGAGGAAAAGCAGTAGGCGATCCTTTTCATTTGCAACAGTGTCAATGAGCTTTTTCTGCACCTAAAGCGAACTGCTGCCATAAATTTGTCTGCCATATTTCCTTGGTGGCAAGTTTCTGACTGCTAAGATTCAAACTCTAGAGCTTCCACTGCTTGACCTAAGCATTATTCAGATTCCCCCCCCCCCCCCTTTTTTTCCTCCAGTAGCTTCGACAACGGGGCCAGCCTATACATCAACTAACATACAAATAAATGTGCACCTTTGCCTCCTCCTAAGTATTGCAATGAAACCAGACATTTAGCATTATTCTTTGGCAAAGCTTGTTACATTTGAATGTGGCAAACAAGCCCGTCCAACAGTAGGTTTAGTCTCTTGCTAAAGGCACGAGACAATTGTCCTCTTCCCCCATGTACCGTAGCATCCTGCACCATCAACCATGTCTTCCAATGGTTACTTGTTAACCTGCCTGTGTTTGCTTTCTTCTCAAACTGCATACGGGATGGTAACTGGGTACAAATCATATTTTCAGTACACAGGTAAGGGCAAGTAATGTCTCAGGCACAGGCTCGTGGCAACGAGTGAAAATACTCCTGTTTTATTGAGATGACTGCTTGCGGGCCCCTCTTTTTTTCTCTCTCCCAAGGGTGCAGGTTAAATACACAGGCCTGCTGCTATATGTACACCGTAGCTTTCTCCCGAGGCTTCCCCATTAGCTGTAAAGGTCATCGTCGTCTTCCTGGAAGTTCGACGCCTGATTTGGATTGCTCCCACTGTTTCCGCCTGGCCCAGATGGCTGGCTGGGTGGGAATCTGGAAGAGAAGCACACATCTCATTGAAATAACTGCCACACTAGCCTTACTGCAAAGCAAAGCGACCATACTTGGCAATGTATATACCAAGCATATCAACGGTCTTCCCGAAAAGAAATACACCGGTCGCTATCAAATTCTAATGTGAAGCACCATAATCTCTATGTGGTTGGTTAGCTCAGGAAGACTGAAAAGTCATTCTCGACAAGCCCAGCCAATATTAAGAAAACTGCAGTTGGGGCTCACCTGAAGTTTGTGCCAAAGCCCCGGCTCTGCTGGAGTGTCTGGGCAAACATCTCGTACTTGCGGATGTCGTTCTCACTCACAGACCGCCGGGCAAACTTCATGGCTTCCTCAAAGTGGTCCTTGCGTATCTCTGGTACTGGGTCGTCCTCCACCACGTCCTGCACAAGAAACAGAACCCCATGACACTTCGAAAGCACAAACTGACAGTACGGTAGATTTTGCTCCCACAAACAACAGCGGCCGAATAACTGCGCCAGAGTTACTGCAAGCACCGGATCATGCATACTGCATTTGCATGATTCTAATGCACCCCTGTTGTAATGTGCAGTAATATTTAACGCCTGGAAACCATGAAAATAACTAGGCGCAGATTCTACCACGCACAAGAAATAATGCAGTGAAGAAGCATCTGAAAATTGATTGCTTAAGACATTTAATGGAACAAAATCAGCACATAAAAATGCGACCATGAGACGTGGACATCACAGGCCACTCGCTGGAAGAGTCGGAAGACAGCTTTCTTGCTGCCCACTGACCACAAAATGCCACCTTCAGCACCATCGAAGGGGCTGGAATTGCACCCTTTTTAAAAGTATGCATGAGCTTTGCTAGCGGGAGGGCCTTCCCCGCGCCGAGAATCCATTTCGCAATGTCCCAGAGGAGCCTTGAGATGGAGTTTTGAGTAGGATGGCCCAGCCTCGTGGTGGTCAAGAAAAACCCGACTGGGCAGTACAATGGCGGCTCTTCCTATTCTGCAGCGCGTATCCTGCAGGCTTTCTAAGTTGACTCTCACTTCTTTCTGCCCCTTCATGAGCGTGAAAGGACTCATCAGGTATTATTGTGAACCGTCAGTAGCCTAAAATTAAAAAAAAATAATAAGTTCCGCAGCTGCTGAAATATTTAAAGCATGCGGAATCGATCTTGCCGTGTAGCCCTTCGCCTCGAAACATTGTTCCACTTGAGCCGTGCCACGGACAAGTTAATTTCATTGTTCGACTCTACTGCTCTCTTTAATAGCCACATGTAACTGGGCTACGGTGTGATTGGTATGGGCGAACAGGTACATCCAGCTCTGGTTCAAGCGAAACGCTTTTTGCCCTATGCTGGTCGTCCCGCCGGCCCAAGCTACAGAAAGAGATACAGTTGAATCCCGCCACAACGAATACCGCCACAACGAAATTTCCGCGACAACGAATAATTTTTTATTCCCCGCGAGTATCCTATAAGAATTAATGGCCTAAATTTCTCTGCACAACGAACCATTTTTGCAGAGCGTTTCCGCTTCAACGAAATTTTCGCGTTCAAAATCGAAACCGAAACTAGTTTTATTGGCGAGAAGTCCAAGTCAAATCCAAAGCCACATTAAGCATGAAATCACGTGATTGCAGTTCCGCCATTTTGGCTTTGTGTCGTGGTCGCGTTGTTCACTCGCTGCCTTTCTCTTCGACAACGACGAGTTTTCATCCGCAGGACACGATGGCAACGCAAGTGAAAAAACGCAAAACTCTTTCCCTTGAGCAAAAAGCTCAAATAATCGCCCAAGCAGAAAGCGGAAGGAAGAAAGCGGCAATTGCTGAAGACTTCGGAATTCCTGCAAGTTCGCTGTCAACGATTCTAGGCAATAAGGACAGCGTGAGAATGGCACTTGCTTCAGGCACATCCTCGAAGCACAAAAAGGTGACGCGGCCCCTCCATGAAGAGTTGGACAAAGCAGTGCATGCGTGGTTTGTGGAAGCACGAGCCAGCAACGTCCCCCTGTCCGGAAGCATCGTCCAGCAGAAAGCCTTGAACTATGCATGCCTACTTGGCATTGATGATTTTAAAGCCAGCATTGGCTGGCTAAACCGTTTCAAGGCCCGCCATAACATCGTTGGAAAAGTGTTGTGCGGCGAGTCAATGTCAGCAGACGTGGACGGAGCAGCTGCTTGGAAGGCGAGTAACATGGCCGGAATTTTAAGCAACTTCGCGCCTGCAGACATTTACAACGCCGACGAGACCGGGCTATTCTACGAGATGTTGCCGGCTAGGACGCTCGACTTCAAGGGGCAGCGCTGTCACGGCGGCAAACACAGCAAAAAACGCATCACAGTGCTGCTTTGCACAAACATGGATGGCTCGGACAAGCGTCCGCCGTTAGTCATAGGCAAAAGTGCCAAGCCGCGCTGTTTTAAGGGAACTCGTAGCCTACCTGTGCAGTACAAGGCGAACAACAAGTCATGGATGACCCGCGCTATTTTCACCGAGTGGATGATGGCATTCGACCGCGACATGAAGCGGCAGGGCCGTAAAGTTTGCTTGCTTTTGGACAATTGTTCAGCGCATCACTCCGACGAAGTCAAGCTCACTAACACGGAGCTGAGGTTTTTCCCTCCCAATTGCACGTCTGTCTTACAGCCTCTCGATCAGGGCGTGATTCTTAGCCTGAAGCGCGCTTACCGCGGGAGGTTAATTCAGCGGCTGCTTTTTAACACTGAAACCGGCCGAGACACGAAGGTGGACTTGTACGTGGCACTGCAGATTATGTCTGCTGCCTGGAGCACACTGGGGCGCTCAGTAATTGTGAACTGTTTCAGGCACGCCGGATTTGCCGAAGGTCGACCCGTACACTCTGCTGGCCTAACACCAGGCGTTACAGACGACGACGAAGAGGCGTCACCGGCTCCGGGGATCGCGGCCGCCTGGAAAACGCTGGGAGAAATAGGAACCGTGCCGCCTAATCTCGAGCTCGACGAATACATCGGCGCTGACGCTTGTGTTGTTGTTCACGAAGATGTGAGTGATGAGCAGATCATAAAAGCTGCCCGGAATGATAAGGACTCTTCCGATGAAGAAGACGACGACGTACAGGAAGCGCCGGCTGCGGCAACCGCCGTACAGGTGATGGACGCTTTTGATGTCATCAGGAATTTCGTTGCTGTCCGAGACGACGATGTTGCAATGGGTTTGCTGACCGAGTGCGAAAATCGCGTGACGGCGTTGCTCGCCGTGAAGCGTAAGCAAACCAAGCTTACAGATTTTTGGCATTAAACGCCTTTGCTGCTGCTTGGGCAATTCTTTCTGCGTTTCACGTCAAATTTTTGCGATAACGAAGTTCCGCGAGAACGAATTTTTTTTCGTGCACCGTGAATTTCGTTATAGCGGGATTCAACTGTAGATACAGAGATAGAGTACCGAAAGCTATGTGCACATATTTATTTGTGATCGCAGAGAGAAACCGTCCGTAATGCTACCGTTTTCAGCAGCTGCACAAGCATAAAAACTGCATGTGCGTCAAACAACGAAAGGTGAGAACGGCTAACTAGAGCTCATTTAACACTTTTTGCTATCTCAATGAAAACAGCCATTCACTTTCAAGAGGAAACTGCAATAAAGAGCATATGGCACATATTTATAATTAAGCAGCAGACAATAGCATTTCCATCAGTATGTACCACATGTTTTTTCAGCTTTCTGTGCGGCTTTCCAATGTGTGGACTCTGTATTTCCAAAACTTACGAGCGCGAATTAGATGCTAAACGAGCAGTAAAAAGCAAAAACCAGGCCAGGATCAACTTACAAATTCAGGGACAAGCATGCATTGAACACAATCTCCAGCAGACTATGCACTGCCCGCCGAAGGTGCTTATCTGAAAGACGGTACCTCAGAGATTATTTATGCTACCTGTCTAGGTTGCGGTTTTGTGTATTCACATGCTTAAGCTTAGTTGCATGTAAAGCTTTTGAAGAGCTCCACGAATTCGCATGACACCCGGCAGGCTATATCGACTGGCAGCACGCCTAGACTTCGTCTCCGATTTCTGCACGTTGTATAATGCCCGACATTGGTTTATTCATTGTTTTTTTCAAATCGTGAGAACCGTGAAAGCACTTTCAGAACATTAAATTTCTTGTAATTCATACATAACATTAATTAAAGCGGTGGATCCATAGTGACTGCACGCATTCGAATGCAGATGGCAAGGACATGTACTACCCAGCAGACGCCCAGAGGTCGCTTTTTAGCACAGTTTTCCTGGCATCCCTTAGTCAGCGCAAGTCCTCCAGAGCATTGCTCTCTTGAGACCGCGTGAGGGCTTACACAAAGTACCAGTCACTGTACTCGATGCATGTGATCCTCTATGCACTAATTTCAGACCCGATAACACGGCGCGCATCGAGTGGCTGGACAGTCGACCAAAAAACAGAAACAGCTCACTGGAAGCTCCTCGGCTGGCTGTAATCCTGTAGTTTATTGAGCTGCTTCGTTTAGAGTTTTGAGATTCGGTTTTGAGGTTTTTCAGTTTTGAGCCTGATTATAATGCGAATGTATTTTTAAACACTTATTTTAGAGGGCAAAAAACGGTGCGGCGTTAGAATCGTGCAAGTAGGGTACATGCCTCCAAAGCCTCAGCCCTATAGGATGGGCCATTAGAGTACAAGTAGGTCATCAGATGCACTAAGCTAAGAACCGAAAATTGGGCTAACTGGTAAGGATTTATACTTGGCAAGCAAAAATCTAAAAGCATGAAATGGAACAAAATGCACCTATGTAAGAGGATAAATAACACAAGAGCTACATAAAACCAACTTTTTTTTTTTTTAACTGAACATTGACAAAACGACGTTTTTCAGAAGCAAACTTTCACTCTAAGGAAAAGGCGCTTTAGTTACTGCAAGTCAAGATGGGAGGACAAAGTTTTGCCTTTCAGTCCATAACACTACACTTTGGAGTGTTAAGTAAACAGTGAGGCTGCAAAACTGCAGCAGTACAGCCCTAAAGCCTTCATGATAATCAAACAAGGCTCTCTAACTCTCCAGCAAAGCAGATAAAATTAGAGTTTGCCTTGCTTGTGTTTTTGTTTTTCGCTGCCGCCACATGCTGGCCACTTGCTAATGCTCCGGGCCGAGCTCCCTTGTGTTATATGCTAGCACTTTGCACTCTGTTTTATAGTGTGCGTAATGACCGGTTGCTGTGCATTACAGTGCACAGGGCAGTGTGAAACTGGCTGCATGCCGTTAGCAATCCTGTTTATCATCTGAGAGGTGCTATGCATTTCTACGGATCTTTTCCTGAATTTTTGCATAGTAGTGAGCTTCTGACAGCCCTTCAGCACAGAGGAATGTGACTGGTTCAAAGTGAGATATCCCAAGCTGAGAGTGAAAGTACCAAGAAGGCACCGCGCTCCAGTCAGACGCAGCCATTTAGTCGCATGGTGGACAACTGCCAAAAGGGCAGTTTTGCTTTGCATCTCTTTGCAGTATGGAGCCACACTGACTGTTTGTGCTTGAGCAAAAGTAAGCCAAGGGATACTTTTTGAATGGCACCAAAATAACAGCATTCCAACCAGCTGTTCTGAAACATCACTCTGCGCGAATGCATTTTTTGTGGTTTTTCTCACTAGCATGCCTCAGTATAACAAATGTAAAATAAAAATCTGCACTTCAGGCTCTAAATTTTGATCAGTAGGTATGGAGGGGGAGACCAGCCCAAAAGCAGTGAAATAGAAAACATGGCAGCTTCTCGACCACACACTCACACAAAGAGGAAAAAGCAAGCAAACATAGTGTTCCATCTCACCATGTTGGCATCGGGGTTCTGAGCCCGCTCTTTCTCCCGGCGAATCTCCTGCTCAATGGACTCTCGGATGGCCAGCTTGCAGGCCCGTTGGCAGATCTCTGTGAGATCGGCCCCACTGAACCCTGGGCTGATGCTGGCTATGAAGTTCAGGTCCACATCCTGCAAGGAGGGATAACACCCGTTGGATAAAAGAGCCCCACGCCTGCAGCTGCTGACTGTGCACGTATGCTCAGTTGTAGGTCTCGCAGCTCGAAACGTTACACCTCTGCTCAGCATAAGAGTCTGCACTGCACGACTGTGTTCCAACACTCACGGGTGCCAGCGGAGACTTGCGCAGGTTGGCCTTGAGGATGGCCACCCGGGACTTCTCGTCGGGCAGGGGGATGTAGATGAGCTGGTCCAGGCGGCCAGGCCGCAGAATGGCTGGGTCAATGATGTCTGGCCGGTTGGTGGCCCCAATGATGAAGACGTTCTTCTTGCTGCTCATGCCGTCCATCTCTGTCAGAATCTGGTTGATCACCCGATCTGCAGCACCACCTGTGCCACACCAAAAGCATTTCTACTCAGCATCCAGCAAATGAGAAGCATACAGATGCCTGAAAGCTCAGGGAACACACAGGTAAGGCAGTGGTGGTAGGTTCGATTCCCGAATCGGGACGAGTTTTCTTTACCTACGAAGTTTCTGAGAAAGCTGTGTAGCTTTCCTTTTTAGCCGTATGGCTGCGCTTGGGTGGATGTCAATGAGTAATTACTCCCTTACTACAGGGGAAGCTGAGTGTCGCGAAATGGGCACACAAACTATGGCCTCATTGCGCGCTGGCAGCCAACGGTGTAACTCAAATCGAAACATGCGACTTTAATGTCCAATGAAAGCACTTTGTTTAGGCGGGACTTTTTTATTATTATTGCTTCCCAGCAAGTTTCACAAAAGGGGCAAAGCCTTCCTTATAGCAAAAAGGCGTAGACCTTATATGCATGCCCCAAGGTACAGCCCCCTTACATGTTAGCGCACCTTCAGGTGATCAGCAAACGTATTATACAACCACATGTAGAAAGTTTGAGCACAATAATTGGGAAATAGTGTTAACCGGGGACATATTGACCGAGGGGAATATAGTATAACTCTATGGAAGACTTGCACTGCCTGCGATTTGAGAATATGAAAGCGGATATTGAATGAACCGGGAACATTATCAATGAGATTCTCCTGTATCACCTGCAACATGGTGGTTAGTGGTGCAACACTGCCAGTACGTTTTGCAGATGCTGACCAAGTGCACCTACTTACTATATGAATGGCTACCAAAAATGCAGTTCTTTCGGTTCCACCTAGTTGACACACTTCAGGAAAATGAGCGGCCATACTATCTGCTTTTAGTCACACTAAGAATGTTACTTAAGGAAGGATGAACGTGGGGAACAAATTGCAAAAAATAAAATTTTAGAGAAGATCAGATTCAAAATTACAAGGGTTTTTCAATCACATTGCAAAAAAAATTTGTTGAAAGCAATCTTAAAGTGAGCCTAAAAATTATTTTTCTGACTGCTGGTAGCACAAAACTGCCCGAAATGTCCACAAAAACGGTCAATTTTTGAGTGCAAGTTCGCGAAAAGTTTGGTACCACAGGAAAGCTTGTTTCACCGTAGTACTACCCCCATTGGAACAACGATTAAAATAAACTCGCAAAAAAAAAAAAAAAATGCCACGGCATGTGCAAAGCCCCTGCTAGGTGCTGATTGGTAGCACCCTGTGAGTGCTTGAAAGAGCACCATTTCTCGCATCTGCTCCCGCCACTGCTTGGTGTTTTGTGAATCCGCAACTGCCATTTTGCATTTCTCGTCAGCCCGTCTGTCGTGGGAGGCTTTGTGTGCCAGCGATGCAGCAGTGCACGATGCAAAAGTACAAGACGACGTATGCATGCGGAAAGCGCAAAAGCAAGCCTGCTGTCCCTTAAAGTGATCGGCGGCGAATGATTCTGACGAATTGAGAACAGGGTCGGCATCAATGCTTATCAAAAAGTATCAGCGCACCGTGCGGTACGCCCAAAAGACAAAGAAACAAGCGGTGGAGAAAGCAACAAGGATACTGCAGTTTGTTCTGACGCGGTATGATTCCAGCAAACGAAAGTCTCCAAGCGAGTGGACAAGCTGTCGACATGCGATTGCACAGCCGCACAGATATGCCACAGAAGTCCGACCCGAATTTAGAATCAATGCTAAAAAGTGAACCCAAAGATGCGGCCGTCAGCGGCGCAGTGCCAACACCAGAAAAGTTTAACTTTCGCGATAGCGGGTGGTGCTGATGCAGCACAAGCTTTTGGTTTGTGGGGTTTAACGTCCCAAAGCGAGAGAAATGCGATAGTGGAGGGCTCCAGAAATTCGGTCACCTGGGGTTCTTTAATGTTCACTCACATCGCACAGCACACGGGCGCCTCGCTTTCTGCCTGCCTCGAAAAGCAGCCGCTGCGGCCAGGATTCGATCCCACATCACCACTACGGCACGTAATCTAGAATATGACGGGACGGCACACGTTTATGTAACCGGAATAGCACCATACCGCAGCTCCTGCGCCCGGCTCCCTCAACTAGCCGCGACATCGCTATGCATGATGCAGTTCAGATACGGGAAAGTTCAGTTTTTCGCGATGGCAGGTAATGCACTGGTTTACAGAAAATGGATGGATTTTTATGCCTGAACTCTAAAAACTACAAGCTCTTACCTTTATTTTGTTGTTGTAATGCCAGGCAGAAAAGCAAGCTTGGTATAACAATGATGCATATAAAACCTCTGATGTCCAAACTACTTGACCTACGTGCGCTTCCCATTATGTGTGCCAAATTTTTTTGCCATATTCCGAAAACTGAAATTTCACCTTCCATCCCCACCTCCTTAACCATGATGGCATTGCAGCTAGTGCCCACCAACAGTGGCAACCCAGCCATCACTCACCAGCATCGCCCACGTTGCCGCCTCTGGCCTTTGCGATCGAGTCCAGCTCGTCAAAGAATAACACACATGGGGCTGCTGCTCGTGCCTTGTCAAAGACATCTCGCACGTTGGCCTCGGACTCTCCAAACCACATGGTCAGCAGCTCGGGACCCTTGATGGAGATGAAGTTGGCCTGGCACTCGTTGGCAATGGCCTTGGCCAGCAGTGTCTTGCCACAGCCCGGCGGTCCGTAAAAGAGCACACCCCGCGATGGGGTCATGCCGAATTTCAGGAACTTCTCGGGGTACTCCACAGGGTACTGCATGGCACACAAAACAACAGAGTCAGCATTTGCCTCATAAAAGTTTTAAAAGTATTTAGTTGGTTGGTTGTATACCATGAGCTGACGCACTGTACCGATGCATAAGAGAGAGCAGAGAATATAAGTTTTGTGACTTGCAAAGCCTAACCACAGACTACAGTACAGTCTATCCTGGATACATCAAACCCAGAAATATCAAATTACTTTTCACATCAAACAGTCACAACTATACTCACCTATACAGTAGCCGAAGTACAGTAAACCCTTGCTAACTTGAACTCGCATATCTCGAAATACTAGTTAAGTTGAAGGTTTTTTCATGCCATGCCTTCATCTCCCATAGGTGCTATGTACGATACAACTTCATTTATCCGAATCCCATTAACTCGGAAATTCAGTTAACTCAGACCCGCTGCACGATCCAGGCAAGACTGTGTACTAAGGCGGCAAACACTCATTAGCTTGGAGGCATTTACAAGCAAATCGGTTAACTTTGAGAAGTCCACCAAGGGCTACCGACGTTCCCACACTACCGTAATACAGCACGGATGCGCATCTAAGGTGGGCCAGCAATGAGAAACCTACGCGAGGAGTGTCGGTTTGCAAGTTGTTCTGCAAAAACAGACAAAAAATAAAAAATATCATGCAGCTGTAGGGCAAGAAATATGATAATGATAGCGGATCTTGTGAGCAGGTGCAATGGTTACGGCCATCAGAACATTCCAAGCATTCCAGGGCAGAAGAGACTGTTTGCACTGCTGTCCCGTGGCTGCACACCTGATTTCTTTGTCCCGATCGAATATTTACAAATCCCCCAAGGTGGGGTAGATTTGTAATAAGGAAATAATTACTTATTGGCATCACCCCCAAGAGCAGCCATACGGCTTATAACGATATTCAGAAAACCTGAAAATCTGATGGCTATAACCGATTATCGTTATATCTGGACTGGCAGGAAAAAAAAAGCACACCCACGCGTTTTCCCATGCATGTAAGGTAGGCTTGCTTAGTTACGATGAGTAGATCGGCTTGAACAACGCTAATCATCGTAAAGAGCACTGAACACTTTGATACAGTGTACATCAATAGCCATAAAATACCTATAGCATACTTTAAGAAGTTGGAAATTCGTGCTCGCTTGAGCAGCAGCTGAAGCTTGACAATTGCTGTGAGCATAGTTTCCGGTAGCGTGTAGGCTGGCGGAAGTCCCTTTTGCATGCACGAAACCGATTACCGACAGGAAGAACTGAAGGGTATCCCCAGCCTTGATGATTGTTAAAATCGTAGAGTGTGAATGTCCATATTTTTTCACAGGGCTTCCAACTTTGAAACCCAGCCAACAATTTCGATGAATCTGCCATTTCATCTTGTGAGCTATCGCGCCGTCCGTCAATGTGGTCGCCGCCATCTTCCACAGACGCAGATTCGGCGATGGCGATAGAGCCGCAGCAGCACCCTTTGCGCGGCTGCGAATTGCGCTGATGATAGTGCTCATTTCCTTCAGTTTTTGCCGCATATGTAGAGTTTTCACATCATTGCCTTCTTAAAATTTATCTTTTATTCAATATTTAAATTTTCATGGTAAACATCTACAAGGCAGCGATAAAGCTATTGTTGTATCCGATGTACCGCATTAATTCATCGTTATATCTGGTATACATAGAGGCAAAGGGAAAAATGATAAATCTCAAGAATTTGATCGTTATAAGTGATATATCGCTATATCTGGTATCGTAGGTGGACTTCACTGTATACAACTTTCTCAGAAACTTTGTAGTAAAAAAAAAAAAAAAAAAGATTCGTTCTGGTTTGGGGATCAAACCTGGGTGCATTGTCTTAATTATAAATCTCAAGAATTTGATCGCTCTAAGTGATATATCGCTATATCTGGTATCGTAGGTGGACTTCACTGTATACAACTTTCTCAGAAACTTTGTAGTAAAAAAAAAAAAAAAAAAGATTCGTTCTGGTTTGGGGATCAAACCTGGGTGCATTGCCTTTGCGGGGCAGTCGCTCTACCAACCGAGCTCACCTACCAGCAAGCAGGAAGATATGCACAAAAAATGCAGATTGACTCGTTCATTGCATCTGAAGGATGGTTCACTCGCTTCAAGGAAAGGCATAGATTGGTTTTTCGGAGTACGTGTGGTATGAAAGCAGCAGTGGATGAAGGTCGCAGTGCTGACTGGAAGGAAACCGATCTTCCTTAGTACCTGGCTCACTATGAACCTGCAGACGTGTCCAATGCAAAGGAGACTGCACTTTTTTCAAGGACTTACCAGACAAAACCATCACATTTAACGGTGACCCTTGCGTTGGAGACAAAAGGTGACAATGCTCCTTGCATCAAACATATTGGGCATGGAGCGCCTGCCGCTCCTTGTCATCGGCAAGGACCCAAGATGTTTCAAGAACATTCACAGTTTTTTTTTGTGCTGGAGCTAACCGGAAGGCCTGGATGACCTCCGATATTATCGGAACTTGGCTGCAGCAGCTTGACAGTCACTTTTCCGCAAAACAGCGAAAGGTTTTGCTTGTAGTAAAGAACTGCAGTGCGCAAACCAGTGTGATGGGGTTGGAGCACATCAAGCTAGTGTTTCTGCCTCCAAACACGATGGCAGCTCTGCAACCGCTGGATCAAGGAATAATCCAGCACATGAAGAGCAGATACAGAAAGTATGTGCTGGAGTGGATGCTGCTGTGCAAGGAAGCTTGTCGAGATGACCACCTGTACACGTCGGTACAGGTGAAAAGAATTCATAACATTCCCCGGCCAGAGTACAGTGTGTACAATGTGCAGAAATTCATATGTTCTGAAGACTCTTTCGTACCACTACAAGTGATACAAACGGACGAACTGCGACCCCAGCCTTGAGCACTACACCGTTCACATCAGGAGCAGTTCGCAGTGGCGCGTGTCCCGCACCACGCTGCTGTTGCTATTGTCCACCATGCTTTACACTCCGATTGAAGCTTGCGGCGGCATGACCTGCAATTCCCTGGCGCTTGTTCAGTGCAGCGTTCAAGACTGCTATCATTTAAGCTAAACAAACGACTACGCTGTGGGCCGCAAATTCAAAGCTTCTGAACAGGTTATGCGGGACTGGTGGTGACAGTGAAACAAAACTTTCAACTGTGATGCCAAGCAAAGAGGCTGCCAAAGAATCGAAATTCTATCCACAGCTGGAGGCCAAGCTTACACATGCTGCGATGTGTGTGTGTGTGTGTGGGGGGTCAACCTACGTTCAAATAGACTTACAATATTGTAAATACAGTAGCAGCGCTGTATGCGTCGTGAGATTTCGTGGAGATTTTGCACATCACCAGTGTCACGATTTTTTCTCACGTTATATGCACAAGTGGGAAGCTGTAGCTATAAATAATTAGCATGAATTCCTTTCCCATGCTTCTGCATACCAATTTTGTTCTGAATATACTCAAGCTTTTGGATGATATTTTTCTGCAACCCTGTGAGATCTGCATCACCAAGGGTTATACTGTATTTAATCAGACTAACTAAGAGCTGTAGGTGAAAAATATTTGCAAATTTGGAATCGGTAGATGAAAATACACAGCAAATATCTAGTAAATCTGGCCCTAAGTAAGAGTTCCCCTCTGATGAGCCAGATGACATGATGAGCTGGGAGGAGCTGCTAACCACTAAAGGCCACACTCTGGTACTAGTAAAAGACCATTTGTTGTTGTCAGCTTAGCACAGACCTGGATCATCTCCTGGAGCTCCTTTTTGACATTGTCCAGGCCACCAATGTCCATCCAGGTCACGTTGGGAACTTCAACAACTGTCTCCCTCAGTGCACTGGGGCTGCACTTGCCCATGGCCCACTGCAAAGCAAGCAGACACACAAGATTAACACCACGCCAGATGTCAGCAAACAACCACAACCTTTTCTTGCCGCTAAGAGACTTACCCGGAAGTTGTCCATGGTGACTGCAAGAGAATTGAGCACTTCGGCGTCGATCTGGTCGTCCTCCAGGTCGATCAGGTCCATCTTCTCACGGATCTGTTGCAGGGCGGCCTCCGAGCAAAGGGCTGCCAGGTCGGAGCCCACAAAACCATGCGTCTCTGCCGCAATCTTGTCCAGGTCCACATTCTCAGCCAGCTTCATGTTCTTGGTATGAATTCGCAGAATCTCCAGGCGGCCCGTTGCATCCGGAATGCCAATGTCCACCTCCCGGTCAAATCGACCTGCAGAACAAGCACACAATGCCAAACTAGCCCCCTTGGCAACGCATTCATTTTCAGAGTCTCTGTATGCGTGTTTGGTAGTTTTTGTAAGGAGAGCTACATTGGCCACAGTCTTGCCATTTTGCCGTGCCTGTCTGAAGAGAAAAAAAGAAGGAAAAGAAGAAAAAGAAGAATACAGATAACTCTGTAGTTGGTAGAGGCGAACAACCACAGCGAGTTGCTAGAACAGAAGGATCGTTCGAATGTTATGATGGCAGCATGCCCCAGAGTTAGACTTAAAGACGATGTCATACCACTAGAAGTCTTCTACACCCGAATAAGAACAGTCAAAGATGAGAGGCAAGGGATGCTCATACACGAAGTGATTCCCTATTGGCATAAATAAAGCTGAAGCCATAGAGTAATCTACTATGTGGAAAAAACATGTCTTTACTTTCGCAATCCAAACCTAAGCGTAGCCATGCAGATTGCTGACTGCTTTCTCCAGGTTTTTCTTGAGCAGCTTAGTAGTTTTATGTTGATACATCGTTTTGGTTTGAAGAGCTGATATAGCAGGAACCCCCATATTATTTAACACTGCCCCCCCCCCCCCCCCCCCCCTTATTTTATGTAATATGTAATGCCCTAAGCTAAGGGCCTTGAAGGGTAAATAAATGGTGATGATGATGGCCTCTAGCTCACATCCTCATCACCATGATCACCAGCAGGAGAAGGAATCCCTCACCGAAGCGGCGCAGGGCGGCGTCAATGCTGTTGGGTCGGTTGGTGGCGGCCATGACAATGACGTGGGCTCGTTGCTTCAGCCCATCCATGAGGGTCAGAAGCTGGGACACAATGCGGCGCTCCACCTCCCCATGGGTCTTCTCACGTTTGGGTGCAATGGCGTCCAGCTCATCAATGAAGATGATGGAGGGTGCATTCTTCTCTGCCTCCTCAAAGGCCTTCCGTAGGTTACTCTCAGACTCACCGGCCAGCTTGCTCATGATCTCGGGCCCTAAGAACAAAACACAAACAACACGTGGTTCCCCTCAAAGACATGCACCCAGCCTCGGTAAGTAACGATGGCTTTCACACACTTGGGCCGCTCGAATTATCAGAATTTCCGAATTAACGAGATTTCACATAAGTAAACAACTGTATACCTAACACAGGCAAAGCACAACTGTTGTCCTGCAGCACTTACACATCTCAACTGTCATAGACCTGCTAAATTTACACCCCCCCTTCCCCGACGATTTTTGTAAGCCCGAAATACACCAGCCACGAGCCTAGCTCTATAGGGAGAGATCAATATTAGGTCCAAACATCTACCTAACTACAATAAAACTGACAGATCGCGCAATCATTGTGGCGAAATCTGCCCAAAACCACTGTCACATTGGACTACATAGTTGAACAATGTCATTCATTTACAAAGAAGCATGAGCTGCTTCTGCTATTTTTTTTTGCTATGAGCACCGTGATGAGACTTCCTTACTAAGTGACATCGGAAAGTGATTGTTGTGGGTAAAACTGTGGACCACAGCAAATCTCTCTCTGAAAGATGGTGGTGCTACAAGATACGGAGTGACTGTGCCTTTGGCTAGGAAGAAAACGACAGCTTACACCCGTGCCTTGCCCTAAGGCAGCCAGTCCAATCATCATCACCGCAAAGCAGCGTGGACTTATGGAGGTGCAATAAATGCATTCTTAAATTCAGCCGTCCTCAACAATAATTTCACTGAAGCAGAAAACGGTTCGTGGTAGAGAGAAATTGGTTCTATTTGTATTTGTTTCTATGCCAAGCTGACGGGGAATAGGAAACATTTCTGTGAGATGAAAATCATATTATCAACGGGCCTCACAATCTCGGTTTCAATTTTTTTTTATTCTGCCTCCACAAAACTTTTGTGCACACAAAATGCAAAGGAGCAGTGGGCAACAAAAAGAGGATCACAAACATACCATTGATGAGGAAGAAGAAAGCCCCTGTCTCGTTGGCGACGGCGCGGGCAATCAGAGTCTTGCCTGTGCCAGGTGGCCCATACAGCAGGATTCCGCGGGGTGGCTTAACACCGATGGCCCTGAAAAGGCTCGGGTGGCGAAGGGGCAACTCGACCATCTCCTTGATCTGAGCCAGCTGCTTGCGGCAGCCACCAATATCATCGTAGCCCACTTCGTTCAGAGACTCCTCCTCCTCCTGCAGGTAGAAAAGCATGCGCAGTTGCTCTAAGCTCAAAATGGCCACCCATGCTTGTCCCAGAAACCAGTGTCCACATTTTATCTCTGCAACTCGTCCAGCGTACCAGTGGATAACAATGCCAGCACAGACATCCAGTACCGAGCACGAAAAGTTAACGCAAAAAAAACTGTGCAGTGACAAGTGGGCTCTCACTGATGTGAGAATGATGTAGGTACCAATGGCGGCCGACACTACACATGCACTTTCACCGCCATGTGATTTCAGTGCATTTCAGAATATTGCCACAAACCATTCGTCTTTATTTGCTCTCTTTCAACAGCCGCCAACATGCAGCCTTATCACTGTGATTGTAGCAAATGGCTCGATTCAACACTCTGTTCCAGCTCGTTGCTGCGAGGCACGGCTTTATCATTGTCTTTATCGTGCAAGATGTGCCGAGGTGTATCTCGAAGGATTCCAGCCACTCGGTGTGTGTTTCTACAGTGTTCCAGGTTATGCTAATCACTGTTTCTTCGCTGCCTTTAAATTGAGTATTGACGTTGCGACAGGTATTGCTTAGTTGCTTAGCACTGCTTAGTTCTATAGTGGGCACAATGCAGCCCAATAAAGAGCTTATTCGACTGAAATTCAAATTTCTTCAATTGTGCCTATGGCCTTGTCACTACATGACAATATGACACATACCAGAGCAATCAACAGGTGGAAGTCAGCTGTACTTGTAGAACAGTGTCCAAGAGAAAATATGCTCCCCCTGCTGGCAGTAATACAATTTCTAAAAAGTGTTTTCCCATTCCTGATCAGCATAAAAGGTAAGTGCTATAGTCCCTACAGGCAAATCCTCAACTTCTTTCAACTATCTGAAGTTTCCACTGATTCTAAAAACTGCTTAAACAAAATGAAGCCCAGCCTGTCCACCTCTCCCCATATCCAAGCAAAGCACGCACCTCGCGCTTTATGGGTTCGCCATCGCAGTGGATGACAGTGTCTGGTGCCACGATGCAGTAGGGCGACGGGTCCGTCTCAACCACTTTGAACTCAACGGCCCGCATGCCACCCCGGACAAGGAACAAGTCCCCCTTGTGGATGGGCCGGTAGGCCTCCAGGAAATAAGGCTTCAGGTACACCTCAAAAAGGCTCCTGCAAAGAGAAGAGGTGGCTCAATAAAATTGAAGCTGCTGCCTCCCAGCATGGAGCGGTAGCACCAGTACAGTAAAACTTATTAGCCCCAAGTCACTGAGATGGCAAAAAATGTTCACAAGTTAAATGAACACTGCATAAATGGGGTCCAGGAAACAGTCATTATGAGGATGTGCTGTGTGTGCACTTGCCAGGGCCCTTGATTGGTAAGCTAAAAGCTACTCGCTTGGCTTGTCCGGTTGCACAGGTGTGCTGCAATTAGGCAGTGGGCACTGTCCACTGCCACAAAATCATTGGAACGCGTGACGCAGCAAACGCCTTTTGAAGTGAAAAATGAAGGTGTCATGATCACGGCTGACCACGTGCTTTCGTATGGAAGAGTGGACAACTCTCTCTCTCTCTCAAAAAAAAAAGAAAAGTTTCCCACATAATAAACCCTACCCCAAACTGCCATCAATTTTTCTTGATAAAAGGTGGGTTCATTACGCGAGTAAATACGGTAGGTCAGCCAAATTTCAGATGGTCGTTTTTCTAAAGATTGACTTCATGCGTCAGTACTTAAATTATTTGAGATGACAGTAACCTAACCCTCCCAGCCACAGCACACCATTACAAGAAACTGTACAGCCCAGTGCCGCACACAATCAAACCGTCGTCACCAGAGAGAAAGAACAATTGCACAAGGGACATGTACTGCAATAGCCACTGCTATGGGTGGGAGGTGCTTCGATGCTGCTCCCAGTCTGGCCATGCCTTGATGAAGGCCCGAGTGCATCCATGGCTGCTTTGCAGGGGTGACCCACAGCAGTACTATACCGCAATGATTTTAGTGCTCGGAGTTTTGCAGCTCGGGCGCTACCACCCCCCCCCCTCCCCCCTTCCATATCAAGCATAAGCATCACTTCATGGCTTTGAGGGGCTGCCATTTAACTGGTTTGCGTCAAAATTTTAATTTTGCGCTCCCACATAGCACCCTTGACCTTGTATTTAACTGAGCTGGTGCAGGCCGCTGCTCCAAACCATATAGTTAAATTTACATTATAAATTTCAGGACCGAATGAAATTCTTTGCCTTAGCATTATTGTATGTTTAATTCCAGCACTTAAACCCTCTGCCTGCCTCCATGAGAATGCACACCCTGAGGAGAGTGTGAATTATGGCAAATCAACTGCAGTGCCATTATACCTTGGGTCTTTTTGCTGCCTTTACTGCATACTGGCTAGCAACGAGCTCATCCTTACCCAGAGAGGCCTTCAACTGTGTCATCAATGGGCAGCACATGGATCCGCTTGCCATACTTGACATCTGGGCAGGGCTGAATGCTGGAAGAACGAAGAGTAATCACGAAACTTGGCTTGCATGTTGCACCTTCAAAGCAGTTTGAAATAAGAAAAGTACCCAAACTATGTTCATGCACTTTAAATCGCATACACATGCCTTCTAACATCAGCTGCGTAAAAATGACCTGCAATCAAATGGCTCACTCTTTGTGTACTTGGAAATGCTGCAGTGTCAAGATGGCAGGGCCAAAACTACACTGATATTACATACAGTTCACTGCAAGAAGTGAGTAACTCACCTGACCACATCCCCAAGTCGCACACGCAGGTTGTTGCGGATGCAGCGATTCATGCGGATCTTCTCTGACGGACAGGTCTCATCTGAGAGCACTATGCAGACCGTCTCTCGCCGCTTCTTGCCCTTCAGCAGCACTGTGTCCCCACGGAAGAGCATCAGCTCATCCATCTTGGCCTGCACAGGGAGAAAGGGCAGGCTTGAGGCAAAGTGAAGGTCGACAGAACACACCAGGCTCACTATGCACACTATCTCTGTGGTAGACAAGAAGATTCTCAAAAGCTTCACTGTAGCAGAGCGACCGTGCTAGAAACTGACTACACTGCTCGCATACCCTAGAGCAGTGCAAGCAACCACAACTTGCTCATGGTTCCCATTACAAGATAGTATAACATGCCATCCTTGCCTCACCCCTTGCATCATTCACTGCTGCCAGGAAATGGTTTCACGTGCCTGTGGCACAGACACAAATTTGTTTAAAATACCTGGCTGACAAACACAAATAGTGGAGTCCACAACAGCACACATGGCCTCCCATTATACCACTGTTACCCCTGCCATAAACAAAGGCTGTGTCACTGAATACAGAACAATCTCAACTCCAAGATATGGACTCATGAAATGTACCAGGCAGAGTGCATTGTGCCCATTTTGAGTCTTCTTGAACTCTCCTGCGCCACTATAGATGAAATGAATTTGCGAGCTGCAATTGCAACTTCGAGCACTATGCACTGTTTGCCCATCACTGACATTGTGATTGCACTTTTACGAGTCCCGCTGTACAACCAGGTTGTTTAGCACACCCCTATTCTCAAAATCAACGACTTTTCCAGGTTTTTCCTGATTATTTCATTTCAAATTTCATGACGAATGAAGAGGCTCAAAGATGTAACTGCTGATCATAATGAACATAAACAAATAATGCACAACAAAAAGCTATTTATTAATCATATTCTGCAATTTACAATATCTAAGAGGTCGCCATTAGTTTGAATGGCCGTCAAGAACGTCAAAAGTTTACTGAAAATTAAAAGCGCACCGATGCCAGCTTCGGTGTACACGATGCAAGCTGAAGCTATGGCACCCAAGCTGAACATGTACAGTCAGCACCCAAAAATATTAGGCCACTTTAGAGGTCATGCAACAGCATTCAGGTCTGCAGCTGCACTTCCGATGTATTTGCATTAGTCAGTGCACACAGCACCAACAAACAAACCCAGACAATATGCAGCACGCCTCACTTCTTTACACAAATGACAGAACACCAGTGTCAATATGTTGCAGAGCTAACGATTGGCAAAGTGCACACACAGCAATTCCAGTTGTACCCATTTTTAACAAACAGCCCTTTACAACAAGTTCGATACAGCAGTTTAAATGCATAGCTACAATGCTGAAACAACAACAGAATTAGCGTCACAACTGGAATGCCCCGCGTGGACATGGTCTTAATTAATAATACCCCTGTTACACGGCCATTTTCAAAGGTGACCGAGTCGATAGCCTTCTTTTGCGACGCCACTATCGTTGTTTCGGTTTTGCTTAAAGAATTAAAATCTTTCCATAAATGCAAAATAAAATAAAACTGTTGCCTTTTTTTTTTTTTTTAGTAACTGCAGATCTTTAGTACTTATTAAAGGACAACTTTGTTTTTGTTTTTAAAGCATGTTGACGTTCATACGGCTGTGCCTTTTAATCTATTTGCTTTTCTCGGCGGCACAGGTCAACGTGGTAGAGATACAAAAATAATGCGTATTAAAAAATGAGCGATGCTATATTATAATTATTATGCACGGTAATATTTTATCACGTAAATTAAAGATATAAAATAATGCTTGTTCATGTTTTTGTATCGTACATGCGCTGTGCACGAGAGTGCATGTGGTGCCCCTTGGGTTAACGCTAGCAACCTCGCGTGACATTCCAAGGCCTTCGAGATCTCGATAGAGTTCTGAGCCGTTGACTTGATAGACTATCGACTCAATGGCCACTGAAAACGTCTGTGTGGCAGCATTCGACGGCCTTCGAGTTTAGGGACAATCTGTTCAAGGGCCTTCGAAATGCCCAATGTGAGCGCATGAATCATCACGCAGAATTCACTTACATAATCTATATAATTTACAGCTAATTTTTTTTCGCGTTGCAGTTTCAGCTGTCACTAACGAACTGAGGTGACATGAGACATGCGAAAACAGATATAATTCCTGCTTATTCATTTCTTCTTTATATTAAGTTTCAGCAGGCTTGGGAAAGCATTAGGGTGAATTAAAATGAACAAGCAACAATAGATACTGCATATTTTGTGCTCGTCATATGACAGCACAAAGACGTCGGAGCCGTCTTTCGACACACTGACAACGGAGAGACGAGCAATCCTCGGGGCAAACCTGACCTGTGACAAGGAGACGACAGAGTTGTCATCATTGATGGCCTCTTCCACAAGCAAGCGGTTCGGCTTCTGCTTTGTCTTCAAGATGGCTGTGGCCAGGTCATCTGGACTGCAGTACACACACAAAAGAAAATGCATCCAGAAACTTGTGATGGCAGGCCGCATAGAGCAGTGATGAGAAGGACACTGAAATGACCGAATGCATTTGAATGGAGGGGCCTCAGAGATCTGCAAACCAGGCAAACAAAAGCTGACCAGCGAGAAACCCACTATGTGTCACCTGCATTTTTCTTATTAACCTTTCCCATTTAACAGCTCAGTTTTTGGTACAAGTATCCTAGTGATCCTAAGAATACATCACCTGATTCACTTAGGCCAACCTCAATTTGTCAGCAGTTTCTTCAACACAAGAGCCATGATAAGTTCTTTTAAAACCTTGCAAGCATCCAGTTAAGCTTCCAAAGCTCCAAAGCTTAGAAAGGGCAGTAAACGATTGCTGCCATGCTACAACTGTTACAATGAGAACGATTCTAGGTGCAACTAGACCACCTATGCTACTATCCCCTTAATTCGGTGCTAGACAAGACCACAGCACTTCTCGAGCAACTCTTCTCGCTATATCACAGTCCTTTGACAAGAGCACTCATGACATGTCAGTACTGCACACTCCTGCTATATTCACAGTAAAAGACGTAACGCACCAAAACATGCCCACTATTATGCCTCAACCTTGCAACAATTTCAAACGCTGCAATGAAGAAAAAAAAAAAAAAAAAAAAAAAAAACGACTTGTATCTTGTATCCAACAGCACTCAAGTAGAACAAAAGTCCCCAGACAACTGCGGCAAAACTGTTCTGTCGCTAATGTCAGTCACTGTTTTTGGCACTCTAACTATGCCTGCAGTTTTGAGCAAAGAAAAAAAAAAAAAAGGCCCACAGCACAGTGGACTCCTGGGGACAACAAGTTTCGCCACAGATTGTCCCCTACATGGACAAATAGAAAGCTACAACACACGCGATAATTCAAACTAAGACAATTTGCACCTTTAATGCTGCTATTAGTATCAAAATTTCACTTTTCAAACCATTTCTCTGGGTTAAAATATTCTCCAGAACGAAGGAAGAGTACCTGTAGAGATTGGTCACGTCATGTCAACTGTTCTGCTTCAGCCACACGCAGTGGTTATGAAATAATACACAGGAAGAATGAAGATAAACTTTCAACACCGTGCAGTTTCCACTTGAAAGCAGATGAACAAAGCCCATTTCTTAACCGACTGTATGTGTCATATGACGGCGAGACTACTATTGATGGCGTCTTTAGGGGCCATTAGATTATTTGGACTTACTAATAATTTGCCCCTTTTCTCAGATCTTTGATGTGCAAATTATGTGCTTTCGCTGTGAATCAGCGCATTACTGATAACTTTTTTCTAAGCACAGAACCAGATGAAGACTGCTGACTGACTATTAAACCAGTGCATTTAACCCATATTTTACATTCTACTAATGATTATTGCTAAGTTTGTATAGAGAAGTGGTTACAAATCACTATTTTTATATATAGATATCTATAATAAAATTTTCGTTTTGCCTTAGATAATACAAACGGCCCATTTAATTATTAGCAAAAAAAACCTCTTCCCCCCAAAGATTGAATTACTGAATATATGAGACTCTAATGTATAACTTTCCTCCCAAAGTAGATACAAGTCTTCAAAGGATGTAAAACAGCTCCGATGACTTATTAAGCCTTGCAGGAGTGCCTAAAATTGAAAAGCCAAAGGAAATGGACGTGATGGTAAACAAGGAATGAGACAAATGAGGATAGGTCCACAAGGAGACAATGATATCAATGAACAACTAAAAATATGACCCCCAATTTATGGTAGAAATAACAAGCACTTTCTTGATGGCAAGCGAATCAAGAAGTCATCGTTATCAGCCAGACCTTTGCAACGAGGGCTCCCTGGGTGTCACCATATTGCTCGGTAAAGTGTTATGTGCGCGTGATGTCAGCACAGTGAAAGCAGCAGTGGAATCAGTTTGCAACAGCCCAGAGAGGAGGCCTTTTGACACCCTCCTAATCGGATGCAAAGGTCTATAACCACTGCAAGGCGAAGGCCTCTCCCAATTCCTCCAATAAACTCAATCCAGCGCTCGCTGCATCCACATGAACCCCCAATCAACAACCCACCTAATTTTTTTGGTGGCCCCTGCTATGCTTTCCTTCCTTTGGAATACTGTTGCTACCCTTCACAACCATCGATTGTCTTCTCTTCGCACAACATGCCCTGCCCATTTCTTTTTTTTGATTTCCGTTAGAATGTCATTAGCTTGAGTCATTTCTCTGACCCACTCTGCACAGTTCCTATCTCTTTAATGTTATATCTGCCACTTTCTGCTCCATCTTCAATTTAAATAGAACCCTTTTCTTTAACCTCCATGTTTCAAGCCCCATGTGTGAGTACCGATAAGATGCAACTGTTGTACACCTCCTCTTGAGTGATATCGGTAAGCTGTTAGTCATAGCCTGCAAGTACTTTACAAATGTGCTCCATCCCAATCATATTCTTTGTCATTTCCCTTTAGCGGTCCAGATCTGCAGTTACTACCTGTCCTAGACATATCTGCCTACCACTTCCGGTGCTTCACTACGTATTTTAAGCTGCTGTTCATTAGCTTAGTCTTCTGCATATTAATTTTTAGGCCTACCTTTCTGCTTTTCTGAAGCTTATTAAACAACTATCCACAATTTTAATTTGGCACTGAGCAAAAACAATCTCCCATTAAATTTTGCAGAAAACAATTTGCCGTATGGCTCATAGAACATCAGTTTCTCAGTGAGGCCCACCACCCTCAAAGGAAAGATTTATTTGTTCATATCAAGTCTACAGCCCATTTCACCTTTCCACACACTGTTCTTCCTGAAAATGTTATTTGCAGGGTTGTGCAAAATCTTATAAAAACTGTCATAACGTGTGAAAAGCTACCTCAAAATGATGCGACTTCAGTAAACATCTGAAGGCTTTCTGTTGCAAAGGCATGCAACCAAACAAACAAACAAAAAAAAGATTAAAAACATTACTTCTGGCGGAAAAACATGCCCGCACAAAGAAGACTGACAACAACGTGCTACCCCACTCCCTGTTTCACGAAACATTAACCGCATTCGCTATAGAGCATTAAAAAAGAAAACCTATTTTTCACACGAAAGATGAGAATTTCACATCAATGCAAGAAATGTCTGCTAGAAGTCACACAAAATCAGAAAAAGCTTTAAGAGTCTCCCTTGTGCACAATGGTGCGCACAGTATGTCAGAGTGTTAAAGGAAATGACACACCAAAAATTTTGATGTTTTTTTTTTCTCTTTGAACAGGGTGCAAGACAATAGCATCCATGAATCCCATACAAAAATCACTGAAGCAACCTCAATAATCAAACTAATTTTCTCATGCAGCTTCGGTTTTAGCCGCTTGAAGACAGCTGTGATGTCACTGACGCTCTGCAGTCACATGAAATGCCCAAAAGCTGTGATATAATCGCCGCCAACTCATTTCTTTGTTATCTAACTTTTATGCAGGCTTGTGAATTAAAATGAATGAAGCAACATCTACCTTCCTGAAGACTGCAAATCTCATGTAACCTCAGTGCACCTATGACATCACAGCCATCGCCCGGCCTTTGGAACCAGAAGTACATGGAGGAAAGTATTCTATAAATTATTTACCCCTTTTTTATGCAACCCACTCGGTTATTTATGTGGAGTAATGCGCTGTGCATCAAACCACAGACATAATACACAACGAAAAATTGGTGCATCTACTCTTTTGGAGCACTCACTGAAATCACCATCACTACTACCCACTACACAAACCACAGCTACACGATACCATGCACTGGGTGAGTTAAAAGAGTAAAAACACCTTTTTTTTTTTCTTGCAATGATGTGTACGACATTACTGTACACTGATCCCCATATGGCTAAAAATGTATCATGTTTCTTATCGCACAGGCTTTCGGTTTCCCCTGAACTTCCATATAAATACTACAAGGCATGGAAACATTGCAACACAGTCCCTCTTCAGTCCAGTCATGGTGCACCGCAACGCAAGTCAGCCTGCCTCAAAGCCGGAATCATTACGAATGAAGGAACAGGAATGATATCACAGGCTTATTTTTTTTATGTGCAAGGTATTTATTTTTGCTTCTACGAATGCACTAACATATGTAGTAGGGATACGATTATTTATAGCAAATTCGCATACATTCTTGGCACAAGATCACTAAACGGCACTGAACAGTGCCGATCTTATTTTCTAACGTCTACCGCGTGATTTTGCTAAGCATAGGCAGAGTTCTAAAGCCCAGTATGCCATGTCGTGCAAGCAAGTAATGCTCGTAAAAAGGCAAGTCACACTGTACAGATTTAGTGTATACAGCACAACCGTGTATGGTGCAGTGTATCTACACCAACGGGTAGCAATTAAGCAAAACGCCGAAGGCCGAATAACCGGTTAGACCTACGTTTGCTTTCCAAAATTCCGCTATCTCATCAAGGCTAGCCCATGCCGGCAAGCGCTAAATTAACGATATAAAAGGGAAATTTTAGAAGCCGTACTTTCACGAATGGAACAACCTGCCACACTGCGAACAGGCACTTATTACCACCTGCACTGTTGGAGGACTAGGCAGCTGATCGGGATGCTACCAGTGCCATGACAATGTTAACAGATCGCTGGCTAGCTTGAGTATCGCACAGATTTCTCCGAGCGGGAAGGCTACCTTGAGAAGCGGAAGTCTGGTCGTCATGGGAGAAGCGTCGTCAGATATCGCCACCTACTAGACAAAGGCAAGGGCGACTAAACAAAGGCAGAACGCACACCAGGTATACATCGCGTCGCTGGCTGTGTTGAAAGCAGTTAAAATGTCAGATCAATGAGGCCAATGACATCATCGGGGGCAATTCACGACATGACGAAAGGGCGCCACAGCTGACGTAAACAGTTGCTAGCGCAGTTCAAACAGATATTAAACTAAGCTCAAACGCAATGAAAGAAATCAAAAGTCTGGCTTTGATTGCTTCACTTGACATCTGGCCCTAACAGCGAAGACAAACCAGTGCAAGCATTTCGCAAAACAAGATCGCTATGATAGAACACACTGTGCAGCACTGCGGGTTGGTTGCGATGCGTCGTCATTGTATTTCGCTGTAAAATAGATCCCACGAAGGCACCATTTCGATTTTGCCCAGTCAGCTGCGACCTCCCATATGCTCTTCTTTGAATTTGGGAGTCAATATTCAATGAAAAAGTGCAATCAACCGGCGAAATAGGAACCATGACTAGCGAAAAATAGAAGCCGGCATTTAAGCCTAACTTAAGCGAGAAATGCATATCATTCGCTTAACCTATCTGCCTTTGACTTAGAAAATTTATGAGACGACTGAGATATCTCAGGAGAATGCTTACTTTTTTGCGGCCATGTTGACTTTCAACGAGGTTGACGACGATGAACAAAACTTGCCGTTGTCAGCTTTAGCACCCCGAACCCAGCACAGAGACACAGAACTACGAACCACTGCAACGCCAGCAACGCCAATGTACCGAACGACACGACATTACAAGACCGCACTTAAACGTTTATTTAATAAGAAGTTAATTTTATAAGCATTGAATAAAACAATAAATGTTTTAAATAATGATATTTGTTATACTGTAAAAATCTATCCTTTGCAAATATTTACAAGATAACAGGCTGCAGAGCATCGATCGAAGTCGGCTACCATCATGGCGGGCATCAAAGGTATGACTCGAGCTCTGAGCTCTGTGGTTTTTTTGTCATTATCGCTCGTTTCAATTATACTTAACGCATTTTTCGTGTTTAGGCACGTTTTTCAATACGTGCAGAAACCTTTAAAAGACGGCGCAGCGCCAAAAAAAAAAAAAAAAACGAGTTGCGAGTTTGGCGTTATATACCGACAGCGCTTTTCTAGCGCAGATCAATAAAACCACTTCTGTTTTAACGTGACAAAAAAATTGTTAAAGAAAACTTTGTGCCTCACAAGTTTTCATCTTATCTCAAAGTCAGACATAGGTGTATAAACTTCCCAGCCCTGTTTGTTTCTCTGTGCGTATTTGCTTTGTATCGTGGAGATAGTCTATTGAAAGGGCGTACAGTTTTCGCGTCAAACATGTCTCGCTGTTCGTCGTGAACGTATTTCGTGACTGTTTCGCTAATGGATAACTTTCCCTTTTTTTTTTTTTTTCGTTTCTCCTCCCACACGGTGTCTTGCGCTACCTGTCAACGACAGCGTGAGTAATCCTTTTCTCCATTTCTGCCCTCGAGTGCGCATATGTTGCGAAGACTGGTTTCAGCGCAGTCATAGAGGGCCTTCTTTTCGGAGTTGTGCTTTATCGCGTTATCATTTTTTGTTCGTAATCTTAAACTGCCCTGTAAGAGAAAGGCAAAAATGTTCTGCCTCCTTGGTCGCTCGATCCCGTTTTTAGTTTGGGCCTATAAATTTCTCCTTTAACAAAGATAATGAATTTAGAGGCTTCAAATTACAATCATTTTGTGGTAAATTAAATGTCGCTAGAGTGCTTGTTTTCAAGCATCGTTTCATTGTGCTTATCGTCTCCTAGATTGTAAACAAGTTTACTCTCAAGCATGTCGGTGTTTACATTGGAGGTGTCGGGCGCTTTATATAGTAGTTACTGTACTCACTCGCACAAAAGGTGCTCTTGATACTTTAGTGGATGGAATGTTAATTTACGACATTGCAGTTTTTGTCAAACATTTAGAGGCTGAGAGGTTAACGAGGCTCATTGCGCAACTCCAGCTTTCGCCCTCTCGCAAGTCACGAGAAATCTCGTCCGCACCTTTTGCGAGCTTGGATATTCTAGGAGTGCTTTAGGAGCCTAGAGAAGAAACCCCGTTAGCTGTATATTTTTAACAAAGGCTGTACATTTTAATATTTTGCTTACTAAGCAGTGCAAACTTTCCCCATAAACTGATGCTTGAGGGGCAAATGGTATAAATACTCAAACGGCCGATATCATTCTCTAGTTCAAGAAAACTTCTAAGGCTGTCATTTGATTAGTGGTATAAGTGGCATGCATTGCCAACGTAAAGGGGAGTACAACATTATTATTTATTTATTTTTTGAAAGAATTGTAACCCTGCAGCCTATCAGTACAACTCAATTTGGTGCAATAATAGAGCCAGCTTTTTAAAATGTAGAGAAAAAAACAATGTTGGGAAATTGAGTAAGCTTAGAGATTGCAGGGAATGACTACTACAGTGTGGGCAAGAAAATGAATTATCTCTCTGTGCACCTTATACTCTACCTTTGCCACAATTTATGTAATTTTTTTTTTTTTTTTTCCGAGACATCAGTATTGCAGGAACTGAGCTAGGAAAGACTCATTTTACTGGGGTTTTTGATGGCATTAGTGACCGCCTATTTGTTTTGCCTTTTTGTTTTTCCGCCCTTTTTCTACCACTATATATTCTCTGTACTCCAAATAGAAGTTCAATTGATATTCAATGCCCATGTGCGCCCCATTGTTTCGATCTTGTGGCCCGTCCCTTGTGCTGTTTCATTGTTATGCATAACCAGAGAAGCACTTCAATGCAGCAAGGGAGGGAAATTTGTGTAGGCGTTAAAACAGTGTGATGCTATCCCAACAGTGACACACCACGCATTGGCGCGACTGGCCGATCCCTAAGGCAGCGATAGGATGACTTGAATTTAAGAGGAGCAAAACTGAACTATGCTGTCGGGCTGTATTTTGGCAACAGGAGACTTCAGATTGTCATTGTGCATGCCATAGCGCACTCACCTGAGGTGTGCGGTCATCACTGCTCCATGTACTTCAAGTTTTGGAGGGTCTGGGCAGTCTCTGGCTTTGCAGGTTGTACCTCAATGTGACCTCTTGTCCGAATTAACAAATGTCTGACGCCATAGACTTGCATCGACTGGGTCATGCTTCAAGTTAAATTATCTGAATCAACGAGAGTTTTACTGTATGTTTGCTTTTTTGTTTTTGTTGATATTTTCTTTCTGTGGCTTCCAGACTGGTCGCCCTTGCCTTTTCGGGGTCAGTGGGCATGACCTTGCTGGTGCTGGGATGTGCCCTGCCACAGCCCAGGTAAGTCAGAGTGTACCTACACACAAAACTGCATTGAAAGATCTGTTCTGCATACGAAGGAGTTGCAGATTTGGTGGCAGTTCTTGCCCATATATATGGTTTGAGTTTGCACCTACAAATGTGTGAAAAAACTAGCTCATCAAAAGAGAGAAAGGAAGCATGGTTTACATTTTGAACTTGCTTTTTCTATCAGGACTTTGTTGCCTCTGGCTTTGCTGAAAATTTCGCTTAACATTGTCAACAAGACCACTCTAGTATGGCATGAGGCTGAACAGTAAATCTACTTCACATGTTTTACTTTACGTTCAGAGAATGAGTTCAACCTGGCTTGCTCGTTACTTAGCAGCAGCAATTATAATCTTACAGTGTGCACATGTGATAGTCCAGAATATTGCATGCATGTTGTCAGGAGAGCATGAAAGGCTGCCCACCGGAGTGCTGCCACTGTTTGCACATCTAGAAGTTATTTCTGTGTTACAGTGGAATACGCCGTTGTTCGCTCTGTAACTGGGGTCTTTGCTTTAACATGACCAAATCTAACATCAGTAGATGGCGCCAAAATAGGCAAATATAAAGCTGAACACTGTTAGAACGACAGGACAATCTTGTTTTAAATATTTGGTTTGGTTTGTGGGGCTTAACGTCCCAAAGTGACTCGGGCTACGAGAGACGCTTTCCTTAAAGGGGCCTTGAAATGAAATATCGGGTGATATTCTAATGCAACCAATCCATAGAGGTGGTCTTTGCACATATTCGAGTCAAGTTTTAAAGCTCTTCGTGGATTCTGTTATTTACAATATTTCAAAAAAGTGCTCCTGGCGACCACTCCCAACTGATTATGGCGACACCTCACCGTGCGTTTGCAGCCATGCTCTTCCTGTCGACGTCAGCTGCGGTCTTTGGGTGCGCCCTCTCATTGGCTGTACTCAAGTGACATGGGCGGGGCAGTGTGTGTTAGAGTTTCGTTATGACTGTTCTCTAGCATTGAATTGAAGTGGGGAGACGGGGAGCATCATTTTTGATCATGGATATCTTTAACATTAGTGAAGCTAGCTTCAAAATTTTTGTGTTGCTGAGACGATTGATGGGTTACCAATTTGTTTTTCATGGTCTCTTTAATCACACTCAACACAAAGCAAGCACACATCCTTTGCAAACCTAATACTCTTCTCACCCCACTAATGCTCTGCAACTTCAGGTGGTGTGACACAGCTCGCTGTTTGGAAACCAAAGCAATGCTGGGATTACCTTTCATTTCCTTATCCTCCCCCTCCATCCTGGAGTGCTTAACTTCACTCGGGCTCAACTAATGAACAACAGGCCACAGGGAAGCAGGCACTCTTTCAAATGAGAAAGCACTAATCCAAAAAAAGAAAAAGATAGATAGCCAGCAAAATTGTGTAATGTTTGTATGTCTGCTTCGTGTAGGTGTGAAGGTGTCCACTGAGCAGCGAGGCTGATACTGTACTTTTCTTTACTCCAAAACGAACAAAGATGTTTAAATAGTTTAGTTTATAGTGTTTAAAGTCCCAAGATGGACTGACACTATAAGGGACGCCGTAGTAGTGGGTTCCAGAAATAAAGACCATCTGGGGTTCCTTAATATGCACTGACATTGCACAGTATGCTGGCACCTTGTGAAGTGTGTGTAAATTGCAAATTGGTCTATTGGTGTATGGGAAAGGAAAGCGCAATATCTTTCACACTTGTCGTTGGACACCTGAGCTGCACCATATGGGAAGAGAAGACGGGAGTGAAAGAGAAGTACCGTAGTGGAAGGCTACAGAATAATTTCCACCACCAAGGGAAATGCACATCGATATTGCTGCGAAAGTTGCTCAATGCTAAACTGCCAAGCAAACCTATGCCATACAGTGCTTTCGCATGTCTTAATCACTCTAGGCGGAATTAGTTAAACCCCCGACTAATTTTTCACTGGGCCTTAGTGTCATCCTACTTTTGGGCACAGTCAGATATACTGGAACTCTTCTGAGTTTCATTATCTGATATCATGAGTGAAATTAGCAGAGAATGTATGGTCTCTCGTGTTTAGCAACACGTTGAGTTGGGCAAGTTGGTACACATTCAGGGTGTAAGCAGTGCAAAAAACAAGGGACAAGAGAAAAGGGGACACAGGACGAGCACTGCCTGCTGGGACCTGAGGACGGCGCTCCTCCTGTGTCTCCCTTCTGCTGTCCCTTTTTTTACATCATGAATCTCTCTAGTGTATCTTCTTTTTAACTATCAACATATTTCAGTGTGAATACTGTTGCAGCGATCTTATATAGATACGGCTGCAGAGGAGCCTGTAAAAGGGGGTATGCCACAGTTTAAACCGAGCTAGTTGGCTTTCTAAGCCCACATCAACCTGTGCATTGTTAGAAATTGTTAGAGCATTGAAAAGAAACACATATTCCATTGTGCAGCAATTGGTACCCCTTCTTCGTGGTGCTCTTCTACGTGCTGTCGCCGCTGCCATCTTTGATAGCGCGACGCTACAAGGAGGATGTGGCCAGCTCGAGTGCAGCTCAGGAGTTGGCCTACTTTATCACCACAGGCATAGTCATCTCAGCCTTCGGCCTGCCCCTGGTGTTGGCACGGTCACCAGCAGCGCCACACGCTGTGGTGAGCCCCCCACTTGTTTGATAAATGCAAACAGCATTATTGTACTTTTGCATGAGAATATTTTGGCGGTTTGATGAAGCAGTAATTTAATATATCTAAGGTAGGTTGCAACAGAACCTGCAGTTTGCAAATTTACCTCAGTACAATGTTGCGTTTCTTGCAGATCCAGTGGAGCGCATGCGGCCTGGTTCTTGCGGGCAACGTAGTGGTCTTCATCACCATCCTGGGCTTCTTCCTGGCCTTCGACAACGACGAAGTAGACTACAACATGTGGTGAACACCACCACCAGTGAAGAAACAGGAGCAGAAGACTAGGCACTGCAGCAGAACTGCCGTGTATGTGTGTGCGCTTGTGGCGGACTCATAGTGCACACTGTAAATAGTGTGTGAATAATGATACCGGAAAAATGCGCTCCCATGGATTCGTCAAGCCACTCTTGCAAGTGGGATGCATGGGCAATGCCTGGAAAGGTGGACACAGCTTGCTTCCTGGTGGCAAAAGCAAAGCACTCAAAGAAGGTTGTGCTGTTGTGGATGTTAACGCAAAAATTAAAATTTGAGATGCTGTCATGGTTGCCACAACATGTCTCCATTTCACTGTACAGCATTAAGGCAATGTACCAGCCAATTACGAAGGGCGTTGCTAAGAGCTTGTACAAGACACTGTTTGTTGTTTGTATATTGCATGACAGATACACCTGTCGGGGTGTTTGAGATGTGGCTGTTCTGTTTTTATATCACCGAGCATGCGAATAATGTTAGCATTTTCCCCTGTACAGCATAGAAAAGAAGCAAATGGAGAGAAAACCAAAGGTGCTCTCTGCAATTGATGATGTAAGGTGGGCATTTTAGAATGCCTATTATTTCTTTTATTGCTCTCGCATTTCCACGCTGCAGTTTACAAAAGGCCGAGCATATTACAAAAACATAATGTGCATAGTATTGTATTATAATTGTGCCAATTTTAAGTGCTTGGGCTTGCACCTACTTAAATGTTGTAGGTGTCCACATAATTGTGGGTGGCACCTTTCAGGCTCGTCACTGTACTGTAGTCCTTATTTGCATTTCACACTGTGGTGCTTCTGCTGTTAGCAATCATTTTGTGATGGTAGATGTTTCTCTATTATTTAATAAGCATGCATTCCTTTCTAACCATTTCCTTCTCGTAACGGAACTTGTAAATAAGAAATCCGCGATCCATTGTCGAATACAATAAAACTCTTCTGTGTCAAGCCAATGAAACGTGTCCTTGTTACATCAATTTGAGCATTGCAAACCATTCTGAAGGCAGCCCTTTTGGTTGGTGTGCTGAAATTGGCAGTGCTATGTAACAAAAACCTTGTGCAACACGCCACTTGCCACTAAGCCAACTTCTGCTGCATCAAATTTGGTATGAAATTCTAAACTTCATATTTCCTTCAGGCGCCAATTAAATTTTCTGAAAGGAAAATATTTTTGCGCCATGCATGATCAGTAGGACAGGCAGAATTCAAATATAAAAGATTATGCAAAAATGTTTATATTTTATTCACTTCCACATATGTGGACATGGCGCCTCAAAGCTGCTACATGAATGAAAAAATTGCATTTTCTAACTAATCAAGCATGAATAAATGTTTTCCTCTGAGAATACCTTGATGACTTCAAGATTGGGACACCTGCACGCAATCAGCGTATTACATATTGGGCACTGGTTTAGAAAGAGGCATGCAAAAATAAGACCTACTGATTCGTGCCGCAGTAAAACGCTGAAACTTACTTTCCTTGCCATTTATAAACACATTTTGCTGCAAGAACAAGAGATGGCACCACGTGCTCTACAGGGCGGGTCCAAATGTTATGGGTGCCAAATTCAAAGGCGGAAACTCGCACTCCATGCAATGATATAATAAAATTTGGGTCACGCCCATGTGTGGACGCAGCACCTGAAGGGGATATACAAATCGAATATGTTTGTTATTCAATTCATATTGAAAAAATTTATATATGAAATTTTCGAACATTCGAAAATTACCGAACACAAAAGACTTCACCGCACTATGCGCTTCACCACAATGCTTGACCGCGATGCCTGTACAGTGAAGCATCCTCAAAGTTTTGTCAAGAAGGCCTTCCTGACAATGTGCATGAAGTGCACAAAGCGAAGCATCTGATGAAACCATAAAACAAAAACGTCCTCACCTACGTTTCATCTCGCATGCTCACAACCATAATGCAGGTGTTCATCAGATAAAGTACTGTGATGGAAATGGTTTTTGAGTTTGGTCCATTCCATAATTCGAGGTTTCAATCGAACATATTTTCCGACTTCCAAATTAGGGATATTACTGTATTCAGACTTTATCCACTTTCATGCAGGCCCTTTCAGTAGAAAATACCAGTATATGAAATAAAGTATAACATTTGTTCTGGATTTTTCAGCAGGGCATGCACTTCTGTGCACTTCTAGTTCAATTTTATTTGTAAATACCACAAGAATTCTGAAATAAACAAGGCAAAGGACGTTTCAGCTTTCTCTTCACTGATAAGATATCCGAAGGCACTTTTTTCCTGCATCCTATGCGTATTAGAAAATTTCAGTATTTGCACACCCCAAGTACTATGTGATAGCACAGATGGGCTTGTTCGACCAAAAAGCTGTCGTCGTATCCGGATTAAGATATTGTGGGAATAACATGCCTGAAAAATATACACCTGATTTCATATCAAACTTGTGATGCAATTGTTCTTTGTGCAGTGTTCAGGTTTGGCATTTTCTTATATAGGTGGACCTTTTCATTGGGTGAGGGAGATGTCAAAAGGCATGCGGTGAGCATGCACGCTCATCATGCTGCTGGAGCCAGCGTCGTCTGCTTGGCTGTCCTGCTTCGTGCAAAGCAACTCCTGTTCGGCAAATTTTGTGGAAAGGTTCCGAGCGCGTTAGCTTTGTCTTCTATTTGTTGTGCGTACTTTACTTTGATTGGTACATACGCGTAACATTCTACATTTGACGCTAAGCCCACTTGTGTTTGTGGATACAGTCTCGATGGAGTTTCAACTCAATACGCCAGTATTGAGCGTCCTATTACATATTCGTAAGTAACGATTGCAGCTAGTTTCTTGTGCATGCTTCATTTATTGGAAGTGCTTATCGCACTGCACGTAGCCGATACGATAAAAATGAGGCAGACACTTAAGCTCCGCCGTTAAGGGTATGACAACAGCAAGCACTTACTGAGAATGGTTTCTCACTTTTAAATTATTTCTTTTTTCAATATTTTATTGGTTATATATATATACTTTTTGTTGCTTGTAGCCGGCAAGGCAGTGGCATCACCGGTAAACTCGGACGCCACTTCTTGACACAGTGATGTGTCCCAGTGCACGTTCAGTTGAATGCGCCATTTGTGTTCTATGTAATGCCAGGAAACTCCACCATTAAGGGTATGATGCAACTGCGTTTTATAGACAGGGACCGTTTTTTTTTATGCTTTAAATTTTTATACACCAATACTTAGCATCGGCAAGCATTGGCTATTCGAACTTTTTGACACCTTTGTACCCTACTTCCTCCAATTTTTTGTTTTCAATTTTAGTTAATATATCAATTGCAGATTAAATTTGCTTAATCAGCATTATCAATTTGGTTTTCACCGAGCATTTTGACACTTTTGATTCCCCTTTTCCAATTTTTCATTTTTAATTCTTCAACTGATTAAATTACACACACATTTTTGTAGTCAGCATCGGCAAGCACCGACTTTTCGTTTGAGCAATTTGACATCCTTGAAGTCCCTTTTGCAATTTCTCACTTTTTTTAATAAATTCAATTACACACACTGAATTTAATTGGCATCATCAAGCATTGGTTTTTCATTCCAAGTATTTCGACACCTTTGAATTGCATTTCTCCATTTTCATTTCTTTAATTAGTGTTATTAACTCAATATCTCCTATCACAACCAATCACTAGAACCACAGATAACCATACGATTTTTTTTATGCAGCCCCTAATTATTGCAGACATGTGGTGTAGACAAATCCTACAACATTTCCTACAAGCATTTCAGCCAAACAAGCTCTATAAGCCATTCACTAAAACTCTCAGCTTTTTGGGCCTCAATATATAACAACCCTTTGTGGGCAGAGGTGGAATCGCACTAATCAAACGGCCTAGCAGACAACGCCCACCGCTACAGAAAGAATTGTGGGTGTGCCTTTACCCTTTCATGCTTTCTCTCCTTTTGCCTTCCAATGTAGCAACGCCAAGCGGCCATAAGCTCACACAATGCTTTAATACAATGGCCAACTGTACCTCAATAATTGTAAGTATAGCTATCTACCCAGAAGAGAGATACTGTGCCTTTCTTTCCCTTAAACAATAAGAAATATTCACAGAATGGAAGGGTAGCGTTTAATTCTACTGGAGCTGAGCATCTTTTAAAGTTGATTAATGTGCAGTCTAATCGCAAACTTGAGTGAAAAAAAAAAAAAAAAAATCTAATTCTGCAGGGAAAAGTAAGTACCCACAGTCACTGAAATGCATGAAATCTATTTCTTCACCAAAAATTGGAAAGGTGCTCCTCACCTTTAAACCGAGGTTATGCAACAGGGAAAGCCTTACTACAACAGGGAAGTGTTTGCATGCATACTGGCCAATAAATCACACAGGTCAAGACCCCTACCTCTCCTGGGAAGCAAAACAAAGATAAGAGGAAGAGCCGAAGACTGGTAAAGGTCGAGACAATTAACTTTTTATAAGTGCGCAGCGTATCCAGCAGGCAATGCAATACAGAAAAAAAGCCAGAATACAGGCGACACGAGAGTGTCCTGCTGGCATTCCCATGGTATGCATGCACGTGCAGTGGCAGACCTAAAACAGGTGGTGTGTGCTGTACAGTAGACCTCAAAAGAGCGGCATATCAAAGCAGGAGTTGCATTGCGCGACTCTTCAAGGGAGCAATACTTTCGTACTACAAGCGCCCATTTTACATTTTGTCCCTACAAATGCTCATTAAAACGCTGTAGAGAATGGTAGCAGACACTCTGGAGGCATAATGGAAGGCTAAGATTAAGCGACTCGAAAGAAGTTTTGTTTGTATAATGAGGCCTCTGAAGAGCGCAGCATCTGCAATGGGGCTCTGCACTTATCTTCGTATCAGTCTTACCTGAAAACATCTTCCATAGCTTTCTCAAAAAAGGGGCACCTGGAAGCTTCCCATCGAAACAAGGCAGAGGGAAGCAAATTTCCCGAGATAACTGTTCGTAAATTTTCACCCAACATGCAGTGTACTTCCTTTGTTCACTGCATTACATTAGCGTTTTTTTTTTTCTTTCCATTTCATGTCTGCAAAAGCAATCCTCGTGTTATAATACCAGCTGCACAGAACTCTGAAAAATATGAACAAGGCCAAATATGCTCGCTTATTTGCAGGGAAGGTTGGATTGTATTAACCTGCAGTCAAGAGCAGTACACTGTAAGCAACACACAGTTCTACAAGGTAGTTCGTTTTATTTATTGGACAAGTAAATACATTATACTGATTAATGATGACAAGAACAAGCAGGAAATACATAGGCTAAAAGCACACCCAGTGACAAACAATGCCTCCATTTCATTTCAATGTCTAAGCATTAATGTCAATTCCTACATTTGCATTTCCAGGCAGCCTAGGATAATGTGGGAAAAAAAATCTCATTGCTTCATTAGAGTGTGCATGTCTTAATGATTCATTATGCAAGCATAATGAGCAGAGAAGGGCTAAGTATGCACCGAATAAAACGCATAACATTCACCGGTTTCCAACAGCATCTTTTCTGAACCATGCATGTGCTATACCAATGTACGCTGATGTCATAACACAATCTGAACGCACGGGCAATGTAAGAAAATGATCTTTCCTTACTGCAATAAGAGTATAATTACATATATCTAATGTATAGTACAATAATTTGTAATGCTGACGTACATGTAAGAATGATTTGCAAAGAGAAATGAAGGATGCGTCAGTCAAGCGACGCCGACCTTCAATTACAAGAAATTCGAAGGCAGCTATTCACCAGGATGTCTTCCTTCTGTCATCTCTGCTCACATTTAATGCCATGATCCCTAATCCCAGATTTCCAAACAACCTGTAGCCAGCAAGCTGTTACTTTACTTGACAAGGATCACCAGAAGTGTCTGCTAGTCAAATGTAAAAGTCCGACCTCTTGACCTGGCATCTTGACTGCATATTGCATTGCTTTTGCTATAAAAACTGACAATGCATTCTATCTCTAGCTGCGTGCCATACACAGCTGTGACTTTTTTAATGAGGAAGAAGCGATGGTACAAGGAAAAGGAAAGGAGATATAAAGGAAATATTTTCCTTTGGGCTCTATTCTGGACATGCAGCCCGTACTGTCTTCAAACAAACCAGCATGAAAAATGCTCATCTACGTTATCAAAAATGCATCACTTTCCACGTTCCCCTTCACGAGCACGCGACGAAATGAGATTGGTCCACATATAGAAAAATCTCAAATGGAGAAGTGCAAAGCACGAGGGAGGGAGAAAAAGTTAGGAGAGCACAAAACAAATGCCATGCTGCACGAAAGGTCCTTAACGCTCACAACGTCTGGGTAGCAAAAAGGCATCCACAGAACTCTGTTGTCCGCAGAAGCTAAAACTCAATGCCCCAATCAGACGGCTGTAATCTCGACTATGCAAAACAGCTAGCAGTGCCAACTGAGAGAAGCTGGCTCTCCAAGTTCACTTGGCACATTCAAAATGCTTCGCAACACCTTCAAAGACCTGTAAAGCAAAACAATTCGGTTTCTTATTTTATGTGGATTGCTGAAATCACGAAAAACAAAATACAGAAAAGCAAGCAATGCAGCAATACAGCAAGTTTGTAAAGACAGTGTTGTTCCCTTTACCACGCAGGTAACTATTAAAACAAGTGAAAAAAAAAACAGGACCAAAGTGAATTCACTGCAAACCATTTCAAGCATTGCAGTGAGTGTGTGTTCCAACTAAAGAACATTAATGAAGTCAATTTGCTGCCGGGTGTACACATCATCCATGGCAGCTCAATGCACAAACAATGTGTACTTAGAAATTATATCGAATGACCTCAAAGTTCTTGCAATGAGCTCCCAGTACATTGAAAGGTTGCTCAATTTATAAAGAACTCCCCACTTATCCAAACTCACTGCTTCTTCATGCAACAAGATACACAAAACACAGCTTTAAAGGGCAACTGCACAAACTGTAGAAAGTCCTGCGATATTCAAGGATGCAAATCCATGCAGACTGTAGGTGAAGCATGCAAAATTCTTTTTTGCGCTTGCATACAAACTGACAACATAACTGGCGATTAAAACTCAAGCTTCTCTTTGCGGCAACGAAGAAGTGTGGAGAAGCTCCGCAATGACACCACAGAAGGCAATGCTTCTAATTGCCACTGACCTCACCTGCACTGCGTTATTAGATGCCGCCAAACAATGCTTCAATGGCTTTGCTTTCAGTAGCGTCGCATTTAATTCCTTAAAGCAAGCGTTTCTATGCAAAAAATGTACCTATACCATACATGACATCATTATGCCCCCCCTCCCACCCACCTCCATCCGGCAGAGTTCGGTGAAGACAAACCCAAACACAGCACGATTTTAATTGCAGATTGTGCCACTGTTTCAAATGCTGGCGCCAAAATATTTCGCATCCTTTAACTACAAGCTTCAAACATTAAATCTGTAGAATCTCATTGAATTCTGAAACTGGTGCAGTTCTCTTTTAACAGCCATTCCACACATGTTCAGCAGACATAGTACAGTCACTGTGTCATAGGGGTTGACATTAAAGGAATAGAAAATATATAATATTATATATATATATATATATATATATATATATATATATATATACACACAGGAAAAGCTTCAATTTTAGCTGTACAGCTGCAATGAACTGTTAACAGCAACCATCAGGCAACACCATACAACAGAACCACATCCTTCATTTTATTCCAATGCTCCAGCTTTTCTTGTGCATTTGTAAAAGCACACATTAACAATGTTCCAATGCGGCCTTGCTCACCAGTGTCTGCTAAACATACATAAAACAGCAGGTTCGAAAAAGCACACCAACTGTACAGCAACAAACTACCTCAGCTCTAGTGCAAGGACATCATTAGATGATGATGTTCTTGATCATTTATGTCACTCCAGCAATGGTCTCAGGGCATGCGAGAAAGAACTGAGGCACCTACCACATTGGGGTCATTGCAGCTGGTGTCGGCCCTCTTAACCAGGTTCAACTTGTCGTAATACTCCACTATGGGTAGCGTGTCGTTTGTGTATGTCTTGAACCTGCATATGGTATATCAACTTGGATGCTACACCACAACCTTGCATGAAGCAGGCAAGGAAGCTAACATTTCTTTCTTTTCATGGGTAACGACATTGTCCCATTGCACAATGCCCTCGACCAGCTGAGCTAATGCCTTTTTTTTATTCACCTAAGCAATAATAAGAGTTGAACGCTTCCCTAGAGGGTCATGAAAGTTCTATGGACAGCTTTGTAGACGATGCCAATCTGAGGGCACAATCTTCAGCTTTAAAAGAGAGGCCTCCACCATCCCATACACAGGCATTGCATACGTTAAAGTAGATGGACCAATACTAGCGAAGTACTCTCATGGCAGAACAGCACATTGCCTCTCTTAGTGACTGATTGTGCCCCTGTACGAAACACGAATATAATTTCATTGCCAACAAGGCAGGCTTGTGACAGACCATGGCAGAATTTGCATACACTAAAGGAACATTGATGCAGAGATATAATTCTAGGTAAAAGCTAGGCTGTCGCATGCCACAAAATTGTGACCGCACATCACACAAGTATCACTGCGCCCGAGTATCAGGCTACTAGCACCGTACCACTGCCAGTTAAAACGTTTTCAACAAAGGATCTAATTTCCTTAGTAAGACAGCGACAGAAAATGAGATGCAATAACAATGCACGCCACACAGCTACTGCACCCAGTCACCCAGGTGTGGGTGCAACTTCCCAAAGGAGTGCAAGCATCCTTGCATCTGTGATTCTTCATCTGAAAATTCATAAAAGCGGTTCTGCCAGCTGCTGTAACTCTGTAGAAGGTGTTTCGCTATCATTCTCTCATCACGTTAACCAACTGCAAATGCCACCGTCGCAAGCTACAAGCACACAACAGACCATGATTCAATCATTCAAACCAAAATGTACATACTATGGGAGAAAGCGGGCCCCTACCACATGGCATGGGCCTACAAGAAAAACCAAACCGTGGACATTACCAAACAGCGAGCATGGGAGGGCTGGGAGGTGGAACACTGTCCAGCTCGGATGAAAAGAGCCAACGACAAATCATTGAAAGAGCGGGTAAGACCTTGCTAAAGCATTTTGACCCTGCCTTCTCCGGAGAGTGCCCGCACTGTGAAAAAAGGTCCTCGGACCTCTACCACATGGTGCGGGCGCGCCCCTCCAGCCCTGCCTTTACACCTTACTCGAATCCCTCCTGAGAGGACTGGGAGACGACCATACTCGCTTGCTCCGCGACCAACGCCTTTTGGTCGCATCTCATGCTAACGACCATTGCCTCGTTTTTACATTCCCTGCAACATGTTATTCAGCAATATGTACCTTTATGTTTAACAATTATTCATACAGACCACTCCTAAACTGAGGACATACCAAGATCAGCCAGAGGTTTCCTTCATTTCAAAAAGCATCTCCTAGACAGATTAAAGGGGTCATGACAGCCAACAACCGAGCATTAACTGATTATTGCATTTCAATCCCCACGCGTTAAATTATCAATCCTCGAAATTTGAGCTCATTCTGTGCAGTAGATAGTTCTAAAATAATTTTTTTTTATTATTAATATCTTAACTTTCTGGTTTGGCAACCACTGACTGCTGACGCCACGAGATATCATCTCGATGTTGTCTGCTATTCGCGGTGTCGACTGCACTCTTGCATGCATGCCGTGGATGGTGGTCAAAGAGTGTTTTTTTTTCTTCAGCAAAAATATTTTATTCACATATTCTCTTTTCTTGAGAAGCCTTCACTATAATGTGCTACCTTAGTGATCCTCGGACTTGTTTTGGGCTTCATCTAGAGATTGCCGAGGAAGCCGAAATCGACGGACTCAATGCTGTACATTTAAGCATGCAATCAGAAGCATATTAGTCTTATGTTACAAGAGTTAGCTTGTTTCAGCAACAAGCGCTCCCGCATATAAAAAGGCACTTGTCCAACATTTTCTTCCGCCGTGTACATGCGCTGCGAAAGAGGGGAGAGGTTAGCGTTGTGTTACTGATTGCAGAGCTATTGCCAGTCACTCTTTCAGTCCAAAAACCAAGTATAGATCTCAAACAAGCATATACATTGACGCGAGAGTATACGAAGCGGTATCTCTTGATTTGCTGTTACATGCTCATGTTAGTCAGACTGATTATTTTCGGTTGGTAAAGCATTTTTGCAAAACTAATTCTGACCACGGCCAGCGCACGAAAGCATGTGCCAACGCCACTTCAGTCCCGTCATCGCAAAACCCAATGCGATTCGATTGCTCTTCACTGCATGCCCGCACCGAACAAAAAGAGCCTCCCATACGGTGCAACGCATCCGTCCCGCCTCCCTTGTAGTCGCGCGCACGAGTTTAACCGACTCCCGTCACTGTTTCTCCACCAAATGACTCACGAGTGCTTCAACGTAAGCATACATCATGTAGTATTTAGTGTGTTAACCCTAAACTCCCACAGGAATGAGCCGATCTACAAATTGTGACTGCGACCCGGCGTGTTTGTTTACATAGCAACTATCCACTTCTTTTCGCACCGGTTGCACCTTTATCTACCCACAAACCACGACTGCACTGCAAGAATTTCGCCGTGGATACTACACACACAAGCGGCGCCGACAGCTGGGCACAAATACAAGCGGCGCCGACAGCTTTGCAGCCTTCATTGCAGACGACGCTCCGCTGCGTATCCTGTGGCATCACATAAGCATTTCAAAATGGCGGTCGCTCTCGATGGGAGGAGCTTCTAGATTCTGATTTCTATTTTTTGTAATATGCGCCGCGCGCTAGGCACTAACACTTTGCGAGTAGAATCACAGACCTGTATATTATTCATAGAAGTATAAAACAGCAAAACATCGAACGACCCTATCACCACCCCTTTAAGCACACCTGTGGCTGCTAATTTCAGACCTCAACACTCAGAGTATTAGCAGAATACTGCAGGTCTTGCATATTTGGAGGTGCAATGCATGTCACAAAAGCAACGCAATAAGCAGACACAGGGAGCCTTTCCTTGAAGGAGGGTTGAAATCTGGGTCAGTTAGAGAATAAAACCAGCCAAGGGACGAGGACGAAGGAAGACGATGTAGACACGGAAGCTTTCCTTGAGCAGCCTGAAGCATCGGAGCATCAAGTATGGTACACCACTGAAGCCCCGTGCACAGCTAGAAATTGCACTGTACGAGAAAACTTTATCCACAGCTGTACGTTACACAAAGCAAGCATCCAAACTCTCCAACATTCTGCACACAATGCAGACCTGCTAAAGCAGAGCTGAGCCAGCTGCAGAGTGAGACAAACTTGGAGCATGCCAACGCTACTAATCTCCCCACACCACCGATGCCTACATAAGCCAAAATTATAAAGAATGCAAACCGACAATATTTAATCAGGAAAACATTTAGGCCAGAAGTCAATATTCTAAATGCTTCACTTGCTATTAGGCAGATTTTTTACTCTCTGGCTTAGTTTATAGTGACGTGAGTGTGTGTCAGTAGCGGCTTTCACTGCTGACATGCATGTATTCCTCTGCATGCTTGTCTTCTAGTTAGAAGAACATAGAAGATGACACTGAAAGGAAGGTGTTCCCAGAATTGCAGCGCAACATAGACAAACACGTAGAGAGAAGCAACACAGGCACTTGTGTTGTGTTTCTCTCTAGGCGTTTGTCTACGCTGCACCGCAGTTCTGGGTATTATGCCCCAACTCACCCCACAAGCTGTTATTCTAAGGAGTTCCACTAATACAAACCTCTTGTGGAGGCTTTCAATGTTGTCGTCTGTACGCCCGCTGCCTGCCTGACCTCTGTTGAGGCACCGCTCAACACAGACCTGCAAGAAAGATCAGCATAGCAAGTTCTATAGGACCACAAATCTCACGAGCCAACCTTCATTGCATGAACCTTCCCCGTTGGCCTTTTGGATATATATACTCGCTTAAACAAGCAGCTTCAACGGTTGTTCAATGCAGCAGCAGTCGACTATGAGTAGATGACAGTTATGAAAAACCAATTTCAACCTTTTCATTATGCAACCGTGCCACTTGCGGTCATTCAATAAATAAGGAATGTACAATTCAATCTTTCTTACTTATTGCATGCTTCACGTTACTGAATTGCTATTTCTGCCAAAAAAGTTTGGGAAATGTGTGTCCCACAGCTCGAAGGGTCAGTAATGCTACAACATTGACAGCCAATAATGAAAGGATGGATTCCTTGGATGGAAAGATTCCCTGTGCATAACAGACAGCAGTAAACGAAAATGTACAAAATTCAAGAAAACGTGAGATGAAACCTTTTTTTTTTATTCTTGTTAGTATAGTAATTTTACTGATCCAGTGCCCAAACTGGACATTACCGATCAAAACCATGTGCTTCATTTACTGCCACAGGGCCCCTTTGATGCAGCGCAAGGTGAAGTGAATCTGAGAGGCATGACTGGTTTCGGTGCAGGGACATCATATTTCTGAAGCTGTCTAATGTTTGCATGTTTATACACTGGATCCATTTATTGAGAGCTGCATAAATCTATTTAAGATGAACTTTGTAAACATGAATTGTCAGATAAGGTGAACACCTTGAGACTATTGGTTGCATTCCAAAGGGGCTTGATGTAAAAAAAAAAAAAATAAAAAAAAAAAAAAAGAAATCTGCTTAAGGTGAACTGTTTCAAGTGTCCTTTGGCTGAGACAAAATTTCTTAGTGACAGCAAATCAAGGTGACTCTGCGTAACAGCAGTCATGGGGAATCAGCACAGCACTGCTTCTGTGCAAGAAAGTGCAATTCCACAAGATGGCTCCTGTTCATCATTGAAGAGAATTGCAGGAAAGGAGCCTTGCAGGAGCATAAATGCTTGAAAGGAAGCTTTACTGCCGCATACCTGCGCTGGTTAGAGACCTGATGTGGTCAAATTTCAACACCGCTTGTGCGTCAAGTGCCACATGCTGCCTCCCACAGACTTAATGTCGCATATAAGCACAGTGTGCTCGCTGCTAAATCCGGGCTTAAAAATTGGTCTAATATTTAGCGGACTCCCCAAGACAAAGCAAATTTGCAAAAATGGGAGTAAGAGGGGTAGATGCTAATGAGTAACTACTTCTGTATACCAGGCTTAAAAATGCCGGAGCAGCATTTACAACTGACGGCGTTGCAACGCGCATTATCGCAGTGCACAGCTGGCAAGCTGTTGGTGCTAATACGTGTTCCCTGTTTCATCAGAAAGGCATATGGGGTGCCTTCTCATGGAATGGAAAACAGATAACATTGAAATCTGGGCTTGTTGGTTCATACTTCGGGAGCAGTAGCGCCAAAAAACAAGAGACCAAGAACGAGTAGACACACATAGCACTAACTTCCAACCAAGTTAGCACTGTGTGTGTCTACTTATTCTTGGTCACTTGTCTTTTTGCGTTATTTCTCTGAAGGAAACAGATGAGCTGCAGATTGAGTGATACGAGTGAGACACCACACATGGTTGTACTGTTGGACATTTGCCAAGCTTTTGAAGCAGAATCAAAAGAGAAAAAAAAAAAGGCACCTACAGTGAATACAAGAAAAATGAAATGCTGAAACAAAAAAAATGAAACTAGCTATGCCAATGCCATTTTCAAGTAGAATTACATGAGCTGGTTTCGTGCTGCCTTCAGACAACTTTGTGTGTAGCATAGCTCTATCTGCAATTATCCGCAACCATCAGCAATTTCTGGTCAACAGCAATGCTCTGTGCAATACTATACGACAGTAGAAAATGAAGCTCATTCAGCCGACATGGTGAAATCGAGCACAATGTTGCCAGTTCACCATTTCAAGTGTGAGCCACCACTCCCAATTACTGTGTGTTGTGTTGTGTTGGGTTTTTTGGTGCGTAAGCAACTAAGGCTATCATGCGCCAAGAGCAAGGTTATTTTTTGTGTGCAAAAAAAGGGGGAAAACGAGTGTTCAAACTAGAGTTTGTTTAGAAAGTCTCCTATTACGAAATGGGTTGTGTTGGTTTTTATGGCGCATAAGCTGCTAATGCAATGATGCGGAAAGCTTGAGGTTTAATTTGTTTACTGATGCACACTTGATTTATTCTACAGTTTGTATAAGAGATTTGCTTCTTTTAGAAAACTGAAAACACAAGATAAATCAAAAAATCCATCATCTTCTAAAATCAGTGTAGGGTGAAAAGGAATGTATTCTTTGTAAAATTTGGCAAAAAATTTTTCCCTTATCGTTTCAAGACCTGTGCATGTGTATAAAATGTGGTTAACAGTTCCTCTCCGCAGTTTTCGCATCGGGGTTTCTCTTCTTTTTTTTTAACAAAATATTGTGTCAGGTGTGTGTGTCCAATGCGGAGACGGCATAGTATTACTTACAGTGATGCTACTGACAAATCAGAGTTTGGAGCAATTTTCGAAGCACAGATATTTCCAGTTTGTAGCACAGGAGTGCCGGTTTAGAAGCAGTGTGGAATCCAGAGCACATTGGTGCAATTAGACATTGATTTACAAGCAATCTGAGGCTTGAGGCCTCCTGGGCTGGCAAGAAATGTTGGCAATGTTAAAGTGTGATGCAAGGAGTACTACACCATAAGTTTGTCATTACTCCCTAGAATCACACCTAGGAGGTCTTCAAATCACAATTTTTTACACTGTATAGTAATTAAAAAGAAGACAGCTCCAAGAATTAAAATTTCAAGGGCCAGAAATTTTTGTCTGAGTTACCAAAAGTGGATCTAAACACAATTTAAGATAAAGTTCGGTTTCTTGTATTATACTCTAAAAGACTATTTGCAAGCATGGAATAGCACCCGAGGGCCTTTCCTGTACTCAAGTGCTACAAATAAGTACAGCGGAAATAAAATAAGAGTGGAAAGCATTTTTACTCGACCAGCACCCAGCTCAGGTTCTCAAAAGAATAAAACCACATTTATCAGGAACTCATGGCCCTAGAAAAAAAAATCTCACATATTCTGAAGGTTGAGTCCCTTAATAGCTATAAATATAACTTGGAAAAAAAAAAATGAAAAAAAAAAAAGCATTACACCACAGCAAATAAATGCGAATATAAAAAAAAGCAGCAATCATCTGCCTCGGCACGGAACTAACAGTTTTTCGCAATTCCGTTATGCTGTACTGCAATAAGGGAGCAATTACTCATTGGCATCCACCCAAGCGCAGTGTGTCAACAAACAGGAATATCAAAGGCCTCTCATGGTCTCCACCTGAGGTTCAATGTGGCAGATATGGAGCCTCCTTATGAGCTATGGCATCCATGCAAGAATGGCTTCAGCACAAAAACAGCAAGCAATTCGTGGTAAGTGCAAATTTTTGCACACAGGAAGACCCACATGAACAGAAGCGATGGAGACACACGTACACACCCGAACGGAGGAAAATAACAATGACAACCGACGCGTCGATCAGAGCATTGTAGCCCATGACACGAAGGTCAGGAAATTAAATTGTCTACAATACATCAACCCCCCTCTTCGCATCCAAGTTAACCGACTGGAAACGCTAAACCGGCCAAAGTTTCCGCTAACATGGTGCCAAACACCTGGTATATGCAACCTCAGCTGCCACTCTTTTGTGTATTGGGAGCGCTGCAGCAAAATGAAAGAGTTTGATTTAAGTGAATTCATGGCAAACTACGGTAAAAATTAAGTGTCTTTAAGAATAAAAATTTTGAAATCTGCCTGAATTAACCAAAACTATTAATTATCCATTTCAATTACTGTGAGTCTACGGTAGTTCAAATGTGCTGATGTGTGCCTCTCCAAATTAATTGCGTTACGTGTCCCAGGTCAAGTAGGTTTCGTAGATGCAAGCAACGAGAAAGCTATAGCATTAGCACAGGCATGCATTTTATGCAAGCAGAGAGAAAACCAGACACACAGAAATAATCACAAACCAAGAAAACAAACGCAGCCACTGAAAGCACACGCAAGCGTGGAAAAGGACACATGGAAACTAACAGCACGTGTTTAAATGAGAACTCATCTTAAAGAAAGACACATTCCAAAATGATCCCCCTTTCGCTTTGGGGGAACCTGAGAGATGTCAACATCTGCGTGCATGGACAATTTTACAACAGATGCCCTTTATGGAGGTGTCACAGTTGTCGGGTGGGAACCTATGAGCACGCACTTCACACCACGTAGTTCATCACCACTGAGACGGACACACAGCCATAGCAGTTATGAAAGGGACGGCCTCACCTCCTCGGGGCACTCGAGGAAAAGCACAAACAGCAGGTTGACTCTGTCAGACATCTCGCGATTCCAGCCATCCAGGTTGTCCTTGTTGCGTGGGAAGCCATCAATCAGGAAGTGGCTCTTTCCACTCGACTGCATGGCCTAAACAATAGGAAGCAGTTGAACAGTGCTGGGATCAAAACAGTGAAGCACAACTCATATCGGCCCAATCCAATTAACCTCTGCAGCCTGCTTACGCATATGCAACGGACAATCAATTCTGCAAATGACTCGGCCAAAAAACTGACAAGAGCGCTCGCATCGTGGACAATTTATTTGGCGACAGAATGGACAATAGCGTCCCTGCATTTTTAGAAGCAAACAGCGCGGCAGTGACCATTTTCTGCATTCTCATTTGAGGCTTCACTGAGTGCGCACTGCCGGCAACATCAAAGCAGAACTGCTTGAAAATGGCAAAGGCCGCCTCGGCATCTCTCACTGTGTGACACGCTAGCAGTGGTGCGTTAATTGCACAACATGCCAGTGCCTTTTGACAAGCGCACAGTTATGGCATATTCGAGGAACCATACAAACGAAAGCAAGAAAAACATGCAGTGCCACCTCAAAGCGAAGCTGATCTAGGAGCTTTAATAGCCCCCATCTCCTCAGGCTGGTGTGAAGCTCGTAAAAGCAAAATCAAAACAAGCAGTCAGCCAAATGGCCTTATCTAAGAGATGAGACTACCATGTTTTATCATGTCTGCCATTGCTACACGGTTAGCTCCGCACATACAGGTAAGGTTTCAGTACGGCTATTTTGACAATCCCTTAGTGTGCCAATTACACCTCGACACAACCTGCTTTATTAACCTGTGCAAGACTCATAGCATCGATCCGACACCATAGCCTTACATGGACATTGGCTAGCATTATGCAGACAGTTAGGATTATCTGTATTTCTAAATCAACAAGGGTTGAATTATAAGCAGTTAGTTGCAAGTCTATGAAGCCATGCGGAACAGAGAGGTCGTAGATGCCACCCCTGCCCTCTGGCAACCACACCAGCCATGGCAACCAGATATCCCGTTGTCATTTTGGAGATGATGTAGCCTCGAGACAAGGCTGCGATAGTGAAAAGATGTTCCTCTGGCCCTGTGCCAGGTGCCAAACTGCTCAGGCACGTAGTTCAAGTTATCGGAGGTGAAACAGGCTCACATTTGAATTAATGGGGCATTTTTCTACATAGACTTCTAAGTAGCTTGAGCAGATCAAGCAGTACAGTTCGAATTATTACAGAAAGCTCAGAATTATTGAAGGTCAAATTAAGAAGTTTTCACTGTAGTATAATTTTAGCACAATGCCAAGGTACCAGTACAATTGAGGTTTTGAGGCACTACATACACTTTGGGTGGGATCTTTTGAAGCCCGAGCTTCACTATGCCAAGTAGTTCGAGCCGTCAGGTATGCACGGTTTTCACCTTCAAGTGACCTTGACAGATAATGCATTTCCTTTCTTTTACATCAATTTACAATGGAAGTGAAACCTTCACTCCTCTAGGTATAGCAGGTATTCGTGTGACACTAATTTTGCCCTTCAAATGACCTTTACCTAATTAAGCGTGGGCATCCACGATTTCCTGTTCACCAAAATGTATACTGCACCTTCCTTACCCCAAAGGCTACCTTAAATAGAGAGGCACCCCTGGGTTGTGCGAGGCCACCTTAAACAACTTTGAAGGTCAAAGACAGAAACTGCGCCTTTCCTTTCTTGTAAACAATTTACAATATACAAGAAAAAAACGAAAACATGGTCTTGACCTGGTTAAGTGTAGGTGTCCACACTTCTGTGGCGTCCACTCAAAAATATAAGGAACCTTCCTATCCCCAAAACTCAGGGTTTTCACGAACCTTGATGGTCAAAGACAGATACTGTGCCTTTCCTTTCTTATAAACCACTGTACAATATACAAGAAGAAAATATGAGAACACGACCTTGACCTTGTTAGGTGTAGGTGTCCAGAATCGCCAACATTAATATTAAGTGCCCATCCACAACACACATGGACTCTGAGAACACGCCAAGTTCAAACCAAGACGAACTTCTTTACGGATCACCGGAGTCTCTTCCTAGTCATAACCAAAGAAAAACCTTCTACTCGATAAAGAGCTTTACTATGGGCAACCATGCTTTAGCTTTCACTTCATACATTTAGCCGAAGCTATATCTAGAATGATGTCTCCACTGTTTCTCTCTTTTTATACTAGTATACGGGCATACCTCCAGTGTCCCAGCGAGACACACAGTGGTGCTAGTCGGTACACAGCTGGGGGAATAAACGTACACAGGCGAGAAAACTTTGAAATGCATATGGGGGAAAGTATATGGCCCCGTGTGAAAGAAAGTATCCTAGTCACCTGTGTGTGCCCTTCTGAGCAAAATGAGAAAAAGAGAAGTGTATCACCCACAACTAGATCACTCAATGACTTATCAATGTCACATGTACCCTTCATGTGAAAAAATAAAATCTTTTCATGTAAGCCAATTTTTTGTGTACAGTATTGTTAAAATTTTGAATGTTCATGAAAAGAGGTCTATCATAAGCATGCACAGCAAATGTACACACTCTGCAAAGAAAGCCAGGAACAGTGTATCCCGCCTACCCGATCCAGCAGTCGGCAGGTGATCTCAACGGGTACAATGGTGCCATTGCGAATGTGGTGGTCGATGACCTCGCCAAACTGGGATCCCGGGGTTCCTTGTTCCTGCCGTAGGAGGTCTCCCGCAGACAGGTGCTTGTAACCGAATTTCTGAGCACAGAAGACAGAGTCCCAGAGGATGAAGTTACTCCATGACTGCCTTGTTTGGTTGGTTGGTTGGGTTGGGTTTTTTGGCACATACCAAACACTAGGTTGCTGAGCTTCCTTATGAGTGAAAATGAAGTTTAGAAAATTACAGCTGATTTAGAATCCCTAACTCTTCCAGAAAACTAAAAACAGATGAAATTTCAGCACGTTTTCAAGCTGGATTGAGAGTGTGAAGCATTGCAAAAAAATGAAAACAAAAAGAAAAGTAATGCAAGGAGTTAGGTCTATACTGTCAATCACCATAATGTGGCACTAGGTGAAAGGTCTACATCAATGATCCCAATTTGGGGCTTATTAATACAGTCAGCACAAGAATTGAATGATTTTGTTTTATTTTGCTGAAGCTCATAACTGCATTGTATTTAATAAGATATCATTAAGGAGTTTCTTGAATTGTATACTTGCATATGTTATACAGGAAAATCAACAATTAAAAGGATCTTCAAGGAACTAAAGAAAGAAACTAACAAAATGATAGGCTTTTACTCAAAATCTATTTTTATGCACTGTCAACGTCAAATGAAAAGCAAAAAATATAACTGCAATTGGAACTTTACATTGAGGATAACATAATCACATAGCATGCTGTAGAAAATTAGCACATGCATATAGGCCGCATGAATCTCATTGGTTGTCTTTGAATTTTTTTACCTTCAACAAACCACTTTCACCCAGAATGCTGCCTGATAACTGGAGACTAAAATAGTACCAACCATAACAGCATGAATGCGAACAAGCCTGTAATTACTGATTCGTTGCACAAGCGTCAGAAACCTTCAAGCTTTCAGGTCAGAGCACACAATATTGTTTCTAGGCATATCCAACAGTTTTAATCACCCAACAGTATTATTAGTGCAAGCCAGCATGACTCTGCGCAAAAGGTGTCTACACCAACTCAAATGGTAGAAACGTGGCAGGATTTTTGTGACAACAGATAAAAAATGACAGTGACCCAATTTTTCTAGACCTCAAGAAAGCTTCTGACTCAGTTACCTCAGAAAATTACTAAGCAAATTAAAACCTGTCTTGAGGAATGCTTATATTGTTTTGTGGATGGAGTTTGTCATAACTAACCATCAGCAGTTTGTAAATATCCAAGGTAATAAGCCGAACATAATACATGGTACGTCAGGGATACCACAAGGCTCACTGATGGGTCCTTTAATCTTAATTTACATAAATTACCTTTTCAGAGAACTCTTAATCGAATACAAATTATTTGCAGATGACAGAGAAATTTACACTGACAATAGATTCACTGAAAATGTAACAAAAACTCGACAAGTTTTTGTCATAGTATACCTGGTGTAATATATAGCAGATGTGGATGAACCCAAAGAAATCTGTGTGTGTAGCTGTATCCGCATAAACATCAGCCAATGGTAGTTGATTACACATTACAAGGAAGCATACTTAACCGAATAGCCAAGTGCAAGCATTAAGATTAATTTTTCTTCTAAGTTGAGCTCGTAATTGCGTGTTTTAGATGTAATTGGCAATGCCAATAAGATTTTAGCATACATAACACAAGCACTTAAGTTGTTTTTTGCCAAAAGATTATTGCATGTGGAATTCTGGCCCACCCAATATTAGAGCAGGCCTATAAACTGTGGGATCTGCACATTCAGTATCTGGTTTCAGAGCTGGAACAAGTGAAAAGACATGCACCCAGAACACTCCATAACAGAACAAGATAGAAGAGGAGACAAACCTCTGCTCTATCCTAAAGAATCTAGTTCTTGTTGACAAATAATATCATATAAAAGAGCCCATTAACAAGCATGCCGAAGCAGTAAGGTTTTCAAAGGACTGCTTGAAGTGCTCCCCATTTGTTCAAACAGCACGAGATTGAAATAAGCTGCTCAATCACGTTGTATATGTGCAAAGAGATATGAGAAGTATTCCACTATGTTGCACGATTTACTGCATTAGCACTGGTCACATATTATTTATGCATTTCTGTCATCATGACTTCACAGTATGTATATTCTGATCGTTGTTATGGCCTGTAAGCTTGTGTATTTGCTAATAACGCATGCCCACCTTGGTCCTGAACAGAACTGATAGTATATAAACAAATAAAAATACGGAAAGCAACTACTTAAAGCATTCACGCAAGCAGGTACGAGTAAATCGCAGCATATCTCTGTCACATAATAAAGTTACGAGCCAATGACGTGCAAAAAGGCACAAATGAAACAAAACTCTCAGAAACAGCGGGAGGCCACCAGGATAGTTCGCAAACGTCGCATACCTCAACCAGCTTCTGACACTGCGTCCCTTTCCCAGAACCGGGAGGGCCCAGGACGAAAACAACGTATGGCTTAGGTCCAGACATAGATTTCAGCGGGCCCCTGTAAAGGAGAGGGCAAAGCGTAAGTTGAGGGCAACTCAAGGACCATGATGTGCAACTAGCATCGCGGGCAAGACAGCCTCCACACCGACCCAATACGCATGCACTACCAAGTAAACTGTGCACGCCGCTACCGGCGCGGAAAATATGGAAACCAAGGTGTATACACCATGGCGGAAACTACAACTAGCTCTGTGCAAGCAGCATGCCGATTACCCTCCCCGTCAGCAACAGAGGTGCTGGATGCCTACATGTTTTACACACGCTGAATTCGCTCACATTCGCAGAATAAGCTGGGCCGAAAGCTGGAAAGAGAAATGCCGCGGCCGCGGGGATTGTGAAGATGCCATGCGAATGAATGAACGATCACGAACCACGCCTCGCTGACACGTGTCAACAGTCCCGCCGCACGTGCATAACGTCCAAGCGAGAGACTACTAATAAAGATGGGCACGTGCATCACTCGGCAAATGTACGAAGACGAACAACGAAACCAGCTGAGCCATGCTACGCTGAGCCGTTGACCGTAACCCACGGACAGGGGCGCTCTGGTAACACACCTACCTGCTTCTCAACTACAACTGTATGACCACTGCGTCGCGGACGGGTGGCCTATAATGAAAATGTTGTGAAAGACTCCCAGGCTATGTATAAATCACTCAGTGACGCATTACTTCCCAGTTGGCAAGTTCTCAAATTGCTGAGGCTGATTTGTTGTAATTCGTTTCGCAGATTTGGTAAAGCGATGGTGGAAAAGGTAGCGCAGTAGATAGTGTTCTAGAATTTGGAAGTGTGCCGTCTTCGGCGCGCGGCAATGGGAGCGACGTGGTCGCCGGAGCGATGAAAAGCGTAGGTGGCGCTGTCAGCCGTAGGAGCGCATCACAAGCACGCGCGCCGAAGAGGAAACGCTTGGGGAGTCTGCTTCTGCGGCTCGTTTCCTGCGTGAATTTTGTTGCATCGCGTTGCTTCTCCGGCTGTTGTACTATGGCGCGTTGTTGAGCGAAGAGCGATGATTGCTCAAGCAGGAAAACACATGTTTGCAGAGAGCACAGTAACAGTTCCGTCCGTCTCGTATGACTTTGCCCCCCCCCCCCCCCCTATTTTACTGAATGCTCTTTTCCTGCCTTTCGTTCTTTCTTCTTGCTCATTGCGCGCTCTTTCTGCTGCCTTCCCTATTCGAACCCTTCCCTTCTCGAAATACACTCAAAGCATGGTTGACTCAAAGCATGGTTTGCTAAGCAACAGCTCCGCGGAAGGCCTTCGGGTAACTTTGCTGTCCACAGTCGACCTTATTGACTACTTATCTGCAAAATGCGGTTTTACATACATTATCACATCGAGACTAAGCCAAGACAAACTAGAAAACCTCTTCGGCATCGTGAGGCAATTTAATGGCTGCAACGATATCATCCAACGCCGGCTCAATTTTTAGTGACAGTTAATGCCCTGGCATTTTACAACTTAGCGAAGCCCCCAAAAACAGGAAATTGTAATGCTGAAATTGTAAATGCCTTCCTTGAAATTAGCCGTACAAGCGAGAAACCTACACGGCTTCTTTCAAATCCTATTGATGAGCTTGGCCGTTTGCTTGACGAGGGAAGGCTCGAGGACGTCGAAGCTACTTTGAATTCGCTTCTTTCAGATGACCACAGATACGTCACTAGGCACAGTTCTAGCCGTCTCATAGCTTATATTGCAGGATATGTCGCTAGAAAGTTCACGAAGAAGTCAAATGCAGTACTTGCTCCGCTTATCTCACTTCAAGCAAATCGTGCGCGGCACAAAAAGAAGAAAATCAATTTATCTAAAACTTCGACCACGGAGGTCTTCTTTATCCGTCCTCGGAGCTTGCAAAGCTCGTGCACACGCTGGAAGAGTCTTTCACGGTTTTTTTTTTTTTTTTTTTTTTTTAGTTCAAGAAAGATTAACGCAAATAGCATGCGTGAATTTGCTTTGTTTTTGCAAAGCGCAGAGGTTTCCAAGTTTGGTTGCCCTACTCATGACAAAGAAATGACACTTAACATAGTGAAGTTCGACGTCCTCATGCGATTGCGTTTTTATGCCAAGTCGCTAAACCAAGAGCAGACCTCTAAAGCAGAGCAGGTAAAGCACCTAAAGCTGAGGAGGTGCAAGTAATCGCCTTTGAGGACGTCATTCTGCCTTTCTCTTGTGTGTTTTCAAATTTAGCAGCTTAATTTATTCACGGCCTAGTACAGTTCATTATTATTCTCATATAGTTCTGTACAGTTTTATACGTTTGTACCATATTCTTGAACTAAGTCGCGATTTTTTTTTTTTTTTTCACGTCGTCCATTATGTGGTTTCGTTCATTGCTATGTGCTTTCATTCATTCATTTCGTTTTGAGTAGGACTGCCAGTTCATATGTATTCGCCCACATTTAAATAAAGTCATCAGTAAGCGCTGGCATAATTTCTGTCTGCAAGCAATCTTCGCATACCTCTATTTACACGTGGCGCAAAAAGTACGCTAGTCTAGCCTAAAACACCATTCACTGCGTTTTCAGTACGTGCGAGCGTCGATGGAAGGCTTCAGTCTAGCCCGCATAAACCGGTGCATCCAATATTAAAAATTTACATGATCATAGAAATACGTTAGACATTCGTCATTGAACCTCCCGCTAGTGTTCGAGAAATAAAGCACCCAATACGTTCAGGAAATATATCTTGCCGTTGCTTGCCAGTTCGTCGGCAATCTGTATCTTACATTGTCTGACGACGGCCGCTTGCTTTATAGGGAACTAGTTGTTTTGTTGATGAACATAACCGTTTTAATACATTTAGACAAGCGTGGGAGCGACACAATTTATTGCCCCTTCGGAGTCCGATTGAACTAGCGGTGACGGTTCACCCAGCTGTCTGCTCCGCGCTCACTGCGCTCCTCCTGCACACAGCGCCCTCTCTCCTGTCATCGCTGAAACGACCAGCTCGCCGGCGGCAGACGGCACACTTCTCAATTCTGGAACACTATTGCAGTAGCGCTAGGGTGGCTAGAACTTGTAGCGCAGAGCTTTGTAAGCAAGTCGCAATGGACATCAACAAATTTTACAATTTTACAAATTTCTTCTTTCTCTCTCTTTCTTACTTCTTCAGACTATTTGACTGGACATTTAGCATAGAGTTTTCTCTCACTCCTCAATTTTTTCTACCCGTTTCTCCTGGCCTGATCCAGAACTTTGTGATCCCCCGATACAAAGGGGAATGGCCGCATCAGCATCAGCATCAGCATCAGCATCAAAGTGTTCTAAGAACTAGCTTGAGACACTCCAGTATTGTATTAAAGCTTTGCCTCCTAATTACGTTTTTTTAGATTCCAAAATTCAAACTGCAGACGAACACTTTGCATGAGGGTCTCAAATTGAGAGAATATTGCGTTCACTTTGCCATAGCTAGCTCAGGTAGGCGTGGAAGAGAAGGAATCACACCAGGATATTAGAAGAGGAATAGGAAAGAAAAGGAGAGCAGAATTCTCAAACACCCGGCCTGCGAGCCGCATGCCGCATGTCGCCCGCGGAGCTGTGTGATGCGACTCGCCGCCCAGAGCCGGAATAAATAATAAAAAAAAAAAAAAAATGAGAAAAAGAAAGAAAGAAAGAAAAAGGGGGGGGGGGGCTAATGCACATGTAACCCCCCCCCCCCCCTCAATTACTTTTGAGGTCCCTCCTAACTTACATACATGTCCAGTCTTATTTTAACTACACTACACTAAAAAAATTAGAGCACTCCAGAATCTGCATTGGAGTAATGCGAAAGCACGGATGCTCCTGTCGGTTGCTTCTGGTTGCTTCTAGTTGCCCTATTCACTTAATTCTTGTTTGTGAGTGAGTGAGAAGATTTTATTTACACTGACATTGACCTCAGGGCAGGGGCTCAGCCAGGGGAAGGGTCTCCTTGCCGGCTCTCCTGCGCCGTGGCCGCAGAGAAGGTCGCCAGGCGTAGGACGATCTTTTGTTCATCCGAATTTGGGCTGCGGATGTAGGACTCCCAGGTAATTTGATCAAGGGGATCAGTTTCTTTAGCTCCCGGAGATACGAGGAGATTAGATGATTTTGACTCAGAGGTACGTTGCAGAAATTTCAAGCCTCTGGGTCCCCTGTCAACTCATTATGCAGAGTAACATAAGTAAAGAAACGATTGGCCTGAATTTTTCGCCGGGCCCTGCATTCTGAAGGTATTAGGGACCTATCTGGTGGTGTATAGATCATTCTGTTTAGTCTGGGAGTCTCAGAGAGCTCCTTGTAGATGATGAGGGGGTCTTTGCCTCCGGGTAGCGGGGTCTCTACGGCCGCTCGGGTGTATACATCTCGAGCGAGGTGATGGGCAGCCTCATTGCCTGATAGACCCTCGTGAGCTGAAACCCAGATGACTGAAACCTCCCAAATTAGCGGGTGCTTTCTCAGTAGACTGGCCGCCTGCTTTGAAATTAGGCCTTTGCCGAAGTTCCTAACAGCCGCCTTATTATCTGAAATAATAGTTTTGGCTTTAGTGCCTGTACATGCTAGCGCTATCGCAGCCTCTTCATCTATTAAAGCGTTACGCGTATTAATGAATCCAATTACTTTCCGGGAGTGGTTCCCATTTACCACTGCTTCTAGCCAACAGGCAGCATCGCAATAGGCTGATTCCTCAGGAGGGTCGTTTATTAGTTTGCTTTGAATAAATTTCGCTCTATGCTGTCTTCGTTCCTTTCATGAATCGGGTGCATATTCTTAGGGATCGGTGCAATTTTGAATAGTTTCCGCGTCTCAAGCTGCAGGAGTTCAGCGACATAGGGTGGCTCACCTGACTGAAGCTGTAGTTCTTGCAGTATTTTTCGGCCAACTACAGTGGAGTTGAGCCGCCAAATCTGGGCCTCCCTCACCACTTTAGCAATCTCTTCCCAGGTATTATGCATTCCCATAGCTGGAAGCTTCTATGTCGACGAGTTGGGGGGATGCCTAAAGCCCTTTTGAATGACATTCTGGTCATTTTCTCTAACTTCTCTACTTCGCAGGGATTGAGATTGAGAAAGGGGGTGGCATACGCTATCCTGCTTATTACAAATGCACGAAGCAGTTTTATTAGGCAGTGTTCTTCTGAGGCCTTTGTACCTGAGAGAGATTCACCTGAATATCCCCATTACCTGGTCGACGTGCGTCTGAAGCTTTTTCAAGATGATGGTGTTTTTTCTATTCTGCTCCTTCTCAAGCAGGACGAAAAAGGGCAACGAGAAGTCATCCGTCTTGCCTTGGCCGCTGCTAAGATCCAAGGGATCCAGGTCGACGGCTGAGGGGGAGGACATGGTTGGGACAGAGCTTCGCCTCGGATCCTCACCAACCTTTTGACGGGTGCAATAAATGTTATTTCTCTCTCTCTCTCTCTCTCTCTTCTATTCTGCTGTAGGAAATACCTAGTATTTGGTACTTTCAAATTACGCGCCAATTCCTTCTTATGCCCTTTTTAGGCTCTAGTTTCGGTTGCGTGACGTCACATCCTTGACGTCATATCCACTACGGCACCTCTTTTTCTCTTTCCGCTTTCATTCCCACCTTCCTCCCTTCCCCTACGGCGCGGTTCAGGTGTCCACATAACAAGGGTGACAGGTACTGCGCCTTTCCTTTCCTGTTAACCAGTCATTCTAATTTTTTACCTAATTAACTTATTGGCCTAATTATTTTTCAGACACATTACGTCTCCCTCTATCGATTGACACCACTCATTAACCTCTACCACTTCTCAATTACTCGCAACTGCTACGGACACGATTTTGCAGACACGTTCTGCGGACACGGCCTGCGGACACGGTCTGCGGACACGTTCTGCGGACACGGCCTGCGGACACGTTCTGCGGACACGGCCTGCGGACACGGTCTGCGGACACGGTCTGCGGACAGAAATCTAATAAATTTCAAAACCAGAAGGAAACAATGTTAGCCAGTTATATCTGAAACACCTGAAATGGGCGGTGAAAATAAAGGGATAGTAAGGACGTGGTGGAGAAAATCAGAGGTGAGCGACAGGAACTTAAAAACAAGACAGGTTTAAAAAAAAATGAAAGTAAATACACTATTAATGTATACGGTGTTGCAGTTTAGGCATCTGTGCAGCAACTCGCCAGTAAAAATTTTCGGTTACATATTATACGCAACACGACTTGCAGCTCTTCAAATCCGTTAACTTTCAGCTGCTACCCACGTTGGGCACATCTTGAAGAGACAGCGCATTATTAACTGCCCCTAATCGAAAGCTGGCGAAGCCGAAACGCACATTTCCAGTGGTGGTAGTCGGCAAACCGCCGAAGCTTCCACAGGCACACGCACAATAAACGAAGCATCATGCATGACCGAGTAGCAGCACGGTCTAGCAAATACTGTTAAGCGCTCGCTGCATAACCGGCACATCCAGAGGGAATATTTTGAAAACTTAGTTACTGCAACGTAGCGCTGCCCGTAGCCTGGAATCTAAGTCCACAACAACGCGATGTACAGCGATTACCCTAGACACAGTTATAACACGTCAGTTGCATCAGCTTCGGGCTGTCCAGGAGGCCCGCGCGGTGGCGGAGAGCTTCGGGCTCTCTGTGCCGACGTGGGAGCTGCCCCCTACACCTGGCGCCTTAGCCAAGTGTCCTTCAGGACCGTTACTGTGGGAAATAAAGTTTTACCAAACCAAACCAAGTGTCAGAATTGAGTTTGCCTTATAGCTAAGCGAATATACACGTCGCAAATTACTCACCTCGAAAAACGGCACGCCATCCTTACGCAAGTGCGGCTCCTGACTTCGCCCGCTTGCGAAAATGTTAAAACACTTTCATGGATTTGTACGTTTTAATTTCTTCACTTATCGCAAAACTTAAGCCGCACTTCACAGGGCAGGCCCCGGTGTCGATGAATTCAGCGTGAGGCGGTGGTCTCCGCAAACCCCGACAAAGTTTCCGCAGTCGTGTGAGTCGATGTTTTCACAAAGTCGAACCTTCTGTCGGTTTCATTGTTTTTGTTGTTCGACATAGTCCACAGGCGTACCCCTTCACTCGCACGGCCGTTTAGGCAGTGCACGCGGAAATTCCGACAAACTGCGGTGCTCCGGGCACACGACCACCGAATGCCGTGCCAGCCGCTAGCGTCCATTGCGCATGAAGTGACGTGAATAAATTCCTATACCCCGGCAAGGAGAGTTTTTCTTATAGTGAAACCCTGCAGCACCACAGGCTTACTAGACACAGATATACCCCCATGCAGATAAAACGCTCTCCAAACGACAGGCCAAAGCTGCCAAAGTCTGGCGTAAACTTCAAATTAACACCTATCCAAGTTCCTAACTATGTATTCAAAAGGACTTTAGTCAGACAAATGCGAAAAGTGTGACACTAAAGGCGATCTAAATCGTATGATCTGGAGGTTTCATTGCGTGCTCCAAAATGTTCTTGTGGCACAGTTAAGTACAATATAGGTAAGCCGTTAACGACCTCACAAGCAGAGCTGGATCAATGCGGACCTTCCGCCTTACTCGGAGAAGAGGCAGTCAGCCAAGGAAGGACTAACGTTTTAAAGTTACGAATGATATAAAACGAGGTGCATAATTCATTTTGTGAGCTTGCCTGAACGTGAAGTAAAGCCATTTGAATACAGGCCCTCAGTAACCGTGTGGCAATCGTTAAAACACAGGGAATTTCGCTTGCTCAACACTGCAGTATACACTCAGAGTTCTAGCAGAAACAAGTCTAGACTGATTCTGGCTGGGTGGGACGAGGTTAGATCAATTTTACGTTCAAGGATATAAGTCTAGCAAAACTGCTCTGATTTCGAGCTGTGATTAAGGAAATTTTCGAAAACATAAAAGGAAAATGTTGGAAAAGACTTGGGCTCAACCATTCTTTGGGGCAGAAGAGGTGTGCCATTCTCAGAAATGCAGCCATGCTTTAGGATATCGCACTGACAGCGTGCACGTCGGGGAAGCGATACGTCAGTCGTCAGCTGAATGTGTTGAAGCGCGTGGCTGAATAGAGAGATGACGGACTGAGGCACGTCGTCGCCTCCAGCGGCTGTGCTGTGCACCTTGCGCGTCATCGTGGAGTAAGGAAGTCTGGAAACACCGCAAAGCAGCCAGTTGTTGACCACAATATCATGTGACTTGGCATTTCGGAAGCCATTCGGTTGTAATTACCGCGCACCTGTAAACATAAAGTTAATTGCGGGACGGCGCAAATCACGCTCAATGAGAAGACGTCGGTGGCAGAGAGAAAGCACTCCTCCACAGGGTCTTCAAAAAAGAAATGGAATCAACCGCGCTTCTAGCCACTCGATGGAAACGCACTGTTCTGAATCCTGCAGACTTTCTCCACTGCATCCCACTGGACATTACAACTCCTCTGGATGTTCTGTAGATGTCCAGGACGTCCGTGGGATGTCTGTCGTTTTGTGATGCCCATTGGGACGGTGGAACGTGAAAGTGTAAACACGTGTCTTTGTAATGTTGAGATGGCTCATCGAATGCTGATCAACACCAAACGTTTTTTCGTTTGTGGCGAGACTCAGGGAGGGAAAAACTTCAGCCGTCGTTGGACTGTCCGTTTCCAGCAGCACCGCAGCAGAAGAGGGCCGCGTAGGCCCTGCGGTAGTCGCGGCTCATGGCCACATAGACAAGTGGGTTGAGGCACGGCGCGGCGTAGAACAGTCCGTAGATAACCAGTGGCGGCGTCTGGTTGAGGCCCACGCTGACCAGCAGCGGCAGGTAGCAGATACAGAAGGAGCACAGGATGGCTCCAAGCACTCCCAGCAGCTGACGCTCGCGACCGCGGCCCGCGCAGATCGAATTGGAGCGCTTAGGGTGGTGCATCGGCTCCCGGCTCAGGTCCGGGGCGCTGGTCGAAGGCTGCAGCTCCAAGGATCTGTGGCAGAGACATAATTTGTTATACCTTTACGAGCTCTGAGAGCCGCTATCGGCCGCAGAAAGTCTCGGAGGACTTGACTAAATGAATGCATGCATTCATGCATCCATGAATGAATGATGGACACATAGCGTGGACGTCCTGTGACATCACCCTTTAAACTGAGGAAGAAGTGTACATTCCCTAACCTTGAGGCCAACACGTAATCAGCTGTTCATCATCACATGATACCTTTAACATCTAGACAAGTTGGTAACCGATGGCATATGTACCCCCTATTGCAATCTGCATATATGCCGCAAAATAAAGACGCATAAAGATTTGAAAAACTCTGTATCAGTCTCTCAGCGCTAAATCACCAAGAAAAACTTTACAAACAGTGCTTTCGTGCGGATTGACCGGTTTAAGCAGAGGTAATTCCAGGCTAATCGGCTACAACATGAACGCACTCCAACAGTTATTTATTGCGCCCGTGCACCTGCGCGAGAGCATCGCAGTGCTATTCTTAAAGAATTCGCGTTGCTTGGCACGACCGAAAGAGTATCCAATTTACGCTTAGTCCGACTCAATAACGATAGCAAATATCGGCAAGAAATAAAACAAAATTTAGCGAACAAATACGCTCCGCATATTAAGGTTAGACTCGACGCCGTTAACGGCTCCCATCTGCGGCTCTTTTTACGAGCCTTTGATCGCCTACATGCTCTCTACTACTCGCTTAATCAGTGAATTAATATGCACCTCTGTTATCTACCATATATTCATCAGCATGCATCCGGGAGCTACGACATTGTGTGAAAGAACACTTGGCATAGATATATGAAGCCTCGTTTCAGCAAAACTACGTCCACGTGTCTTTGGACACTGTTCACGTGGCATTATAGTGTTTCTGACTCGAGATCCAAGGATCCAGGGAGTTATAATTTCGTCCTCCGATTTAACAGCGCCTCTGCTAACTCGTCCGCGTCGTAGGGTCTCGTGACGTCACACAACCTGCCGACCAATCAGTGCCAGCCATGTCACCGCCTGCAAAATGCATGTCTGCGGTTTTTTGCTCACAACGCCGACCACACCGACGGCGGATTTTCTGGAGAACGAGGCATTAATAACTTGAGCGCTAATATTGACGACTGCGAAGATGAGGGTTAGGGAGTGCCGAATAGGTGAGGGCGGGGGACGGCCGGGAAATTTAACAAAAAGTGAGAGTGATGGAAGGCGAAATCCGGGCATTTGCCCATCTCTGCTCGCGCGACAATGTCACCACAGATATGGCAGTAGCGGTGTAGCAGAGCATGAGATAAGCGACTGACCCACAGCTGGCGAAGGCCAGCAGATGTGACATTGAAAATGGTCCCTAGCTTGTGAACAGGGCTCTTATCAGATATGATAGACATTTTCATTTCCCCGACCTCTCATTCGTGCACTTGACATGCAAAAGCAACCGCTAACAAATGCACACATTAATCCACTCCTGTGCGATGTCAGTGCATGTTAAAGAACCCCACGTGGTCGAAATTTCCGAAGTCCTCCACTACGGCGTCTCTCATAGCCTGAGTTCCTTTGGGACGTTAAACCCCACAAACCAGACCAAACCAAACCATCATCCTGGTGGTTGAGTAGGTGTGGCGGGCACAAAAGGTGACAGGTTTGTCATAACTGTAATACGTAGCGTATATTGACGAATGCCTCAGTAGTGATATTACGGTGCGAATTGAAGAGCTGCAGGTAGTCGGAGGTGCTCATAATTTGGTATTCAGCATTTGTGGTTCAGCTCTCATATCCCCCACACCACTCAGGAGAACTGGGAGAAGACCCTGCTCAGCAGCTCCGGACTATAAAGGAGTAACGATCTCTGGCTCATCGGGCTCGAGCGGCGGCTTAGACCAATGACGTTCTGGAATAGGGCGACACGGTGCCCGCGAGCATCACCCTCTTTCGTTAGCGAAAAAATGCTTTCCCCACCACTGCTATCGGAGCCTAGCGCACGCGCTATCAGAGACACTGCAGTGGAGGGCTCCTGATTCATTTCGGAAACCTGAGGTTCATTACAGTTCACCTACATCACACAACGCACAGACATTTTAGCATTTCGTTTCCATAGAGATGCGGCCACCACGGCTACATAGGGCACTGTACCACGGCTGGCATCGCCCAGTCGAAAAAAAACCATCGAACCGTCCCAAAAATACGAGAAAAACACTCTGTAGTTTTATTATATATATAACGCTTGACTTTTCTGTAATTTTCCTGTCGTACTTTCCTGTTGTAACAACACAATTGACTTTCTGGTGTTGCCGTAAAAATATGTGCGGCACAAAACTTTAACTGCCGAAAAACAGTGTGCACTTCAGTCTGCTTACGTGCAGAAATGTGAAATGATTGCGAGTCCCGTGCTATAGTTTCGTTATGAGTTCCGCGTTTTGCTGTTTAGTACGTTGCTTAGTTGCTGTTTCTATTAGCCAAATGTTGGTGATCAGAGGACCGAACTTTGGGGATGGCCCACCCAAATTTGCATATCACTACTTAGTTGGCCAAGGTCAAACTATAGACGCCGATTTTGTTTAAATTTGGACTAATTCAAATTTCGGGGGCAGAAGGAGGTCACACTTCGGAGGTGACCAACCTAAGTTTGAAGGTTACCGCTGAACGACCATATTAAAATTAGGTTACACTAATTTTAGATGATTGTCATGAGGTCAAATTTTGTGGGGGCCAGGGGGCCACATTTCAAGGTTCCCCATCCCAATTTTGAGGTTACCACTGAACTGGTCATACCTGAATTATGATCGATTGTGGTCAAATTCTGTCGAGGTAAATTTGGGGGTTCAGGGAGTCAAAATTGGACATCCCAATTATAGCTCTCAACTGAACTGGCCATACTCGATCAAGGTAGACATCTTTTTTTTTTTTTTTTTTTTTTTGTCTATTTCTGACTAGGTCCCGTTTTAGGGTCCCTGTGGCTAAATTTTAAGGCTGGCCAAATTTGGTTGGTTGGTTTGTGGGGTTTAATGTCCCAACGCGACTCAGGCTATGAGAGACGCCGTAGTGGAGGACTCGGAAAATTTAGACCACCTGGGGTTCTTTAACGTGCACTGACATTACACAGCACACGGACGCCAATTCGTTTCGCCTCCATCGAAACGCAGCCGCCGAGGCCGGAATTTGATCCCGCTTTCTTCGGCACAGTAGTCGAGCGCCGTAAACACTGCGCCACCCCGGCGGGGGGCCAAATTTGGAGGTCACCATTGAGTTGGCCATACTAGAATTAGATTGGATACCAAATTTGGCTAAATTACTTGGTCAAGTTTGCATGAACGCGTTCTGATGACACGCTTGGTTCACACACTCTGCCAACACACACTGGTGACGCTACTCATGAACAGGAAGGCTTTCGCTTTGAAACCGGAAAGAAATTTTGTTGTAACAACAGAAAATTCTCTGTAGCTTTTCAACAGCTGGGATAAACGAGTACTGACTGCAGCGTCCCCAGATGCGAGGTGAGCCTCCGGCGTGAGTGACGCAGGGCCAGGAAAAGGCGCGGGTAGCAGGCGGCGAACAGCAGCAGAGGCAGCAGGGCCGAGCCCAGGTAGAGCACGGGCCGGTACACGGAGCCCGGCAGGACGGTGCAACTCTCCAGCGTCTCGTCCCAGCCCAGGCGAGCTCCGGGCGCGGCCAGTGCGGCAGGAAGCAGCAGGACTGCGGGCAGCAGCCAGCAGAATGCGGCTAGCAGCAGACAGCTGCCCGGGCTGAATATGCGCACGTAGGCCAGTGGACGAACCACGCTCGTGTACCGGTTGAGCGTGATGAGCTGGATGTTGGCCAGGGAGCTGCCCACGGCCAAGTGGCGCATCAATGCGGCCGCCACGCACAGTCGGTGGCCGTGGGTCCAGCCTCCTGCGATTATTTGGTTGGCCATCACATTCGGTTAGTAACGCAGCTCGAGGCTCTGACGAAGCCACGCTTGTGTAGAAGTTCATCATCATCATCATCGTCGTCGTCGTCGTCACCATCATCATCATCAGCCTGACTATACCCACTGCAGGGCGAAGGCCTCTCCCATATTTCTCCAATTAACCGCTAGCTGCATCCACTTGACCCCTGCGAACTTCTTAACCTCATCTGCCCACCTAACTTTCTGCCGCCCCCTGCTACGCTTTCCTTCCCTTGGAATCCAGTTTGTCACCCTAAGCGACCATCGGTTATCCTCTCTTCGCACTATATGTCCTGCCCATGCCCATTTCTTCTTTTTGATTTCCACTAGAATATCGGTAACTTGAGTTATTTCTCTGACCCACTCTGCACGCTTCCTATCTCTTAATGTTACCCCTACCATTTTTCGTAACATAGCCCTCTGGGTTGTAGAGGTTAGTATGACGTTTACACGATTCTATGGGTTTACCGATTCCGTCCGTTGCGACGACCTTCAGCTCGGTCTTCAAGGTCAAACTAAGACTTGGTCTGACTCAGAACAAGCTATACGTTCCGGTGTACTATGCTAAGCTGGTACACGACTACGTGACTATCTTACTGCTTTACTAATTAAGCGTCGCAATTTACAAGTTACTTAATAGCCACTAAAATTTCACTTCACATTGCTCTTCAAGTCGTTGGGTAGCTTAGTGCAGTATGATTGCACTGAATTGCAGGTCTTAAGTGTTGACCATTAGTAGTTAACTGTTATTAGAAATTTAAGTTTAAACTGCAAAGGCGCCATATATCGTTGAAAAGGTCTCGCCGACTAACACCCAAAATCAAACGCTAAACGCAAAAAAAAAAAAACGTTAAGTGGAGTTAACGCACATCTAACTCTCTTCAACCACGGTTAAAACGCGACCAGTTTTTACACGACAGAGCGTACAGCTCGTTCAGTCAAAAATACGCCGCCGTCGAAACCCTAAATTGAGAATAAAAAAATGTGTCGGAAAAAAATATACATACGATTACGTATCAAAATTGTGACGTAACCGTTCTTCGTGCAGCGTTTAGGGTGACGTATACTGCTTTCCTATTTAGCACCCATCCTCCAGTCAAGCTGGAGACTTGCTTGCGACAAGGATTCGAACCGTGAAACCTGAGTGACGAATTTTTGTATGCAGATCAAGAAAACGCATTTATTAGACCAATGCGCCTCCGATTGTATGCCATTTACTGTAAAAGCAGGCGCCCATCGAAAAGGGCGACAAATAATGCGGCTCCCTATAACCAAAGCACAAACCGACTAAAGACCTCTAACGTTTTGCTAAACTCTGCTCTAGCCTCTCTCAGTCTATACCGGCGCGCAGAGTGACGGAACCCGCTCGGGGCAAACGCGGGACTCTTCATGTTCGCAGATAAGGATCTATGGTAGGCAGATTGTCAGATGATGTTGCCTCGTATGTGTCCATATATATTCTGCTTGCAACGCTCAAGCTCTAAGATTTGTGGTACCGCCTCCGAATGACGCTAATTAATGCGTAAGCATTGTACGGCTATGTTTGCGGTTTCGTGTCATCACGAGCTTGTCCGCACGATTATGTTCGAACGAATGAGTTTATAAAAAAGAATGGTTTCATCAGATACAGCATAAAAAATCCTGCATGGGAAATCAAGAGGTGCATGTGGGATAATTAGTTAAATAATTAAAGCCAATTAAGTCAATCAGACGTCGAAATAGCTAGGAGAGGTAATGTCGACGTCCAAAGAGGTCACGTGGTACTCGACTTCCGGTGACGTAGGCCTAACTCCCGGTGGCGGGAAATTTGAAACGCTTGAACGTGAACGAGCGGTAAAAGGCGTGATTTGCTGCACGAATTGGTGGGAATGGTTAGAAAATGTGTAAAGAGAGGTAATCAACCAACCGCAGTCTGAAAAATTCGAGAACCCTGCAGAATCTGCAGCACAGAAATACGAAAGCCTGCGCGTTGTAAACACGTTACATTGCGCCCCCCTTGTCAAACACAACGAGCGTTCCGTTGAACGATCAAAGTTCACCGGCAATTAATTTACAGAAAAGGAGAGGCACAGTATCTGTCACTCGCGGAATCCAGCTGACACATCTCGCAGGTTTCTTTAGTGCAGATTCTGCAGTGATCTCGGAAAATTGTTTTGATACTTTCGAAATTGGTTAGGTAGATTAGGTGACTCGCGCATCGCAAGCAGAAATTTGCAAAAGTCATCAATTCTATAGCTCTCATAACAAATATAGAATACGGCTAGCCGCCTTTTTGGCATGTGCGCCCAGCCCTAAGGAAGGGTATATTAGTGTAGGTGGTATAGCTGATGCCATATGGGCCCGATGGTTGCAGGTACAGCCTTTGTCAAAAGTGCAGAGCCCAGAGGGGCTGCTTGTGAACCGTGTAGTGGCGCTGATTTTGCATTAGTCGAGGTCCTTCCCAATGGAGAGGGTAGGACAAAACATCTTCTTAGCATCAAGAGATTCGGAACACTGGAAATGCATTACAACTTACAAGTAGCCCGAAGTGACTCAGAAGCAGACCCTCTGGGCTCTACGTTATTGACAAAGACTGTATACGTCCTTGTCACTTTATCGTCCAGCTGAGAGGCAAAAAGACAGGGAGTTGTTGCTGCTGTTGCCGCTGTTGTTGGCCTCTCAAAACGTGGCACGTATTTTCCCTATGGGGGATTGCCCATGCAAGCTTTAGCGGAGTGCACGAAGAAATCTTTAAGAAATGATGCGCGCTAACTAAACAAACACAGGAAAAGGAGGGTCGATGGGACGCGCAGCATTTCCTAAAGGTAATGCACCAATTACTTAACATAATATAATTTCCATAGGTGATTACAAGAAAAAGGTAAGCACCCAGCGGGAATGTAAAGAAGTGTAAGAATGCAACTATAAAAAAGCAATATTTAGAGCAAAATAACAATTTTGAAGAAAAAGAAAAAGCAGGAAAAGTTTTTGAAAAAATATTTAACAAGTCAATCCTAGAAATTGTCCTAATGCAATTTATTTATTTATTTATTTATTTATTTATTTATTTATTTATTTATTTATTTATTTATTTATTGGATACCTGCATCGGCCCTAGGGCCTTGCAGCAAGGGGGGGGGGGGGGGGGGGCTACAAACGTTAACTATAACTTGAAATATTATTTCAATGCATGATAAAAAGCATCTTTCATCGGTATATACACAGTGCTTGATGACAAGCTGTTCCATTCTCGGACAGTTTCAACAAATAAAAAAAAAAAGGAGTAACGCAAGACGTCACCCCTGCAAGACAATTCCTTGACCTTCAAATCGTGGTTCAGTCGCTTTGATATATAATTTGGTGCCTGGATATATTTTTCGCAGTTGATATGATGCCCGTTTTAGAGTAATAAATGTTATAAAAAAATTTTAATCTGGCATTTCTTCTACGGCATTCTTCGGCAATCCAGCATTTCTTCTGTAGTCACGGGTAATCCCACAAATCGTACCCAATGCAAATTATTTGGCACATCGCAAAGAGCGAAGTACTTGTACTTCCTCTTCTTCTTCCTCCTTCATGCTCCCGTGTTCCGCAAACTTTCGCTGCCGACTGCACCCTTGCAGGTCCCGCGGTCACCGCCCTTCCCCTGCATCACTTAAGAGAATCACTTAGAATCACTTTGCGCACGGATACCGTGGGATCGTTTCTTCTCTTCGACGACGCATCCGGTGTCGTGTAATGAGCTCTCTTTCCGGATGCATATCTGATGAGGACAGCTCTTCGGCTGCCTGCCTTGCCATCGCGCGTGCCCGCGTGGAGAAGGCGAGTACATGCTTGCTAGTGCGGGCACCGAGACACGCCTGCGTACGTACGCAGGTACGTACGAGTATCGCAACACGTGTCTTCGCATTCCGCTGGTCACGGAGGCGTACAATGCATTACATAGCATATGTTCATACATATGGAGACGGCGCTCGTTTGATCCTGCTGAAATGCTCTGAACGATTGCCATAAGGCGGAGATTCCGGAGGACATATGCACCTGGTAACATGTTTCTGAACGCGCCATGTTAGTATGTAACGCGCTGTAACTAGGTCGAACACAATTAAGGCTCCCAGTTTCTCCGAACAAGCCCCCTGCACTCGTATAACAGAACAGGGGGATCAGCAATGTCTCCCTTCCAACACTGAAAAGGTTTGGTTTGTTTTGGTTTATGGGGTTTAACGTCCCAAAGCTACTAAGGCTATGAGAGACGCCGTAGTGGAGGACTCCGGAAATTTCGACCACCTGGGGTTCCGGAATTTGGCCGCGCGATTTTTTAATGCCAATTATTCTAAAAACTTAGTGTCTCCGATGCAAAGGATTACCTTGCCGGAATCACTCCAGCAGCGTATGAAATCTGTTCGATTAAACATTATCCGCAGTGTATTTCCCAATAAACTGGTATCCAATCCGAAGCATTGTCTGCGTCATCCCGACTACATCTCACCGCGTCTTGGTCATGCGTAAAAACGTAAAGAAACCAGCTGTAAAACGAACTTCATAAAGATATCCTTCTTACCCAAAACAATTCGCAAACAGAATAAACTTCCACATGATTGCTACCATTATCACCATTGACCTATTATTTTTTTTCTACTTCGCGGAATGTGCATTGTAATTAAGCACATGTTTTTTCAATGGTTGTCACCATTCGCTTAGTGCAAGCTTTCGTGATCTCGAGGATATTGTATGGGACTGCATTCCTTAGCCTAGATCTCCCGATCGGAAACTGAAAAGTTGGAGACACTAATCAGGAAAGCTATACAAGACGGCGCTGACGCTACCGAACTTCACGCCAACGGCGAAGCTCATGTCTCTAGGAGCACATGCATAATACCCTCAAAGAGATGTGGGAAGCAAAATAGCTCTCACAATACAACAAGCTCGCCCTCACAAAACCAGGTAGAGAACTGCTCAAAAAGGCCCATGTTAAAATGTTATGTTATATACGATCGATCAAAGGAAAGAGGTACGCGATGTGAGGAGACGCATCAACGTGTGACCGATTCCGCGTCACACGTATAGCATCGAAAGGAGAAAAACAAGAGGGGAAGCCCTGCAAAAGAAATAGGACGAGCAACCCAACACACTTTACGTGGACGCAGCAGGATAATGGAGTGATGACCGTTGTAGTCTCAACGCCTTCAGTATCGCTGAAGAACTGCGCCTCGATAAAAACATTCAACCCTACTCAGGGAGAGGAGGCAGCTATTGCATTAGCTGTAGCGTCTAACCCCAACGCCGTTGCGCTCACGGATGCACAGAACGCTTGTCGCAACTCCAAAAACGGTTTGATTCACAGGTTAGGGTTGCCATTGCTGAATAAGCCTTCACCCAGCCAAGCCTCAGTCACCATGGTTCCCCTAATCTGGTACCTAAAGTTTGCGATGTATCGGCATTTGTGTGTAAGCTTCTACGAGCGCAGTCAAGCCCATTGTTGGCTCTGGTACATGCAATGGCCCTTTATAGGCTACGTGACGCTCCCGTGCGCAAAGAGTGAGTAGTCCGGACGTTCGACGGGAGCGTCAGCCATGGATTCTACGAATGCTATTTAAACAGCGGAGCAGTTCTCGCTGCGAGAAGAATCGCCGCTAGCTGCTGTTCACCTGTCCTTTGTAAAAGCGATTACGGGCCCCATGTGCAATCATATGGCTGATGCCGAAGCCTCGACCGGTAGAACTCTCCCGGGTCCTTAAAACGTGATTCTGCTCGTCAAGTTTTCCACGGGAGCCGAAAGCACTCAGCTGACATGCTTATCGCCATACTGGGAATTCTCGTCATTTGATTCTTCTATTCGCGGTTAAATAACCAGCGGCATGGACATAGTGACATGCGGTTAGTAACATGTACAAAGCTATTTGATCTTGTTTCTTTTCTGAGCGATGCTGAAGGAGGTGACGCAAAACAAGGAGTACTATTCCTTATTGTAATCCCCCTAACACAAGTCGAGTCCTACCGGTACTTAGGAGTAACAATCATTAGCAAACTTTCATTGTCCGAGCACATCTTAAACATAGTAGCCGAAATTTCGAAATCGCTCAACTGACTGAGAAGGTTGCTAGCCGTGTCCCCTCCATTTATCCGCAAACTTGCTTACGAAACTTTCATTCGCACTAAACTTGAATATGCCTCACCCATTTGGAATCCATACCAGACATACTTAATTGACGCATTAGAATCGGTACAGGGTCGCGCGGCCCGATTTATTACTTCATGTTACGACCGTAGGAGCAGTGTTTCTGGCATAAAATCATCGCTTGACATACCGTCACTGTCTTCTCGCCGTACAATTGCCAAACTCTGCCTTTTCCACAAGTTATGTTACTGTTTTCCTCATTTGCACTGCACACTCCTACTCCCTCCCAATAGAACATCGTGTCGCCTTTTTAACAGCCTGAGCCTACAGCGTCTACATGGTTCCACCAATGCATTTCATAAATCATTCTTGCCATCCGCCATTGAACAGTGGAATGGTCTACCTGTGGCCATTGTAAAAGAGAGTGACCCAATTAAATTCAAAAACCTGTTGTTATCTTATCTTCTTCCTTACTCGCACTTTTGAGTACCACCTCTGCACGTGTTGTATTTTTTTTAAAATATTGTTGAACCATAGTATGCAAAACAGTGTTCCCATTTTCCTCTTCTTCATATGGCGCGATGGCCTCAATGCATCTATGATTGTTCACTCTTTCGTTTTATGATGCTCTTTTAACAATTATGTTTGCCTTCACTGCTATATTCCAAATGTTCCTTTTGTTTGTGATTTCGTTTTTTTTTTTTTTTGCTCCCCCCTTATGTAATAGGGGTCCTTAAGGGAAAATAAATGATGATGATGATGAAGCAATGCCCTTTGCGACCTCTGGGCCATTGTGACCCGGTGTCGTCTCATCGTGGATTCAAGATTAGGAAATCTTTCTCGAAGTTCATTGAAATGAAACTCATTATTCCCTTGCAGAGCCCTGGTTCGACATCAGATATATGGCACGCGTGCTTCTTTACTCATTTTTCATGCCCGGCTCTTGTTCCACCATCATGATTACATAACAACCGTGGCGGCAGCCAATATTTAGGTAATCAAGGTTCACATAACTGCCAAAGCGCTTTTTCTCTAAAGCTTGAGGCCTCGGAGATCTTTCGCAAGTGTTGGTTCGCACCCCTGGTCGGAAACCAGTGCGTTCAAATAAGAGGGGGGGGGGGGGGGCCTTGCCTTAACCTGGCAATTTCCTCTGTAGCCGTATGTTCTGTTTCGTAATTATTCAGAAACAAATATCCCACGGCGCAACACCGAAACAACGGACAGACACATCGAAATGAAATGACAGAAACAAATTCATTACCGTAGTAGTAGACGGCCGAATCCAGGGGACCGTTGAAGAGGCTGAAGGCCAGGTCAGCCAGTGACAGGTTGACCAGGAAACAGCTGGTCGCCCTGCCGCGAATCCGCGCGTCCCTGAGCAGAGCCCAAGCCGTGGCAAGGTTCACTACGCTTCCCATGACTGAGAGGAAAGCCAAGAGCGAGAAGTGCACAGGGTTGACTGGCGAAGCCATGTCTTTTCCATTAATTTTTCACACCTGGAGGACGTCCTTTGATTCAAGCTTGCCACTGGGACGTTAACGCCATTCTGATACCGATGTCCGAATAAAAGGCGTCAGGTGCAATTCCAGGTGAATGCGTCTTGGCTCAACAAAGAATGCCTGCACCACCAGCAAGTTCTTCCGAAAAGGCCACAGTAAGTAGCCGAGATCACGTTGCACAAGTTAAGCACATTTCAGCTCATCGAATATGATCTCTCCCTTTTCGAAGAGCGTAGTCTTTAGCAGGTTGTGGTTTCAAGTGCCCGAAGTCGTGGGAGGGCATAGATGTTACCGTACTGGCACAGCTGTACTCGAGTAGCGATATGTTTCTTGCAAGCTTCATGAGCAATCGACTGCACGGATGTTGATATGGTCAAGTAGATGGGAGCCTTCTATGATGTTCTTCGTATCTCATTCTGCCGTACGGCGTCCTCTTGCCGAGACCCCTTTCGGATACTCTTGCGCGCTCAGTCGAAGACGCGGCAGAGGGACTGTTCTTCCGCGCACCACCATGCACAGTCACACTCGCAGTCTTCGAGGAGGCTTCCGCAGCCCGTAATGAATACGGGCTCTGCTGCCTACTTCCCAGTTTCTACCGAAAGGTTCCGGAAGCGTTAACCGCGTACAAGACTGACTCCGCCTTTCTTGGCAGCAAACAATAGCGCCGAGCTACGGTTAGACGCGGCGAAGGGTCCATATTTCCTAGGACTGGCGTATGTCTGTGTGTGTCACGTAAGGAGATCGCAGGCCGGATGCTTGCTCTGTCCGATATCGTTCACCCCATGACGCGTCGACGGTGGCAGTGTCGCTGCGATACCAGCCCTCGCTTACGTCCGCTTCCCGTGGAGGCCTTGTGGAGCAGTAGCTGTGATCTCCGCCGCGAAGGCCGTCAGGCGTCGCGCATAGATGTCGAAAGATGGGAGAACTGCAGCAGCAGACATATCTCGGAAACGGGGCCTACGTGGAACGCCGGTTTTGACTTTTGCAAGTATTGTTTGGCAAAAGAGTGAGCAGTGGTATAGTGTCAAAGCTACAACGTCATATTCTCTATTTCCTTTCCTACAACCAGCGTGCTGTCTTGCAAGCGCGATCTGCTCCGTAAGCGGATTATTTCGCAAATTTCAAAGATCTCAAGAAAATTAGAAAATATTCCCATTGCCTGGATAAGACGCAAACTCTATACAGCAGCGCGTGTTACTCTCTTCGGGTATGCTAAGATTCTAAAGGAGCGTGGCTTTGAACTGATTCATCAGCACAGTATAACTACTAGCGCACTGTTAGGTGCTCACGCACCGCTAAGAATCTGGTGTCCGTAGCACTTTGCTGCGGACACCTGCGGACGTTCTTTATTTTATTGACACTCATGGCATTAGAATGCTAAGTGCATGGAACGAAGAACCGGATGGGGTAATCTGTCGGTAACTATGCAATCATTGGGGGAAAAAAAAAACAACTCATATATGGTCTGGCTATACCCGAATACGTGGCAGCTCGAGCAGATCAGCTCCGCGCTTACCGCTCCTTTACACCATTCGGCCACTTTTTTATAACGCGAAAGCCTCATTTGCCCACCAACAACAAAATTCAGCGGACGTTGTCCATGTCAGAAAATCTGATTGGTCAAGCAGGACTGCGACGTCATCCCTTCGGAGACCAATCAACAACCGGCGACAAAACAGAACGGGCCTCTGGGCACATGTGAGGTCCCGATTACAATGAGAGTGAATAAAATATGACTTGCAGTGGAAAGTTAAAGGCCGCTGCATGTCTAAAATAAGTTAACTCCATTAACTAATTGATTTCGGTTAAATAAAATGTTTAGGTGATAAGCGAATATCAAACCGATCCACCCTTGGTTTGCAAGCCAAACACACTATCTTACACGATATGTAACCTGAGCCCCTCGTTTGTTTAGTCTGGAGAAAGGCTCCATTATGGAAGATTTGGTGTCATGGGTAGCTAGAGAGTTATCGGACCGTTGCCACCCTCTCCGCCATACATGGCAAAATTACTTTTGAAAAGGAATTAAATTAAATTACTAATTACTTAGCAGAAAATCACAGAAAAGTATTTAAATTGCATTACTCATTATTGCTGTCCAAAAGTAATGAAATTACCTTGAAATTACTTCTACTGAGTAATTCAATTACTTCAAAATTACTTTCTGGTTTCCATCCATGCAAAAACTAAGCAACGCTAGTAAACAAAACAACTTGCTCTCCAGATGCAAAGCACACATATCATTTCTTGCTCCCGCCAAATTCCACCTCAGAGAGCTATCCCTTTCCTCTTTACTACTGTACTTGCAATTACAAAAATAAGACAGCTCCAAATAAAAATAAAAAATAAATGCAGAAGCATGGTCGAACGGTCATGAAATGACGGCGACCCAGCGTAAGCTTGTTGGCCCGGTGCTGTCTCCGCCATTTCAAGGGCCCGAAGAAGCTATAGGTTATTTATTAATTCCCCAGTCCCAAGAATCGACATCGGTATCTTGTGCTCGCGGGGACTCACACCATGGACCCTCCCGCCTTTCTCTCTCTCTCTCTCTCTCTCTCTCTCTCTCTCTCTCTCTCTCTCTCTCTCTCTCTCTCTCTCTCTCTCTCTCTCTCTCTCCTCAATCCTCCCTCGCCCCGTGGTACAGAGTGTAACCAGGCATTACTGTGCCCTAGCCGACGCAACAGGGAGTGCCACTGCGCCGCGTTCCCAATTAAACTAGTTTTTAACTCTAGCCAATTCTTGCACCATCTCTCCCTTCGGTATTCCCTTGACACCTTGTATCCTGTTGCTCGGAGAATGGTTGTAACTAAGTGGCCCTGCAACTCACGAGGTCACAGACGCACTGTTCTGCTCAATTCGGTCTCATTTTGCCGATCCATTACGCTGGCTTAGGCTTGCCGCACGTCGCTCCTGCTTTAGCGGCACTCTACTTTGTTCTCTATTGAAGTAGTAGTGGCGCACTTTAGTAAAAGGAATTTCGAAAGGAATTAATTACTTTTGCAGCGAAATTACTACCAGAAAGTAATTCATTACATTACTAAATTACCAACCCGAAAGTGTAATCCATTACATTACAAATTGCCGAAAACAGACAACAGTAATTAAATTACTGTAATTCAATTACTGTCATGTCTGCTCTCCGCTGATCACGTGACACTCGCAGTATCAAGTGCACGACGTCCGCCGCTATGAAGGAGAGTGGCGCTGCTGAACTCTCTCCAGATTAGACTACACGCAACCTAAGAAGCTAGAAGACTTTGAAAAGCCTTCGCTGTAGCTAAGATTGATAGAGAAAAAAAAATGAAAATAGAAACATTCGGAAGTCCTCCATGAGCTCAAATCCTACTGGCGGCATCATAAAGCTGCTTCTTTTACTTTCTAGCCAGTTATCTCGATTATTACATTCTCATGTCATGCTCATAAACACAGAAAAAAATCACCTATGCATTTACTGTGTTTGTTCGCTACCGAATAAGACCTACACAACGCACACTTGCACGGCTTGGGAACAAACGAGGTTCATATGCAGTTCGCGTGCTCAGTGAAGCTTGTAAGAGAAATCACGACATAAGGAAGAAAAAGTAAAATCAAAAACAAAATTGTATACAGAAATAAAGGAAATAAAAATATAACATAAAACAAATGAAAATGAAGAAAAATAAAACCCATAATGAGGCACTTATGGTTTCGCCCTCTCAGCAAGTAAACAAAGTGCCCATCGGAATTATTTTCTTCGACATGGTGCTTATTATTGCATTGCAATGCTTTATGTAAACTGTGTACAAAATATTAAGAAAACAGTGTCAAATAAATATGATGATTAAAATTGGGAAAAATTATATCTCTATTAAACCAATTATAGTGCGAAAGCACGGGCTTGTTTTTCGCCTTTTTTTGTTTTAGTTTGGTGTAATTGCTATATTGTACATGATACCCGTTGTTTAACGTTTCCGTTTTAATTGCTTTATCATCATCTTTCCTGTGATGACGTCACGTAACCTTGCTCGGGACGGAAAACGTCCGAACGCCACATCCAGTTTTAACACTGAAGCAATCACAATATCTGCTGCTTTCAGGAAACTGACTGTTGGTTTTCATATAGGAGACAGCCTTCGGATTACAACTTCAGGAAGAACTTAACGCTTATATCACTCCGCTCGGTGCTTTAGGACATCTGTGGTTTTTTAACGTTGACATCTACTCTGCAACAGTTCATACTTGTACAAACAGCCTGCCAGCCTACGGAACACGCATCTCGTGAGCTTTCTTCGCCGAATACAATGAGCAGCACTGTTCGGTGTGAAAGTTTGTGGCGACGTACAATGCGCCACCCACATGCGGAGCTTGCTCAAGCAAGCGACATTACGACCGGATCAGCACGAAAACTCCGCTGCGTGCTCAGAATTAGGCACGCCGCTGAACTTCGCCAAGCAACGATAAGCTCACAGCCTCACGGAGAGCAACGCCCCACGGGAAGGCGACGCAAGCGCCCCGTGGCGCGGCCAGCAATCGGGCTCCGCTATCTCCTGATCGGCGACGAAGAAGAGCGCATGCATAAAGCGGACTCAAACAGTCATGAAAAGACTGTGTGGCGAACGGCCTGCTCCTCCGATGGGGGTTTGACAGCGCGCATGCGTTTGCTGATTTGTTTACCTGGACGCACAAAAACGAGAAAAGGAAGATTTCACTTGTGGGGTCCGGAATACCATCGTTCACCGCCGTCGGAAGGGTCCAACGCCTCTGCATTTTTCGGTTTTTATTCGATGTCATCAGCAGGTTGCGACTGCACAGTATTCCAGCGTTTGGCCTTCCGAATGCCGGACGAACCTCGCTCGCATATCTTGGGACTACAGTGCTCTATATTCTTCCTTTCTAAGCTATCATTTGCGGCAAATTCACTGCCTTCAGTAAGCAAATTTTGGCACTTTTATTGCGTAAGCAATACTTCGTGAGGTTCCAGCCCGTTGCGTAAACCCAGCCGGTAGTCGCGTTTGACCTTTGACCTTTAGAGAAGAAGAGGAAGAAGAAGGAAAAGAAAAAGGTGAAGAGGAAGAAGAAGAAGAAGAAGAAGGAAAAGGAAAAGGTGAAGAGGAAGAAGAAGAAGGAAAAGAAAAAGGTGAAGAGGAAGAAGAAGAAGAAGAGCCTGATCCAGAACTTTGTGATCCCCCGATACAAAGGGGAATGGCCGCATCAGCATCATCATCATCAGAAAGAGAAGCTACGTCGGCTTTGCTTACGCAACCTACCGGGTTTAACTAAAGCTATACCCCAGCTAATTTAAAAAAAAAATCTTGTTCATTAGGGGCGCCTCTGTCAATTTCTAAGATTCCGAACAGATCACTGTACTCGTGAGTCGTGACACGCTTTTCCGGTCGTGACGTTCAGTTGTGTTATACAGGAGGAAACGAGACGTTAGCATAATTGATTAATCACTCCCTAACAATGCTTATAACAAGCACACTTTTGAGCATGAAATGCTTTCGGCTCCTATGTCGGAGTGTCGCCAGTGACCTTGACGCCCCCACGGAAAGAAAAGGCGAAGGCGAAACGAGAAGAGAGCACGAAGACGAGCCTAAACGAAGTTTCGAAGCAGCGCGTGTGTCAACAGGTGTCTTCCTGCGGTGGGCCAGTGCCCCCTATATTATTTCAATGCCCTAAAATTCGCCTTGAAAAATTCGTCACGCTAGCGGTCGTATGAGGTCACAACGTAAACAGGGTCGATCGATTCTGCATGAGAATCTGGATGCACACTTTGTTCAAAGCGTTTCATCGAGGGTCATTACAGCTGTTGTAACTGTTTTCGGTATAGTCGTGTTAGGCGTTACCTTATCGTGTGATTTCGTTTTAACGAATTACCTTTGCACGCCAAGCTGTATTCTTCTTCTTTTTCATTCCTTTGCGCAAGTCGGACGAAAGATGCAAAACTGCAGAGTTACGATAAAAAAAAAAAAATTCTCCCGCGATTCGATGAAATGGTTGCATGCCAAATGATAAGTCATTAGGGTGTGACGTCAGCAAGTGAAAGGTGATTTCATTCAAATAAAAGGACAGCGGCATACTTTCCCTTTCCAGCCTTACTATACTATCGGCATTGCAGCTAAGTTAACACAAGAGTAGAGAATAATAAAGGCGTATTATTAATGCGAAAGCTTTACGTGTCTCATGCAATGGGAAATATGTCACCGGAAGTGATGGCACCGAAAGTCACGTGACGACACGTGATAGCACAAGTAAAAATAATTGTGATAATTTGGTATAACGTGGATGACGGTGTGTCATAATGAGAGCTCACAAAACTGGATATCCCGCCGTGCGTCGCTCGAGTCAGAATAGCAATACCATAGCAACTGTGAAGCCAGCAGTTGTCCAGCCACCGAAACGGTGAGTGGGACAGCAGCATACACAACAGATACCCCTGCGGCAGAGCAATCACACGCAAATACGAACACTTCGCATACAGGCAGTGCCGGCACTGTGCGCGCGAGCAGCGACCGCGAGAATTCTATTTCGGTGGCGTAAGCATTAAGGGGGTATGCTCGAAGAAGCTTGCCCCCCAGAGTTTGTCACCCCGAATGCGGTTAACTTTTCATGAAAAGAGTCAGATAGAAAAGAACAATTGTGTGCGAAAGAGGACCTAATAATCTCACCATGGAAATCGTGTGGTCGAAGTGGAGTCATTAGTGAATTCATTCCAGCCAAGGAAAGCCAATAAGATTCGAAAAAGCCTGGCGAGCTAATCTCGACGTCCAAACGGACGTGACGTTACGCAACTGGAAGATGACGTGTGCTTCGATGTCAGAGTAAAAAAAAAAAACTGCTAATGAATGGTCAAGATCGATCAAAAGTGATTAGTAAGTGACAATTATTTAATCGAAATATAGTTACGGCAAGAGAGGGAGAGGAGGAGCAAGCAAAAGCAACTACATGCAGCAGCAGTTTTTAAACATTGGTGAAGGCTGACAGGGGCTTTAAAACTATTATCAGGAACACAAATACAACCGCACGAGCATAGAGGCTGACGGGAACAGTGCACGCGCCCAAGTAGTATGTGGCTATTTATTATTAGGTACCAGGAAACGATATTTGCCAGCCCCGGTATCTGCTATCTGATATCTGAAGCACCTGAACTAGGGCAGCGGAAATAAACGGATAGTGAGGAAGCGGTAGAGAGAGAGAGAGAGAGAGATAATATTGTTGGGAGTAGTCTTAGTGGAAGAGCCAAGTAGCCGTTAGCTTGCGGTGACTACTTCAGCGTGGTTTACGGCGCCCAATTGTATATCGGGGTTTGCGTTACGCAACACTTCCTCCCAGGATTCAAGTGAGGGAGCTTCTATGAGAGTCTTGGGAGGCGGGTCCTCTGGGCAATCCCACAGGATATGATTAAAGTCGGCTTTCTCTCCGCACTTAGTGCATGATGAGCTTGTGCTGTCCGGAATCATGTGTGAGTAAACCGCAGGGTTGGGGAAGGGGTTCGTTTGTAGTTTCCTCCAAACAATTTCTTGTTGTCTTGTTAGTGATTTGTGTGGTGGTGAGTATAATCTCCTAGAGAGTTTGAAGTGTTGTGTAAGGTCGCTGTGTGTGAGCAATCCTTCCATTTCAAGTTCCTCGACATTAGGTCTTACTGCTCGGTAGGCAAAACCTCGAGCTTGTTGGTGAACAGCTTCATTGCCTCGGTTCCCTGAGTGGGCAGGTGTCCATACGAGTTCTATCACTCTGTCGAGTCTGGTATCCGCGAGGATGTTTCTGGCAGTATTTGATATTCTGCCACGCGAGAAGTTACGTATCAAGGCGGTGAGAGACAGAGAGAAAGGACATGGTAGGTAAAAACAAGAAAATAAAATAGAAACATACACTATGATAGAATATACAGTATGCATTGCTTGAGGCGCGCCCGCACATCGGGCGGGCCTCCACAATATCTGTCGCGACCGCCCTGTCGGACGCGCCCGAGCCCGTCTCTTTTCAGCCACGGTGGCGGGCGGTGTTTTCGACGACAAAATCCGGCAGCACTCAGCCAAAGATGCCGAAGCGCGCTGGCCAATGTTCAATGCCTTTAATAAATTAACCGGTCATTTCCTCTACTCTAAACCAAGGGAGTGGGAGTCACTTCTTTTTTGTTCCTTAACTAAGTTTTCCTTTTTGCTGACAATATCCGAAAGTCCTCCTCAAATCTAGCGCTAAAACAACTAGACATTTTCCAATTTTTGCACGAAATGTTCCCTCGGTCTTATATTGCTCGCGACTCTAGGCGCGCATGACACGCTTGTGGCGCGTCTAAGAGCAACTTCGTATACGGCACCTGGAACGTATATTCTGTGCTAATGTGCCAGTTTCTTTCCCCGAGTGTTGTCAGCACGGTTTCGAAAGACACACCGCCTGAGATTAGGTAAATTGCACTGCGAAATATCAACGCTAAAAGAAGGGTGAGCGGTTTCCGCACAAGTTGCCTTAATTGCGAGTGCACACCAGACTTTATAAACGCGAAACTCCTAACTGAAGCCGAAATCGGAACCGGTGGTCCGTAATGAGCCGCCACTTGTAGCTATCACTACGGAGAAGGTATACAATTAACACCCGTAACCTTTGTTTCCTCTTCCAAAACTGCCTTGGTAATATAAACCAATGCAACGCGCAGGAAACTGCCATATCAGTGGGGATGGTGTTTATTTTGGGTAATGGCGGCCAAATAGAATAGGCGAGGTCAGTCAGTGGTGGTTATTACAAGTGTGTATGCTGTTGTCTTGAGCGAGCGTATACACTCTTTCAAATGACCCCCTTGCCCTAATTCAGTCCCCAATACCGGCTAAACGCATTTGCCGCGCCCATCAAGCTCCACGAAGCCAACCGGCCGCAAGGCTTCGACCACCGGCGCACAAATTACGGTCACTCAACAACGTGGAGCGACCATCCGGTGACCTCTCGCGTCCCGGTATGTCGGAGTCATTCATACCCTCGCCCACCCATCTTCTAACCCTATAGCATCCTCCCTGCGGTTCTTTGTTACTTTTATTCCGTGGCACTATAGAAGCCTCCACACACAGCTTGAGCCACGTGGCAAAGTTGAGAGTATATTGACAAGTGTCTTGTCGAGTGCCCGCTTATCAGTTCAGATCTGCTTTCTTTTTTTTCTTCTCAAGTTGGCTTCGCGTGCGACGGAAACCGTCACATACACACACGCGAGCACTGGCATCAGATTCTGAGGCGTCGGTGGAGAAGATCCGAAGAAGGGCAGAGAAGGCCTCCCGCGGACCCCTCGCGATCGGAGACGTATTGCCGTCGAAGAGCCCGTGCGTCTCCAGAGCGGTCCGTCGTCGGCGGTGGTGGCGCCAGTCTTGAGATATACGAATACAGGCTTCGCTGTCAACCGGACCACCCGCGTGGGTGGGCGGCGCACGCCGGGGGTTGTTTTCCCTCCTTTTTCTCTTCTTTCGTTTCTCTCCGTGGTATTTTTTCTTCTTTCTTTCTTCTCTCGATAACGAGGAAGCCTAGTGGAGGCCCGTGGGGAGAAACGCAGCACGCCGTTCCTCGTGCCACGCCGCAGTTGGATGCAGTGTCCTCCGGAACAGCGATGCCTCCGTTGTCGGAGCGGCCGGACAACATAAGGCGAGTAGGGTTCTGCTCATCGGCAACATTATAACAGCTGGTTTAGGTACTTTTTTTTTTTCAGCGCGTAATAATTATAATAATAACGAGACCAGCTCGAGGCCGCCGTTTAAGGCAGCCACGGCGTTGCTTCGCCTGTTGACCGCCCTCTACCAAAAGGTGAAGAAATGATTTAACGCGCCCGTTCTCACTGACTACAGAAGAGATTTGTGTCGTGCGGTTCTCTCTGAAGAGATCCTGCGTTGTAAGTGTGGCTAAGAATGGTAACTTGGTGGTAAGTAAATTAAGTTTATAAAGAATGCAGCGCCAAGCGCCAGATGTGATGCGAGCTATAACTGAAAAAAAAAAGAAAAAAAAAGATTTTTGCCTGTCGGCTATTGTTTTCTCGGCTATTAAAATTTTGAAGCCATTCAAAGCTATTATTATTATTATTATTATTATTATTATTATTATTATTATTATTATTATTATTATTATTATTATTATTATTATTATTATTATTATTATTATTATTATTATTATTATTATTATTATTATTATTATTATTAGTGGAGACTTCTCATCAGGACGATGACATCAAACAGCAGCACAGAAACAGCGCGAAACAGGATTGGGACGAAGGAAGAACGCGGGGAGATCCTCATATTTTTCCGCACTGTTTCTACGCAAAGGATATCCAACTCGCCCAAGGTTTTCCAAGCAGTCTTCGCCCAAGTTAGCAGAACTAATTTTTAGTAATTTGTATGGTATCTTTTCGCCGACATAGTGTTGTCATTGCGTTGGTGCTTGCGTCTGTACAGAGTGTCCAAAGCGTATAGAGGCATTAATGGAGAAGAGTGATTAAGTTGTAACGTTTCTGCGTCGAACGTGTCTTCAATATGAATTTATCAAAGCAGTCCGCGCGTTTTCACTGCAAGGTATTGTGCATCCTAGCCGAGAGTCCTGTTATCGCTAACTGTATGGACAGATTTCTTTTCTTTCTTTTTCTGGTAGGGGGGGATAGTAGTGGTGACGTTACTCCTGCTGGCCCAAGCAAAATTTTTTGCTCAGAAAACCACGCAGAAGCCTATTGGTCTTTCGAACACACAAGTCCACGAAATACATGGTTTAAATGGCACCGCGCCTTCACCAAATCGCCTCCTTAAAGAGCGACCAATCAAATCCTTGGCAATTGGACCCCGTTAATACCGTTAACAATGTGGCCAGCCGACTGGTGGCACACGGACTGGTGACACCAGTTTTGAAGCTGCACGTGCACCCGTGCACGTGCCAAATCAATGCGAGACGCTTTCTGTGATAAAAACATTTCCCACCTGCTTTCTTTGGTTTCAGTAACCGTTTGCTTCCTTCGTGTACTATATGTCATAACGAGACCTTCGTTTGTCCGCCTTTGTTTTCTCGATAACTTGACGACTAGGCCTCGATTCTAGCTGTCTTGACGCCTTGGATAGCATCACAGGGTTCTGTAGAACAGCACCCACCTTTCACGTTCGATCATGTAGCATGCCACTGGTGATAATACAGGACATAAAGCGTCTGCCCCTAATCAATAGTCCAACTAAATGCCTTTTATGACAAGAGCGAGCCTGAGAAATATGCTTCTCGACACGACCATCCTGCACCATCTCAGTTTCAGAGAATATACGCCTATCATTTATCCACTCGGAAAGAGAAGAAAAAGAAATTTAAAGAGGGTACTTAAGATTATACATACACGCTATTAATGCGGTAACATAACGTTTCACCGTGAGTTTAGTTTCGAGGTTTATTAACTGCACGACATAAGCATAACCCCTCCCCCCATCCCTTGGCGTACAAGTTTGCGTTGCATGGTTTAGAGCCACACTCGATAGCGTTTCTGGCTAGAAGCCAGAATCCCGTCTATAACTTTAAGCGAAATAAACTACGTTAAAATGAAAATCATTTCAGACCAGTAGCGCCCTTTAAATCGTATTTCATGTCATAATTTCGTCGCTTTCATCCCACGCATGACATCATGTTTAACAGGAGTGCTCTGGGTGTGCAACTCCCGCTCGCGTGGCCATGACGTCACCAGATTTCGGACCACCACATTTTCCGAACGACGCCACCGTGGCCTCGTTTCCAGTCAGCCATATAATGTTTTCGCATCGAACATAAGCCAGGGTTTAACTCCGCTAAATTGATTAAGACGTACGAAAGCACTATTTGACATGGTTTTGATTCGCCGTACGCTTAGCATATAGGTACCGGTAAAAATGTCGCCGGAAAAAATGGCCCCGGAAAAAATGGCCCCGGAAAAAACGTCCCCGCAAAAAAAAAAAGTCCCATTTGCGAGGTACAAAGAAAATGCTCAAATGGATTTTTTTTTCTACCTCGCAAATGCGTTATAGGGCATCTGCATTTCCACGGGTGAGCTGCAAAGATGTATGTTACAGCGTCTACACCTGTCGGCTTGGAAGTGGCCGAACATCGAACTGATTTGATGCAGGGCGTTCAAAAAAATAAAAAAATAAAATAAGGGTTCAACGCTGGTGAACCGAACGTGGAGCGAAAGCATTAGCTGCGGGTGTTGCTGTTAGCCCCTTGAAAAATGGCACGTACCCACCATATGGGGGATTGGCCAAGGTGTGGTGTTGTCCACAAACTTAATTACAAGCACAAGCTTGTCGCAAAGCGAGATTGTAAAGAATTATAAGAATGCAGCTATTAGAATTGTGAACATACAAAACAATCATAATAATTTTGATGAAAAAAAAAAAACCTGAAAGAATTTCAAAAAAAGGTTAACAGCTTGGGTAGCCTATACCAGTTGCCAATGCAACTCCCTCAGTGGCCCTCGCACCGAACGACAGCAAAACGGGTAGGGAGAACGGGAGTCCTAACATAGAGAGGGGGATCTCCAGGTATGTCCTTCTCTGAAGTGTGAACCGCCGGCACGAGAGGAAAAATTGTTCTATTGATTCTAGAAGTCTCGCGGTGGACGTGTTGCTGGGGAGACCGAGAGCCGCTTTGTATGCCTGCCTTATCAGGCAATTCAATTTTTCACTATCAGCCTTTTTGAGGTCCAGGTAGGGGGTGGCATACACGAGCCGACTGAGGACGAAAGCTACGGTGGTCACCAACCGAGTAGAAAAGAATTTGTATCTATGTGCATAGATACAAATTCAAGCCCGGAATTTTGCGTCACAACAGCGTCATTGATACCTCGCACTGCCTGGTTTTACATAAAAAGACATTCCAAATATGTGAGAAATGCTGATAATCCGTCGCATTCAGTAAGGGATCCCGCAGCCTGGCTGATAGACGCTGGAACCATTTGAACCTGGCAATCGCCTATATACTAAAATTAGGGACAGGCGCATTAAGGGCTGATCTCGCTAAGTAATCAGCCACCTCAATTGAATGAACAGCTGCATGGCCAGGGATCCAGACAAAACTGACTTTTAAAGTGCGTGGAACAAAAAACCAAGGAATCGACTAAAAAAAATATTTTTTTTTTTAGGTTTCAAGTGAGATTAACACAGATAAACAATCAGCAAGAATGATTACTTGTGATACATGGCATGGAATTGTGTGCAAAGCCAATCCAGTAGGTGACCGAGCGTTTTTCTTCTTCGTCTTCGTCGTCTTCGTCTTCCACGGTGCCACATCGACGGCTTGAAAACCCAGCACAGTGTCGCTACACTGCGGGGAAAAGGCAAAATGGCCACCGGCTTTAATGGAGCAAAAGCTTGGAGCGACGCTTTGGTGTGACCATGGTGCACGACCGGTTAAGCTTCGGCCTGTCTTCCCTAATACAGTATATCCATTACCAGTGGAAATGCAGCAAGGATTGTATATAATAGGATTTTGAGCATTACAAGTGCTAAGCAAACCTTGGGATGGAAAGAGCTGAGTCATATAGGATAAAATGTATCTGCCTTAAGTTATTAGATAATATATTTCACGATTGCACTGTTAAAAGAAATTTAAATTACCTTCTGCCCCCAAGCTATGTATCGCAAAGACGAGACCACCGGAAAAAGATCAGACCATTTCAATACAAAACTAATTCCATTAAGTCCGAAAACGGTGGAAGAGTTGACTAATTTGCTAGGTTCTGTGGCTTCTATTTTATATAATGACGACTTCTTTTTAACGCTCAATGCTTAAAGTTTTATTTCCCTTGAAGTCCCCTTTCTTGTTAAGTTCATTTTAAAGCAGTGTTTTAAAGCATAGCTGTCCTGTGTGCCATGATTTTGAGGTGAGAAGTGCGCACTACTGTCATGTATTGCCAAGAGGAATTGTGAAATTTCTTGCATGTACGATTGTATTTTGCTTGGTTATATATCACACCTCCCTCTTCTGTAATGCCTAACAGCGCTGTGGGATTAATAAATTAAAAGAAAAAAAAAAAACGTCAGAGGAAGGGTTGAACATCGTCACCGGAAAGTATGGGAGGTATTTCTAGTGACGTCTTCTGTTTTGGGTGATTCCCCAAGACTAACACGCACCGATCCGCTTGTACCTTTCTCAGTGGGCGATATTACCAAGGTGATTAGACCTGTCTTGATGATTACTTAACGAGCTGCGGAGCTGAAAATTAACCACCTCTTTAACCATGCTTTTTCGCACTGCCTTCTGCAGCACTTGTAAACATGCCAGGCGTCCAGAGGGCCCAGGTCGCGGCATATGATGATTACATTTATCGCAAATGCAAGAAAGAATGGAATAAAATGTGCCTTTTTTGGGGGTGTGGAAGGGGGGGGGGGGGGGCATGTGAATTGGGGAGGAATTAAATATTGGGGCCATTTTTTGTCTTGGAAGCGCTTTTCCTAGTGGCTGCATTATGAGAGATTCTTACTTCCGGGGACGCTTGTTCCGGTGCCGTATCTTCCGGGGACTCTTTTTTTTTCTTTATTTTCTTGGAAGATTTTATCTACACCCATTTAGCATTATAGACTGGCACAGAATGTGGCCACGTGTCAAACTTCTTTGTAATAATAATAATTGGTTCGCAGGAAAGGAAAAGCGCAGTATCTGTCCCACTTGTTTCTGTGGACACCTGAACCGCGCCGTAAAGGAAGGGAGGAAGGTGGGAGTGAAAGCGGAAAGAGAGAGAGTGGACGGCAAACGAAGTAATTTCGACACATGTCAGCGCACGTTAAAGATCCCCAGGTGGTCGACATTACTCCGTAGCCCTCCACTACGCCCCCCCCCCCCCCCCCCCCCCCCCTTTCTCTCTATCCACTTTCAATCCCACCTTCATCCATTCCCTTACGGCGCGGTTCAGGTGTCCACAGAGCAAGTGTGACAGATACTGCGCCTTTCCCTTCCTATGAACCAACCAACCACCTGGGGACTTTTAACGTGCACTGACATTGCACAGCACACGGACGCCCCTTCGATTCGCCTCCTTGATTTGGGTTTTGGAGAAGGGAAAAGCTCACTGTCGCGGTTACTTTATAGGTCGACACTTACAATTAACGGCAGTTGGAGGTATATATGTCGCTGGTTCGAATCTCTATCGCAAACTAACCTCAAATTTAACTAGCAGATCGGTGCTAAATGTGAAGCGAAATGGTACAGCTGCCCTCTGAGCGCTTCACAAAGAACGGTTGCGTCATAATTTTATACGAAATCAATCTATATTTTTGGTATCGTTTCCTGCTCAAGCCACTCATGTGGGAAGCAAGGAATTCGTCTGAAAAATTCGACGTAAATCCATCTGTAGAAGCTAAGCAGCGGACAGAGAATCTATAGGTTCACGTAAAAAGAACAAGGACATACAGCAACCTGTCCACACATCTTCCTTAGCCAGCAGTCAAAACCGCCGATCTTCGAGCGCCTGAATTTTGATTCCGCATATTCCTAACTGGCGTCATTAGGCGACTCTGTTAATGGCTTTCTGACGATCCACGTCTACGTCGCCTTGCCCCGCACTGATTGGCCGAGAACACGCGGTTTTCCCCCGCCTGCTGCACGCTATTATTCCACCACGCCACGGGGAACCACCGCCGCACGACGAGAACGGGACTGTCGCGCGGCGGCGGCACATCGAAGGGAGAGGAGGGACGAGGCCGACATGTTTGTCTGTCGCAGCGCGCGAAGGGAGGGACAAAAGGAGGCACACAGACCACCCACGTGGTCGGCGCAGTTTTATGGCGCAGTAATTACGGGGCGCCTTGGCTGTGGTCGTTACACGTGTTGGGACGGCATGCACGCGACGTCGGTTGCACAACCCCTGCCGCCGCTGCTTCATGCTTGGAGGCCGGACACTCTACCCCCCCCCCCCCCTTTTCCTCCTTCTCGCTATCGATATCGGAATCAAGCGGGAAAATAATAAGATGGCAGATATACGTCTCGGATGAAACGGATGGTCGTGCGTGGAGGACTGGCGCCGGGGGATGCCGAAATATGCACAGGGCTGGTAAACAGTTTCCGTGCACAGGATCTGCTGCCTGTAGGCCTTGTAGTAGAGCACGTAAAATGCTCTTCAAATCTCTATGGTGGGTTGGGAATAATCTTTTCCGAGGCCCCCGTGAGGACATTTGATGACTTTATAAGCGCCGTAAATGTTTGCATATTATGCTCGAAAGCAGACCCTGAGGACTCGGAACTTTTGAGGTTACATAATAATACATTTGAGAATTTCGGGCAGCCGTATGCTGTTAGCCGCTACTTTGATGCGACATCTTTAAATACGAACCCAAACTCACGGCAGATGCGACGATTTCGTTGGCCTGGTCGGCCGCAATCGCGGAAAAGGGAGCATGACGGCGGTCTAGTCAGCGGCCCTCCGTCGACGCTCCTAGCTCACAATCGAGCCATATGAGGTGTATGGATGTGCCCTAGTGGAAAGCTCTGGAATCATTTCGATTAAAAATGAATCTCTAACGCACACCGACATCGCACAGCACACGAGCCCCTTTAGTGTTTCCTCGCTATACAGCCGTAGCACGGCCGCGGGGTGCCAAATTCATTTTGCTTACAGCAAGAAATATTAGACTGCTGGGCGGATTGAACAGTTTTCTAAAGCGTACTTATTCCTTAATATTCGACAGCGCAGACCACAATGCAAATGATGAAATTTGTAATATTTGGCTAGCCTTCGATTTTTGACAGCCTTCAAGTTTACAGTTTATTCGTGTGCCCTGACGCCAAAGATAACAAACTTAGCTAGATAATCTTTGTCAATTAGTTATCTTCTTGTTCCACTTAGTCACGTAAATATAAGGTCCGCCCTACCGCACAATCAACCTGCGCATAATGGACTAAAGTATCGTCGTATTTCAAAAGACAAATCTTTAGCGAATAATTTAAAACATTAGTTAGTATATTTTTTTTCTTTTTGACGGATACTGGTAAATTGTCATCCATGATTTGAGAGTAACCGCCAAACGACCACCACCCCATTTCTATTCTATTAGTACTATGGTCTTGTATATTAGCAGTCACAACTTGTCCTATAAATGAGCACGTACTCCTTTATACCGCTTCCATATGAGCTTCGCGATGAGGTGTTTGGTCACTGTTGGTGAGAGATTATGGAAGGGTCTCATTATTTAACAGATTTATACATGTACACGTATACACCATATTCTAATAATTAGGAATAGACCGCATAGTGCCCCGCCGGGGTGGCTCAGCGGTTACGGCGCTCGACTACTGTTCCCAAGGATGCGGGATCGAATCCCGAATCCCCCTTTAATCGCATCTCAGGCCAATCACATACATCATACATATAGAGGGCACTGTCGTCCAGGCCCGAGGTGGGAGGTACTTTAGCGACCTCTACAAAGATCACCGGGTGGGACAATCTGACCTTGAGGCCAGGAACTTCCAGTTTCGTTAAAGCTAATTAAGTAGGCTGCTTTACATTGCCTTGCCTAATTACCCCAACGACTTTTGACCTTGACTTTCATAGCATTGGCCAAGTACTCCACGACCTCTGACCTTGGCTTTTATTGCACTAACCAATAACCACAGCGACCTTGACTTCTGACCTTGAGCCTGATATGACGCTTCTTGTATGTCACCTGTCATGCGACAGCCACCATTAGCTGCCGCATCCCGAAAGTTACTTTATAGCGCTAGATCTGTCTGTTAAAAGAAGCCAAAATGGGAACGCAAGTAAAAGTAGTCAATTAACCAGCCAACTAGCTTAGAATCAGAAAGAAATGTTTTCAGTCTAATCATAACCTATCGCAGTTGTTTGTGTGTGTTCTTTCATCCATTTATTTTCCGTCCACTCCGTTCTTTCCAGAGCATGTCGCACAAACTTACCGAAACATTTACACTAACCTATCGGAATCTGTCTTATTGCATTGGCCGTTGAAGCAAGTGACCGTGATCCATGTTCTGCTCGGTTATCGGCCGCAGAATGTATTTATGAACGACGTGCTCTAAGAGCTTAGAGGAAATGGATACTAAGCAACATGGTCTGTATTTGGTCAACTGGTCATTAATCAATCGACATTGGTATACTGCACCACTGCAGGCAAGCAACAGTGGGCCTAAAATTAATATTTAAAAATTTTGAACAATGTTCAACAACCTCGGAAGGAACAGCAGATTACGAAGTAGCGAGCTTCTGGAAATGCCATGCCACAGATTCTATGCACGGCAAAGCATCGGCCTTCGGAAAGCGTGCTGACGCACAGAAAACAAACATCAAGCATCTGCTTTAACGAATACCCTCCCCACCCCTCACCCCCCGCTCACACTGGAGGGAGAAGACCTAAGCGGATATTAGACATCTCATTTGAACAAATTAAGCGATATCTCTGACTATATAAAAGAGTTGCGAAACATTCACAGAAAAAAAAAAAGTCAAACCGAAACGTAAATCAATGGCGTGAATGACCTGTTCAATGCATCAAACGCCTGTGAATCCTTGCAAGTATATGTATATATATATATATATATATAATATATATATGCGTATTCTATAACAAGACATAGAGGTCTTGTTATAGAGTTTAGAGGTGTTTAGAGGTGTTATAGAGGTCTTGTTATAGTGGTTTGAAATCAGACTGGCTGACCACTAAGCCAGTCTGATTTCAAAATGCTCTAAATAATTTATTCATTTCTTCTTATAGCTTGGCCCGCCTGATGAGGGTGGAGTCTCCTTTTTATTTCCCTAAATTTTCAAATGTTTCTTCTTGTCTACGGTCGATGGCGAACGTGAACAGCGCCGATCAATTGAAGGTAGACGGAAAAACGTTTTCGGTTCCTCAGTTCCTGGTCATTTATACATATAATTTGACGTCTTGGGGTCCTCAGGGAGGTGGTCAGAGCAAGAGTGGATATACTATTTTAGGACTGTTTCTTTTTTCCAGTCCACTACCTCGTTAACTCTATCGATCGTTGTCTGTTAGGTAGAATTAAGGCAACCTCTTTAGGGTATATATAACGTATACAAATCGGCGCGTCTTCAAGCGATGTGCTCGAACCACAGGTGTTCCATCTTACACGACTCGGAGTGTTTTTAATTATCGTGCCCGACGCTCTTAGAGGCAACCCCCAAGAACTTCTAGGAGAACAGCCAGCAGCTGAAGGAAGCGGAGCCCCTTCAAGTATTTCGGGCTGCGAATTCGGACGCGCAATCGTGACGTCATGCACACTGTCTTCGTGGTTGAGTAACAAGCCGGTGGCTGCCAGAATCTCGAACAACAGTGGCCTGCGGCAGTAAGTGAGGGCTTGAAATCCCCACCGCCAGCGTGCCTGAGTCAAGCAGCCGCAAGGGATACATGGCCTATCTGCATAAGCACAGCAAAGGAAAAGTGAGCGACCATTGGTGAGCTCTTGTGCGTTGCTTGCGCCTTCGGTGTCACGCATGCCTTGACATCTGTAGAGCGGACGTGTGAGGGAAGCCCCATACCAATTCTTACATAGCACTTGTTACATTAATGATCCTATTTACGATCATTAACGTAACAAGTTTACTTTTGCGGCAAACCTAATGCAAGTGTTTCAGGACGTCAGAAAATATGCGAATAATCATTTAAATTATGGTTTATGGTTTATAAGGTTTTGTGTCTCGGAAACTCAATCCATAAGGGACGCCGTAGTCGAAGGACGCCGGATAATTTCGACCACCTTAATGTGCACTGACATCGTACAGTTACGGCGCCTTGTGTTTTGCCTCCATCAAAAAGTACCGAACCCGAAAAGAGATCGAACCCGGGGCTCCAAAAATCAGTATCTAATTTATTTGTATATTTATTTTGCCTTCAGGGTACGACGTTACAGAAGAGAAGCGAAATTCACACACAGAAAATAACCCAATGCACAATTCATGTAATATCGAAAATAGAGGTAAAAATTAACATTGTAAACCATTTTCTTGAACATAAAAGAATTGATGAACAAAAATATAAAGTGGTGCACCAAACATCATAATAAATCAGTTAACACTAACGCAGTACTTAGTTAAATCGCACTTGTAAGGGCCTTTTTAAACTGAATGGAGTTATGGATGTTAGTTAATGATGCCAGTAAGGATTTTCATTCATTTCAAGTTCTTGGAAAGCATTATTGCGCACATGTTATTGTATTTTGGGTCACTAAACTTTTTTTTATGATTAAAGCAATCAGATATGAAGTGCGCTGGTTCACTTAGTCGGGAGCGAAGTTTCATGTTGTGAAGTTTTATGGGACAGATAAATGCGAGTTGCTTTCAACGGGTAGTTAGTGGCATGATGTTTAAAGACGATTTCATTGGAGAAACGTCAGCTGAACGTTGGTAGTTATACAAAATAAATACGCACTACCCGGTTTAGCAGTTTCCAACGTGTGTACCAGTGTGACGTGTTCAGAATCCCATACAGATGAATCATATATTCCATTTGTGATCGCCGGTAGGTGGTATATTAATGTTTTCAATGATGATGGAGCAAGAAAGAAGTTTCTTCGAAGGTAATCGATTGTATCGATTGTTTTGGATGTTATATATTCCGTATGAAATTTCCGACACAGCCATGGTATAGTTATATGGACGCCGAGACACGTGTAAGATAGTGCGTTTTCAAGGGTGGCTGAAAACGAGATAAGTGCACATGTTATGTTCGAACAAAACCTCAGACTTACACTTTTAACGTTTAATTCCATTTTCCAAAATTGACACTAATCAAGGGCGTTACTGAGACCGACGTAGATATAGACCATTGCGCCAATGCTGCGGACGGAATGTATGTTAGTCATTATAATAGGATGTGTAACTAAACTGTGATAGTTTCCATTTTACTATTACAGACCCTAGTATTACAATACTTACTTCCAGTTATAGATTTGTACCCGCTCCCTCGTTTAATAATATCGCCCCGCCGCGGTGACGCAGTGGTTAGGGCGCCAGACTGTTGTACCCAAGGACGCAGGACCGAATCCCGGCCGCGGCGGCCTCTTTTCGACGGAGGCGAAAAGCAAGGCGCGCTCGTGTGCTGTGCGATGTCAGATCACGTTAAAGAACCCCAGTTTTTAAAATTCGGAGACGCTTCTTACTGTGGCTCAATCAACTTTGACCCATTGTTGGGGCGTAATTCGACAATTTAGAGTGCGCGACGCTCATCAAAACAGAATCTGCCCATGTCACGTGACCTCTCCTGTCCGCTCTTCGATGTTCACGGTAGATCCAGCCGAGGCGTGATGTGCAAGGTCGCGTGGCATATATGCACCTCATGAACGTCGCTCCACAGGCACGCCATTTTTTTAAGTGAGCTAAAAGAACACAAAACTGGTCGAGTCAAAGCGCGCGAGAAGTAACTGCGTTTTCGAAATTCTAAAGAAACTGAATAGGCAACAACCAGCAACTAGGCGCGAATCAAAGTTACAAGATTAACTATAGCTGCATAGTTGACTCGATTCACCATGGTTACCTGATTCCCGCCAACACATGGTATTAAGTCATCTTTTTACCTCAAATAAGTGATAATTAAATTTAGTGTTGAGCTTCTCTGAAATGCGTGGTAATTATTTCGGAACTCCTTAACACCATGCGGCCACTACAGAGCATACTGTAAATCCTGTTAGCCGGGTATAGTTATACCAAGGTAGATACCTTGGTTATACTCGCAAAGAGTATACCGCCATTGCAGCATTGCACGTTACGGAGCATTTAAAGGATCCCGTTAGCCGAGCAGGAAAACGCTGCTGATGGTTTTTAATTCGAGCGTCGGAGTAACCAGCCGGAAGGCACTTTCCCCTTTCAGATTTCGCTTGCCATTTGAAGAGCGCATTAGGTCATTAATTTAAAACGAGTACCTAAAATTCTCATCTACAAAAAAAGCCAGAGTACAGAAATAGCTTAAAACGTCGTTATTTATTTAGTGCGTTATTTATTGAATTTGATCTCTATTACGACACTTTATAAGCTTTGAAGCACGCCGCGCAGTGGAGGGATTCGTACTACGCGTGCTTTTTTGACAGTCAACCCCATAAAAACGTCCGCGAAATACAGTCGTAATCGAACCCCAATCTCAGCAAACGGACACTCATTGAGACATCATTGTTTCACGTCGTCCCGTGATTACTGTGAGCAGAGATCAATAAAAACAATGACAGCCTGCCTCATCCGTTACACGAATATTTCTGATGCAACGTTGCCCCGATTAGAGGCCGCCATTTTTTATTGGTATGGTTTGGTTTATGGGATTTAAGGTCCCAAAGTGACTCCGAAGTGAACGACTCCGGAGTAATTTCGACCCCCTGGGAATTTTTAACGCGCAGTGACGTCGCCTAGCACACGGTTGCCCTGCTTTTCGCCACCATCGAAAAGCTGCCGGTATTCGATAAGACTGATGAAGGGGTTTGTTGATCACTCATCGTGACAAATCCGCTTCTTAGGCCACTGCGCCCCGCAGGGGTGGTGCAGTGGTAAGACGCCCCGGGTTCGAACCCGACCTCTGCGGCTGCGTTTTGATGGAGGCGAAACGAAGAGGCGTCCGTGTGCTGTGCGATGTCAGCGCACGTCAAAGATCCCCAGGTGGTCGAAATTACTCCGTAACCCTCCACTACGGCTCCTCTATCTCTCTTTCCACTTTCGCACCCACCTTCCTCCCTTCCCTTACGGCGCGGTTGAGGTGCCCACAGAAAACAAGTGAGACAATTACCGCGCCTTTCCCTTCCTATAAATAAATCAATCAGGCCACTGCACGATAGCATTGCGCTATACCAGCAGCCGAGCGCCTCAGGCTGCACACAGCACGACGTAATCGCCTTAATCAACTTTCATCTGAGCAATGGATCAAAACACACCGCTTCTCATTGTCTACTCAAGCTGTGTTTAGGTCCCCATTCACCGATCTCACCGATCTTTGCCGAAAGCCTGATCTTGGAACGGTAACCTCGAATTGAAAGCGAAATGTAACTAGACATCCTAGCGCATATACTTCGCATTGGATTGATTGATTTATAGGATGGGAAAGGCGCGGTGACTGTCTCACTTGTTCTATGTGGACACCTGAACCGCGCCGTAAGGAAAGGGAGGAAGGTGGGAGTGGAAGTGGAAAGAGAGAAAGAGGAGCCGTAGTGGAGGGCTACGGAGTAATTTCGACCACCTGGGGATCTTTAACGTGCGCTGACATCGCACAGCACACGGAAGCCTCTTCGTTTCGCCTCCATCGAAACGCAGCCGCCGAGGTCGGGTTAGAACCCGGTAGTCGGGCGTCTTACCACTGCACCACCCCGGCGGAGCCTTCGCATTTGATTGATTGATTTATAGGAAGGGAAAGGCGCGTCAACTGTCTCACTTGTTTGCTGTGGACACCTCAACCGCGCCGTATATAAGGGAAGGGAGGAAGGTGGGAGTGAAAGTGCAAAGAGAGAAAGAGAGAACACCTGTGCAGCAAAATAAGAGAGATGGCGTGAAGGATATCCGCTGCTGCACAGCAAGAAAAATGGCAAAAAAAAAAAAAAAGACGCCATCAACACTTGCTCTTTTTCTAACTCACCGGCCGCCGAAGCCAACCTATTCATTGCCATCTGTACGGATTCTGATTTAACACAAATTGTCACTTTACTACGCATGTTACCCAGACTTCAACTCTTCCCTTCTTGACCTATATATATAGTGCTAGCATTACCAGAAGATAACACGTCACCTGCAATGCATATGACAGGCCTGAGCAATCACGAGCCTAGCTCGCGAGAGGGAATCGAACCAATAACATATGCATTTTCATTGTTCAATCATCTGCTTTCAAACGGACGTTTCGGCGAATACAGCTCCAAGGCACCACGTGAAGCACGGCAGTCCACACGTGGAATACCGCAAATACGCACACCAAATACATGCAGTACCAG